>NC_139697.1:43556715-43661715 GCF_964188405.1 Protomyctophum parallelum | reverse complement strand
AACAAATAATTAGAAAGAAGAAAAAAACCGGCAGGTTACAACACTTTTTTTTGTCGTTTTTCTTCTTTGTAATTATTTGTTTGGTCCAAAATATTGTGTTTGTCGTCATGATTTGTCACGACTCGAGTTGGCTTCGTACAACGCTTAAAAGGTCTTTAAATACTTCCCAATGCATTTTCCCCATAGACATTTGTCGATGGGGAAAATGCATTGGGAATTATTTCCTGGGCCTGGCGTCGTCATGAAAGGGGGCGGGACTGCGACGCTCTATTATACCCATCCTTTAATTCACAAAAAAAAAAAACTAGGCCTAAACCCAAACCTTAAAACCACGCCCCTCCGTGGACGAACCCCTCAGAAAAGAGAGAGACTCGGTCAGCACCATCAAAAGAGCTCAACCTGTCAGCAGACACCTTGTGAACCACAGCAGAATCCTGTTGTGCGTGCGAGTGTGTGTGTGTGTGTGTGCGCGCGCTCTAACGCTGCTTGAGCCCATACGCTCAAGCAGCCTTAGTATGGGTCGCCCCAGCTTACAACCTTACGACTCTTCATGGTTTATCACCCTAACTCCAAGCTCAAACAGCCTGAGCTGGCACCGAGGTCGTGAACATCCAAGCTAACTCTCCCACCATCGCTCTGGGATCAGCACTCCACGACCCCCAAGACAGTTATTGCCCACGTAGGCGATAGACAAGGACTCCCATAGTGTGTTGTCTTTCGCCTACGCAGGCGATAACTGGCGGAATCAATCATTACAGACCCACATCTAAAATCTGCCTTTTCTCAGCGAAACTCTGGAAAAAGGCCTGTAGACAATAGTGCATCGGTACCTCATCCGCGATAACTCACACTGTCAGTCAGGTTGTCGTGCAGAGAAAGCAGATAAACTGCTCTTGTCAAAAGTAGTGAATGACCTCAGGTTAAATGTGCATGTACCTGTATACAGTATGCTCTGTGTGTGCTGGTGATGTCAACAACATGTTGACAAGCGGTCATAATATCACGTGTGTGAACAGTGTTGTAAAGTAGCTAAGTACATTTACTAAAGTACTGTACTTGAGGCATGTTTTACTTTATTGGAGTATTTCCAATTGTCTGTACTTTTACTCCGCTACATCTCGTGAGCAAATATTATACATTTACTCCACTACAACCTCTTTTTTTACCACTGTGTAAATGTGTGTACTGGTGATCTCAACAACATGTTGACAAGCGGTCATAAACCTAACAGATGTGTGTGAATCACAGTAGCTGGAGGAAGCAGGTCAAGTACTCTGACACAGTTGGTCAAGAGCAAAGCCCAGTTTGTCAAGAGCAAAGCCACACGTCACACGTCAAGAGAGATGAGGGAAAGAACACTTTGCCCTGCATCGTTACCATGGCAACTCAGATTTATAATAAATTGGAGAATGTTGACTCCTTGAACATTTCAGATGAAGAATTTACTGCCATCACTAGCTTTGGAAACCCCTTTTAGTGTTAGCATCATGCTATGCTTTAGCTATTGAAAAATAGCAGATCTACAAGCTCGTAGCTACGAGCTTGTAGGTCTGCTATTTTTGAAAAATCAAAGAACCACTGACATAGAAACATAGCTTTTTCAGAGAACTGTCAGGATGTAGACGACATCTTTTAGAATCTGATCTCAGGTCAAAATGGGGGTCCTCGCAAATAAAACCTTTGAGAACCACTACTATATTATGCCATAGTATTATGCCATAGTGTCATTCATATTCTGAAGAAAACCTGGAGGCTTGACATTCAGTAATTGGGTCCTATATATGATCAAATTAAGAACATTATACGTATGGTGTATGAAACCTAGAAGTTCTAACATTTGCCACGGATAAGACCAAGTGTCTTACACAGACACATTTGTCCGCGTGTATGGACATATTGATGGCATAAACAGAGCAAAGAGACGGTTTTGCTGGTTGTCTTGTTCATCCTCCACTCACAACAACACAGCAGGTCTTTGTTTGCATGTCTTCTTGACAGGAGCTCTGACAGAGACATGACAGACACGTTGACATGTACAGATACTAGTGTAGTCCGTAGACATGACATAGGCATGACAGGCATGACATCCTACAGTCGACTCTGTCGAGCGTCAACACCGAACACAGCACCAGTGTACGGTATTCTTTCCTGGGGTCAAGGTTAAAAGTAGATGGCTGGAGGATCTCCATGAAGATTAGAGCGCTTAGCATTAAAATGCCAATGTCACGCGGGTTTATAGAAACCAAACTAATAAAAAGCTTAAATGAACCAGAAGGACGACCACGGAAGGAACGCCACATTTCTCTCACACCTCTGTCCAAGAGATATCTCAGCGAAACTCGGCTAAACCTAAATAAACCCAAGATATTGTTTGACTAGAACTACCTAATTCAATGCCTAACACCCTGGCTCCACACAAAGCACCTATAGTTATAAACAAACACTCCTGTGTGTGAGACCCAACCACTTGACAGCATCTTATACAACCAGATTAAACTTGTCTCTTAACTTTAAGCAAACAGGGCACAAAATGTATGTTCACTCTGCCAGCCGCAGTGCATGTGTGTGTGTGTGTGTGTGTGTGTGTGTGTGTGTGTGTGTGTGTGTGTGTGTGTGTGTGTGTGTGTGTGTGTGTGATGTTTGCTGCAGTGACAGAACGGTTCTGAGAATCACACTGATTCATTCAGACACCTCCACTTGGGAACCGGCCGGACCAGTCGCCACCTTTTTGAAAGGTTCTTAATTGAATCACGCTGGTTTGCAGTGTTTGCCGTCGCAACGTTTTGGACGCCTGTGCAATATGTAAACCGTTTATGTCGGCTTTCATTTGATATCCGAGTCTGAGTGATTTTAACCCATATTCATTTGGTATACAGTGGCTAGTATATAGTTTACAAGACTTTGTGAAAGACACCTCTCAGAACCTGGTGTCCCAACTTTGGGCATGTCATCAGAGGAGAAAATGTTCACACATTTCCACAGAAATTCCAATGCAGTCAATATTTCCAGGAATAGCAGTAATAGCCGATCATTATGACAACATTCATTGTACTTAAGTGGTTTACAGACACATGACATGCCTCAAGTTGTCTCACACACACACACACACACACACACACACACACACACACACACACACACACACACACACACACACACACACACACACACACACACACACACACACACACACACACACACACACACACACACACACACACACACACACACACACACACACACACACACACACACACACACACTGTGAAGGTGAGAATACAGCTTAGTCATCCTCCAGCTGTGGCCCAGGGCTCAACAAATGCCTCGTATGTTGCGGTGTCTTCCATCCCATAAACAAATGCAGACAAGACAGCACAAGACAAGCAGTGCGGGAGGAATGTCAGCCGGTGTGGAGATGGAACAGAGAACGCTTCAGGTGACAAAGGAAAGGGAAAAAATAAATAAAACTCGGTCAACTGTCGTCGTCACTGAAGTTAATGTGAGACAATGGTTCTCAAGAGCGGGCTCAGAGGACCCCCAGGGGTCCTTAAAGGGTTTTCAGGCGGCCCCTACTAGCAAAATGAGGAACCATTTAAAAAGGCATAGTAGGCTACTTTGCTCAGTTTGCTGTGAGTTGACTCTTGTGGTGGCGTTTACCTACAAAACAGACTGCTGTATTTTGACGTTTTCATTGGGACGTTGTTTTAGTAAAACAAATGGTGGAAATGCCAATAAAGGGAGCGGGCAGTGTGTTTGTGTAGCTAAACACCACCCACCACACTACTCCAGTGGCTGATGAGTGCTGGTATAAAAGGGAAAGGATGGGTAAATAAATGTAGGCCTATTCATTGTTTTGTAACCGGTACAGTACTATGCCTTTAACATGATTCTGACCTGAGATCAGATTCATACGAGGTTTCCACTGGACACACACTGGTCTGATTAACCCATTCTGACCTGAGATCAGATTCTAAAAATGTCAGTCGTTCTTCGATTTTTCAAAAATAGCAGACCTACAAGCTCATATCGCGCCACTCGGTGGCGCGATATGAGCTTGTAGATCTGCTATTTTTCAATAGCTAAAGCACGACATGATGCCAACACCAAAATGGGTGCCCGGTCAGAATGGGTTAACATGATTCTATTTTATTTTCGGAAAATACAAAAGCTAAACTCATAGCACGTGGCACGTCATGTGATCTACTGGTATATCACAATCTACATTTGGGCACCAATGATATATAATTTCTAAAGCCAGACTTAATTATCTCTTCCACGGAATTGGAACGTCACAGACAGTTCTGCAGAAAAGGAAGCCGACATCTGCTCTTCAGGCCCGAGGGTATTCCACAGTGCTGTAAAGTAATTAAGTACATTTACGCAAGCATGGCACTTACTTACGAACTTAAGTGCTTTTACTTTTGAGTATTTTGAATGCAAGTACTTGACAACAGTGTTGACTAAAATATGTTCACTCCAGTTCTCAGATCTGTAAACTGGCGGCTGCCTGTCTGTCCAAGCAATTCAATATGCTACTGTCAATTTTAAAAAGCATTGAATGGTTCAGGGTCAAAAATCCATATTTCTGTTTCTTGTTCTACATCATGAACAATAGACCTCTCAGGTGTAGAATCTAAACACGAAGAAGAAGGGTTTAGTATAGCACAGCTAGAATAATACAAGCTTATGAAAATATACTTAAAGCCCTCTCTCTTTTTAAATAGTGTAAATAGCAGCTCTACAAGTTCACGACAGGCCACGACATTTTCCCATTTTAACCATTTATTTCTTTTTTAATCGATTACATTTTCTGCATTCTTTTAAAAAAACACTTTTATATAACGACACGCCCAAAATAGAGGCCAGATAGTTTAGCATCTTCTCCGGAGGCTTTCGTCCAGAATAATGAGTCTCCTGATCTCTCGAATGTCATGAAATGACATGGGGAACACAATCGAAGGCTTCATCGGGCCATTAACATTCCAGCAGTTAGAATTAAATGAAAAGGCTGTGATGAACACAGGACTCGTCACCTGACAATTCAACCATCTGAGCCAAAGAGGTGCTTTGGTTTTGGGGACTGGTTCCACTGCACACACATCGACCAGGTTAACATGACGACACGGGTCAGCGTGCGTGAGTTTGTGTCAAGTCACGTGAGTCGGCAAACCGGTTGGCAGTGTCACAAAACAATGTCCCCATGAACACGGTGCCACCACCATCCCCACACACACACACACACACACACACACACACACACGACCTGAATCTGAGATAGGTCAAAGCTTTCATTGAGCGCAGGAAAGTGATACAGAGGAATGCTTGTGTATGATTGTGTGCGTGTGTGTGTTCATGTTGCCGCACCCACATTCTTAGAGCGCGTGAGGATTTTTAAATTTCATAGTATATGATTGTGTGCATGCGTGCGTGTGCCTTTGTCACTGAGTTAACCATCAGTCTCATTTAAATTAAGGCCAGGATATGCCATGACATTTTAACCACACAGATGACCTGATAAGAGAACAGTGGGGAGGAGGAGTGGGGGGGGGGGGGGGGGGTGCTTAAAGACAGAGAGACTCGGGGGGTTGGTGGCAGAGAGCGCCTGGCTTACTGTAAAATATACACTCTTCTGAATAAAAGCACAAAAGGTACACAAAGGTACTGTTCAGATCCATCCTTTTTGAGGGGTGCTAGCCCCTCCAATGCGTGGCCTTTGAAGATTGCGTCATATGGCAGCCAAGTCTATGGGATTTGTAATGTTTGTTTAGAGCACTTACCGCTATGATATGTAATTAGTTTGCCAGTCAAGGCTATGGACTTTAATGTTTGTTTATAGGACGCCATGTGGCGATAGAAATACCAAGGTATCTGCAATTATGCAGCCAATGTGTGTTGATTTTTAACAACTTTCAATCTGGCGTCCCTATTTTCAACAATAGCAGTTGTGTTAGAGATTGGCTATTTTAACCATTTGTCGTACAAAGACGTAGAACATTCTTAACCACTTAAGTAGTTAAGAAAATGCCCATCTTTTCGTACATTTTACAAATCGAACACTATAGGCTCAGGGTCAATGTTCGGAGAAACCCGACGTTTGCACTTCTAGCAACAGGAGCAAAACGTTAGCCATATAACATTACCAATAGTACTGAATACTAGTATTATAATTACCAATCATCACCGTTAGCATGTCAAGAACAACACACGCACACCAACACACACACAGACAAGTTCCATTCAGGTCCCTGGGCTGTGTGAATGTATCCAGAGCCGTGTATACATAGCGTCACAGGAGGACTGTCACCACACAGAGCTGTCATTACGTTAAAAGACTGCAGGAATGTGTCCCCCTCCCCCTTCTCTCTCGTGACCTCTCCTCCTATACCCAGCAGGAGATAGAAATATTGGTCACACAGTGTGTGTGTGTGTGTGTGTGTGTGTGTGTGTGTGTGTGTGTGTGTGTGTCACTGTCTTTACACAATAATGTCACCTTGCTTCCTTTCCATTTGTCTCAGCAGTTTTGTCCCATTTGTCTCTTTTTTTTTTAATCACTTAAACCCCAGCATCCGTATTCCGGAAAAGCGTTCACAGAAAATAGCACTTTGCGATGTGCTGTGAGCTTGTAGATCTGCTCGAGGGCCGGAGGACAAATCCAAGTCAATTCGGGGGTCCTTGAGAACCACCGACGTACACATTGAAAAATGGCTGCCGATGAAGGTAGGTATGCCGCACATCCAAACAAGATTAAGGCCTGCTATCCCGGCAGCGCCTGTTATTTTTAGCAGTGAAAGGCCGCATTCTTCCTCTCACTGATAGTGGCTACTGTGATAGTATCCCTGACACACACACACGAAGTGAACCATCTTTACTGAGGTGAATGCTCAATTGAAGTGGTTCTCAAACATTCTTCTCCAAATTGACATGTAAAGACTATAGGCTACAGACTTTTATTTTTGCGTGTAAAACATGGTCAAAGTGGTTCAACTGATTTTCTATTATATTAAGTCATTGTGCCGACCCCCTGGAGTGCACCCCCTGCCCCAAGGACCCCTGGGGGCCTCCCCAGACCCCATGTTAGGGACCACTGCTGTAAAAGGCCCATATATCAAAGAGAATTGGACACGTATACGGACTGGGGCCGGGACGTGAACTTCTGTATCCCATCTGGCCTGCCTCTCGGTCTGGTCATTCAACATTATGGCTGCCTCCAACTTTCTTGACTTTCTTTGCTTGTGATAAATCATTTCCCTGCTGGAATCAATACACTACTACTATACTGCACCGTAGTGTCCCGTGGACCATGTCTGTTCTACGTAGCAGCAGGGGATCACTATTGAGTTCATGCATGATTCTCTAATACTTTGCTTCTCAAACTTCTTCATTTAATAAAAAAAGGATGCCCATAACTCTGCGTGCAAAATAAATGGAACCAAATGGACCCATAAGGGTCCATGATTTGGTTCCACTTGAACAATTTGAGAACCACTACAACCGCCACCACCTAAATACGTTCTAAACACTTTTAAAAAGCTAGTGCATGACTGTGCAAATGCACATAACATACAGTCACATACATACATGCACACACCCACTGCTCATCACACACACACACACACACACAAACACGCTCGCTCACAGCTGTGAAGAAATTAGCAGCGTGTAAATTATTTAGGCGGTTAAAATCGCAAGTGGCAGCGAGGTGGACACACCAGCCTGAGGGCACTGGGTCGACATTATGACGCGAGAAAGAAAGGGAGAGAGAGACTATCAGTATTTATGGGGTATCATGCAGGGCTGATAATGGTGCTACCCATATAGATTACGCAGCAGCTGATGTGGAGTGAACCCATTCACCTGCACATCTGCCTCGCGCACACACACACACACACACACACACACACACACACACACACACACACACACACACACACACACACACACACACACACACACACACACACACACACACACACACACACACACACACACACACACACACACACACACACACACACACGATTTATGTCCTCTCTGAAATGCTGATCATGCTTTTGGAAAAGCTTTGATCTCCAGCAGAGGCACAGAAGGACAGACAGACTGAACATGTATGTTTTACGTTGCAGCAGGGAGGGACGTTACGTTTCTGAACACTTTGCTTCTCGAACGTCTTCATCTCAATGACCCCCGGCCTTAACTCAGAGTGCACAAATAACACTCTCAGAGTTGCAGACCTGTAAGGGTCCATTTTCAGTGTGTTCAGAGTTTTTGCTAAATGTCAGACATCTGGTGGCATTGTGGGGTGTGGGGGGGGTTTGACACCACATTGAACACATTTAGTGCCGGAAGTGCATCAAAATAGAAGCTCCGGGGTGCCCGAGTTGTCTGATCACTTTTACTTTTACTTTTCCATTCATCACCACGGAGAGCGCCTTGGATTAGGAGATACGAGTCATTCTTTCCGCCGCGCTAACATGGGAGTCAATGACAAGCTAATAGTTGCACTGAGCGTTAGCATACGGCAAGCGAAAAGCGAAATGCCCCCAAAAAAAATATATGAAAAATTCTGAATATTCTTATCTCGCCCCGCGTCGCTGGGACGTCGCTAGGACGTCCACAGACGTCGTAGGCACCAATATTTCGGGATCCTTATGACGTTCTCACACGTCCTATGTTTTAATTGTGTTAAGGGACACATTTCATGATTTAACCAAATGCACCCTTACGTGTCCTCCTCCATTCAGTCATCTTCGTACACTCTCAAAGTGAAATGAACTCCAGTTATGGGGCTGTGATGGCAGAGTGATACAGTAAGAGTTATGGGGCTGTGATGGCAGAGTGATACAGTAAGAGTTATGGGGCTGTGATGGCAGAGTGATACAGTTAGAGTTATGGGGCTGTGATGGCAGAGTGATACAGTGAGAGTTATGGGGCTGTGATGGCAGAGTGATACAGTAAGAGTCATGGGGCTGTGATGGCAGAGTGATACAGTAAGAGTTATGGGGCTGTGATGGCAGAGTGATACAGTAAGAGTTATGGGGCTGTGATGGCAGAGTGATACAGTCAGAGTTATGGGGCTGTGATGGCAGAGTGATACAGTAAGAGTTATGGGGCTGTGATGGCAGAGTGATACAGTAAGAGTTATGGGGCTGTGATGGCAGAGTGATACAGTAAGAGTTATGGGGCTGTGATGGCAGAGTGATACAGTAAGAGTTATGGGGCTGTGATGGCAGAGTGATACAGTAAGAGTTATGGGGCTGTGATGGCAGAGTGATACAGTAAGAGTTATGGGGCTGTGATGGCAGAGTGATACAGTAAGAGTTATGGGGCTGTGATGGCAGAGTGATACAGTAAGAGTCATGGGGCTGTGATGGCAGAGTGATACAGTAAGAGTTATGGGGCTGTGATGGCAGAGTGATACAGTAAGAGTTATGGGGCTGTGATGGCAGAGTGATACAGTAAGAGTTATGGGGCTGTGATGGCAGAGTGATACAGTCAGAGTTATGGGGCTGTGATGGCAGAGTGATACAGTAAGAGTTATGGGGCTGTGATGGCAGAGTGATACAGTAGGAGTTATGGGGCTGTGATGGCAGAGTGATACAGTAAGAGTTATGGGGCTGTGATGGCAGAGTGATACAGTAAGAGTCATGGGGCTGTGATGGCAGAGTGATACAGTAGGAGTTATGGGGCTGTGATGGCAGAGTGATACAGTAAGAGTTATGGGGCTGTGATGGCAGAGTGATACAGTAAGAGTCATGGGGCTGTGATGGCAGAGTGATACAGTAAGAGTTATGGGGCTGTGATGGCAGAGTGATACAGTAAGAGTTATGGGGCTGTGATGGCAGAGTGATACAGTAGGAGTTATGGGGCTGTGATGGCAGAGTGATACAGTAAGAGTTATGGGGCTGTGATGGCAGAGTGATACAGTAAGAGTCATGGGGCTGTGATGGCAGAGTGATACAGTCAGAGTTATGGGGCTGTGATGGCAGAGTGATACAATAAGAGTTATGGGGCTGTGATGGCAGAGTGATACAGTAAGAGTTATGGGGCTGTGATGGCAGAGTGATACAGTAAGAGTTATGGGGCTGGTGGGGTAAAGTAGACCCTTCAAGCAGTTACCATTACTTTCAGAGTGTGCCGCCTGAGCTGTGTGTATGCAAGGTCACTTCAGTGAGATTGCTACTGTACTGTATATATTGTCAGGGCAGAGAGGGACACGTCAGAATTCTCCAGGATAGACAAGCTCTCTGTCCTGTGCTTCGCGGGGGCCCCAAATCTGTGGACTGATAATGATCGAATCCGAATTCGTGACGTAACAGGTCGTATTTGCTTTCATGTATGTCTTTGCTGTTCACATGTATATATCACATGACCATTCAATTTGGGATAATTGTGGGCAATCAATAAATGCCAGATCTTGTGAATCCATAATTTTAAGTGTACAGCCTGTTTATTGGACTATTAGATAACCCTCTCAACAGGATGGCGCATCAGCGTGACGACCCCGACGTGATTGAAAGCGGTTATCTTGTCCAGCAGGTTGGGTCATTTTGACCAGTATTGTAGTCTAGACATGGCCCCATAGCTGGCTAGAAAGGGCCTTTAAAAAATGCATTTGGATGCAGATTTCTACCAGCTTGGGGCTGTGTGTAGGTCGGCTTATTAGTTTTATCTAAATGGGGAATCAATTTTAAGTGATAATGTTTGGATGTGATACCATTGTGAACACTCTGTTTGTTGCCAACTGTGTTGTGTTTGCATAAGTGAAATATCCTATACCCGCTGGTATAGCTCTGTTGATTTTGATGTTTTGCTGAAAAAAAGAATGGAAAATGGAGGCGCTCGCTGTAAAAGTATGTGTGTGTGCGGGCGTGTGCGCGCGTGTGCGTGCGTGTGACTCGGTGTGTAAGGGGAAGCGGAAGGTGCGTGCAATGTGTGTGTATGTGCGCCTAGCAGTGGGGATGACAGTGCAGTGTCTGTGCATGCGCCTTTGTGTGTGTGTGCATGCGTAGTTGGATGTGTGTGCATGCGTAGTTGGATGTGTGTGCGTGCGGGCAGTGTGTGTGGGCATGCGTATTTGAATGTGTGTGTGTGCTAGTGCAGTGTCGTGCCCCACACACCCTGCCACAGCGAGGCGCTTTTCTTATCAGTGTGTGTGCAATGTGTGTGTGCGTCTGGGCCCGGAATGTGATGGGAACTGGTTTTGTTGTGTCTCAGCCTGGCGCCTGTCTAAAAATATTGATAAATTGAAAAGTACACCAAGTCCTGCCACTCAGAGGAGGGATTTGCGACATTGAGTGGGTCAAAAAAAAAAAAATGCCAACCTGGGACATGCACAGTGGTGGAATAGGTACTCAGTTATTTTGCTTAAGTGGAGGTACCAATACTGCAATTTAGAACTACTCCTTCACAAGTAAAAGTACGGAATTGAAAAAGTACTTGAGTAAAAGTGCAAAAGTATCGGCATCAAAGTTGTACTTGGGTACAGTACTTAAGTAGAGGTACTTGGTTACTTTCCACCACTGGACATGCACAAGTTGTCCCGTTATGTCAAATCATAAAATACAACCTCCCCAGTTTTTGGGGGACACAAATTACCCAGAGAGAGAGCAAATGGAGTCAGATAAGGTGTCAGTGAGGTGGGTAAGGTTGTGTAAACAAAGGTTGTGTGAAAATAAGCCCTAAAAACAAAGGTTGTGAAAAATGTAGATTTCACTATTACCATTTAACACATTGACGTCAGCTCCAGACAAGACCGTTTTCAAAGGGGAGCAAACATTTTTCCTTGGGAAACTGTAAGCGCCATGGTTACAAAAATATAATAGGAGTGTCATAATAATTATGAAAATTAATTGGAAAATAAGTACACAAGTTGGCCACATGGTGGCACTATAAAAGCCCATAATTTTGGTTGGATTTGATTTAATATTTATTGGTTTTATTTTGACTGACAAACATAGACCATGTTCCTCTTCTGACGACCAGTAGACAGATATGATGACCAACTATTCCCTCTGCATTGGACAGTAGGAAACTGATAGTTACCTGACATGGACTGATTGCTTGCTTATCTTGACGTGTAGACAGGTGACGTTTGACTTAATTGACTTTTATTTTTACTTTTAATAAAAAGGTTATAACCATTCCATTTCATCATAACATTGGAGAGGAGAATAATATTAATTCCGAAAAGTTAATTGAAAAATTGCACAAGGTGGCCACACGGTGGCCTGGTAACAGCTTATTTCATGTGTTTGTTTAATAATTATTGAACCGAGAGGCATAAAATCATAATTTCCTTTTCTCAAGTGTTATCTGGGCGTTTCCCCAGATAAGCCACGCCCACATGCATATTATATACTTTTTGCTGCTTGGAATTTTCTTTAAAAAGCTGCCTGGAAATTTCTTTAAAAAAAGACGCCTTGGTGCACTGTTGTGCGCTTCTAAAAAAGGGGTTATAGGTGATTTAATAAAATATATAAAAAAAAACCAATCAATCAATCAAGTGGTGCTGTGAAAATAATAATAATATCCACAATATTTTCAGTTTCTCACCTGGCCAGTGGGAAACTAGATAGAAAATAATAGTCATGATAATAGAATAAATAATAATAATATTATTAATAATTGCCGACCACCTATATAAGGGGTCTGGTGAATAGAGTTACTAGGTGGAGTTCACTGGGGAAACTGTGGTTCAAGGATGGAAACTTAGGGCTCCATGGTTGAACCTCAAGGTCCTGAGTGTCTAATGAAGGGAGATATCCGGATTGATGTATATTATGTAAATAAGTTTTAATCTGTTGCTGCAGACACAGATATGCCAGGGAAGGCAAAGCCAGGGGGCTAAAATAATCTGTTGCAAGGAGACAGAGATGCCAGGGAAGGCAAAAGCCAGGGGGCTAAGAGATCTGTTGCTTTATAAGCACAGAAGGGGTGAATTCAATAGGTCCTGATCAGACATTATTGTAGCACCGAGATGCCAGGGAAGGCAAAAGCCAGGGGGCTAAGAGATCTGTTGCTTTATAAGCACAGAGATGGTGAATTCAATATGTCCTAATCAGACATTATTGTAGCACGAGGCTTGGGTGATATTGATTTTTTGATATCGGTATTATCAATTACCTTTTTTAGGTTGGCTGGAAATTCGGCGTCGGTGCCAGTCAATGCATGGGCACTGAGTTATTAGGCAAATTATAGTTGTTTATAGATATTGATTTCAAATATCGCGGTAAATGGTAATATCGATACATCAACCAAGCCTAAGGGAAGGAAAAAGCCAGGGGGCTAAGAGATCTGTTGCTTAGGGCACAGATATGCCAGGGAGGGCAAAAGCCAGGGAAGGCTAGTCATGACAGAAGAGAAAATTAAGGATCCAGAAAAAGACAAAAAAATAATAAAATAACTGTACATTTTTGATTATGTTCTTCTGTAAACTTATTTGTATGTATATTAAAATGGTTGCAGGTGAATGAAGTGTAAAATATTCGCCACGCATATGCACGTGTGTGCACGCTCGTGCATGTGTGATGGTTTGTGTGATAGATAATGTGTGAAGTTGAATGGAAATGTCACGTGGTACCCAGTAGCGCTCGCAAGATACTAAAATTTGTAATTAAGTAAAAAAAATACTCCGGGGAGTAGAAATTCACTCTTCACAAAACAAAGATAGCCTTTCTGTCAATACTTTTTGCCATCTGGACTGTGCGCGTTTGTGCGCTTCTAAAAGAAGGGGGGAATAATGTTCTAATATTTGAGCGGTAGACAGGCCTTAAGCTTGATATCTGGGAAGAAATCAATTTACAAAACCATAAGCCCCAATAATATTCAATTTCACATGCAGTGGGTGGGGGGGGGAGAGAAAGGTATCATAATAATCGAATAAATAAAGTCAAGTATAAAACATAATAGTACGTGAACTATGGGAGGGGTGGGAGGGGACTGACTCGGACTAAATATTGGGGTATTTGAATGGGGGGACAAAAAGTATGTTGTTTTCAAAGTGTAATTAGTGCAAGTGACCAGAGTGAGTAAATAATAAAGTCCAGAATTCAAAAATATACTTAATAAAAGTACACAAGTAAGCGAATCAAATGTCCCCAGGTAGAAGGGCCTTGCCCTGTTCAGTAATCAAACATACTCAAAGTAAAAGTAAGACTCATTGTGTAGAATGCCGAAGTGCAAAGGGAGAGTGTACATTTAAAAATGAGTGTAGGGACAAATAGCCAATCCACAAGCTTGAACGCCCAGTATAGTATATATAAGTCTAGGTATATTTGCAAAATAAGTAAAACAGTTCAAATTATGTAGTGGTGAAGTAATTGTGAAACAAGTGAATACTCAAACTATATAGAAAACATCCCAAGATTGTACTTAATTGAGCTAAGGAAGTACGTGTGTACTTTCCACAAGTGAAATATAGTTTAGGGTCAAATTATGGGAAAGACAAATTGTGATTTTGTACAAACGCCGCATAGTAAAGTTGCAATCCAGCAACACCATAACTTAGAAGGGGACCAGGAAGGAGGGGGCATAGTCTAAAAATCAACAACACAGGTGGGAGGATATTTGATTTCATATGCATCAGCCTACTGTCGTATCTCCAGAGACAGTTGTACACTCTGTTCCACCAAAGAGACATTGTCGACTGCAGCAACCAGCCAGCACAAGACCACCACCGCTGCTCCAGAGTTGGGGGGGGGCACTTGCTGAGAGACATTGAATTGACCGTGCTGCACTGGGTTAAGCACATGGGCCAGACACACACAGCCACCAGACTGCTATGCCACCTGCTATGGAGAAAAAGAACTGTTCCGAGTGCTGGGGAGTCACTCACAGAGACACTGACCACACTGCTCAAGGTCATGGGCCAGGGGTGCGTTGCCTGCACCACTCTGCCCAAGTAGAGGCCCAAAGCCATTTAAAATCAAATATTGGACCTGCCACAGTTGTACACATGGGCCGAGCATGAGTGTGGATTTACACACTCTCATGACAAATTATAAATGCGCGATTGCGTAGGGTTGGGCGCCGTTGGTACAAAAACACAATACTAAAGACAACTAAATTAGGGTGATTAAATGTAGTTACACGCAATTGAAGTACCACTATCAAACTATATATTTTTTCAAAAGGAAGGGAAGGGGATTGGGCTCCCCAAAACCTTTGCTCATAACAGGGGACAGTGGGACCGCAAGGCTCCGAGGGCACGTTAAATCACATTTATAGTGCAGGGGAGACGGAACTGAAGGCCCCCGTGTCTAATGAAGGGTGAGCACACCCTACTGTGGTTTCCCCTAGTCGGCGCCTTTGCCGCATTGTATACATCGGACAAACGCGTGTATGACAAGAGGTCAAAGGAAATCGCCTTTGTCACATGTATATGATGTTGGGGGTAAACGCGTGGTACGTGGATGACAGTCCACACCTAGCAGAGATGCCGTTAGGAAGTGACGGACTCTGTGAACAGGCAAGGCTGGTGAAAACGGTCAAAGTTTGGGTATCCCATAGCGAAGTGGGGCCCGGATCAGACCGTCGGGTTCCTCCTGGGTGGCCAACCATCACTACGGGGTCAGGAGCTCGCTATCGACTGCGTCACCGGTCGGTGGAGTCAAAATGACAGTAAGTCCATTCAGATGGAACTGTTGGCCGTCTTGCTCCGCTCAATGTACAGTCAGGCCGCTGTGAGCCAAAAACGAATGCGTTAGTAGGCGAGCAGTGCTCTTTGTGATCGGTGGGCTCTGAAAAGGAGCCGCCGGGAAGCAAAGACTTGAAGTCTTCTCTCCAGGGTAGCCTGGGTGGTAGACCTCAAGAGGAAAGGGGTCTAGCCCGGGACTGCGCCCTCAAAGGAGAGCTGGAGGGAGGTCCGAAAGACTTAAGTGAAATAATGCAAAATTTCATTAATAGGCCTCATGTTGGTATGGTTGTCGTGTAATTAGATAAATGGAGTCATAAGTAGCCTAAAGTAGGAGTCAATGAGATATTATATCAAGAGATATGTGTTATTATAGTTAAACTCTGGCAGATCAATGTTATGTCTTTTTATCTTTTATTGACCATCTTTCTCCTGGGTCTTCTGCAGTGCGCTCTAAACGGTGTAAATGCGTGCAGGGGGGAACATCTGTTCCTCTAGGTACCCTCCCTCCATAAAAAGTGCATTTTTGCGGAACGCTCAGGAGAAATATAAATATCTTTAATTATTCTTAGTTTCTCCTTCGTCGATCTCCCTAGGCCCTCCCTCCATCTTGGTTATGTGTAAATGCGCCATGGGGAGAACGCTCAGGAGAAATATGAAGATATATATATTTTGTTTCTTTAGATACTTTTCTCTGCCTTTCATCTGCCCTCCCTCCATCTTGGAAATGTGTAAATGCGCAGGTGTTAGAACCAGTTTGAAGTGTTTGACTTATTTGGATATCGTGGCACTGAGATAGCAGAGTTTAAGTGAAAACATGTAGGTTATTGCATAAAAAGGCTCTTGTAACAATGGAGCTGAACCATTTTGGGAAAAAATTCTGTACTGTAATGCTGTTCCTGGTGTCTTGAATGTCAATCATGTTGTCAATGGAATAGGGAGTCTTGACTAGCCGCGTCTAGCGGTCAGTACTGATCCGATGCTTTGACACGGGTTTTCACTACAGTACAGTCGGAAGTTTGTTTTAGAGAGCTCCTTTCTCTATGGTTTAATTAGATTAGGTGTAGGCTACTTCTAATATATGACACCGGTGAACCATAAAATTGTGCACAAAGCCGCAGGATTGACAAGGGAGAGAGCAGCACCATATATTTCCATACTAGTAGCAGCTGTGTGAGTGTTTGTGTTATGGTATGAATGGAAAAAAGTTCCCTCTGGGAATCCAAATTACAAATATGATTAATTTTAAGTGACCTTTCCCAAAGGTTCAATATCAAATCAAGTTGAACTTATAATGAAAACACAGAGAAAAAACACGGGGTCAATATAAATTGGTACAATTACAAAAATGAGGAATAAAATGTAAGGGGAAGACCAACTACAAAAATTAATATAGAGTATGTAACACAATAAAAAATAGTGAAAAAAATCAAATACTGAAAATAAGCGTTTTTTCAATATTATCTCCCCAAGAGAGGTGGTTAAACATGAGTGAGTTCTAGGAGGGTCATTCTGGCCTGGTATGTGTCAAGGAGGGACTGAGAGCATACGAGAAGCTCATGTTTTTCAATAATTGGTTTGCAAAGGTCTGGGTTGAATCAAATAACCAATCCCCCCCAACAGATGGAATAATTGCCAAAATGTATAATCAAAAGTAACTAACAATTTGTCCCACAGGAAGTGTCCAAGAGGGAGTTCTGAAAGACTTAAATGTCAATAATATGTTTTAATGTGTCAATAATATGTCACATGAAGGAGGGGAGAGGATAACCCTAATCCTATAAATTCCCTAATAAATTCTCTACAGGATCAGGGGGACGTCAATGTCCGAAGGTGTAAGCATAACAGGGGGGGGGGGGGACACTCACATACAAGGTCAGGATGCAACACAGACCCAGACTTTCCAAATTTTACTTAAGGGGACTACAGACCAAAATTAAGACCCCCATGGACAACAAGGTGTCAAGTTCATATCCAGGAGGGACACCTGGTTGGATTCAACAAATCATTGGGTAGGATGACCGCACCGTGACCGAGCCGTGACCTATTCCGTTTTATTGTCACTGAATACATTTATCTGTGATTCTGTGTATGTCAATCAAACCGAAGGCGACCTAAATAACTAACTTACTAACCTATGCAAAAAAACCCAATCACATAACCTCCTTGAATGATTATACGTGCCGGCAAAAGAATGTTGTGTGCTTCTGTTATCTTGCTGTTGTCCTTGTTGTGGTCCCTTTACAGTTGTAAGATAAAGTCACCAAAACGGTAAGTATGAAAACAAAAACACAGCTACACCCAGTGTTGAACTTCAAATATGTAAATATGAGACACACCAGGAGTTATAGAACATTATGCTTAGGAAAAAAGGACATGTAGTGTCGACAAAGGGGGGAGGGGAACTGTTCGGCCAAGTTTGTTTCCATAACAGGTTGGAGTCAGAGTACGCCAGGCGGAGTTCATGCACCCAAACACCAGGGAGTCCATCACAACTTCCACCTGGACAGGCTTGCAGGCTCGCAGACGCTGCGGGACGCTGCGGGACAAGGAGCAGTGCACCATCAGCTCGTGCCACCGCCCCTGGAGCAGAGACGGCCCTGTCTCTGGTTCGAATGGGGGATACGAGTTTGGTCCTAAAATCACCTGATGGGAAGTGCGAACTGCCCTGTCACCTTGTGCCTTGCATACCGGAGCCTAAGCAGTTCAAGGCCTATACGTCGGGTTGCGACTCGCGATAACAATTACCCACTGGACAACAGGATGGATGGGCAAATAAACAATTGCCCATCCCTCCCCCGCGCGAGAACTCTGCCCCCCAAGGGCATCCCGGAGTACAATTTTTGTCAACATGTTTTCAGTGTGCAGGACATGGAACAATGCCGAATGGTAGGAACAAAATGAACGTTCCTAGTGGTTGGTTTCCCCAAAAAAGGAGTGGTTTTACTATTTTACAGGTTTCCACACGCATACTAACTTGGTTTTCCACACCACCAGTGTCCACCTGCACGATGCCTCAAAATGATGTCTGACAATAAGTAAAATACTACAAGAAGTTTGATATGTACAATGTGATTTATGGTTGATTTGATTTCCGCATCAGTGACGCAATGTACTTCTATTCATATGATTGACCTGACTATTAATTGTCATTCTTTTTTATTTTTCATCTTTTGGAATTCAATGTCTGTGTACCACTAACCCCTGAATGCAGTGTTCTACCGTCCCTGAATTGGTGTGCCCCTCGAACGTCTGTATGATATCTGGTAATTGATTACTCATTACCAAGGAGGGCTGGTGGGGTAAAGTAGACCCTTCAAGCAGTTACCATTACTTTCAGAGTGTGCCGCCTGAGCTGTGTGTATGCAAGGTCACTTCAGTGAGATTGCTACTGTACTGTATATATTGTCAGGGCAGAGAGGGACACGTCAGAATTCTCCAGGATAGACAAGCTCTCTGTCCTGTGCTTCGCGGGGGCCCCAAATCTGTGGACTGATAATGATCGAATCCGAATTCGTGACGTAACAGGTCGTATTTGCTTTCATGTATGTCTTTGCTGTTCACATGTATATATCACATGACCATTCAATTTGGGATAATTGTGGGCAATCAATAAATGCCAGATCTTGTGAATCCATAATTTTAAGTGTACAGCCTGTTTATTGGACTATTAGATAACCCTCTCAACAGGATGGCGCATCAGGGCTGTGATGGCAGAGTGATACAGTAAGAGTTATGGGGCTGTGATGGCAGAGTGATACAGTAAGAGTCATGGGGCTGTGATGGCAGAGTGATACAGTGAGAGTTATGGGGCTGTGATGGCAGAGTGATACAGTAAGAGTCATGGGGCTGTGATGGCAGAGTGATACAGTAAGAGTTATGGGGCTGTGATGGCAGAGTGATACAGTAAGAGTTATGGGGCTGTGATGGCAGAGTGATACAGTAGGAGTTATGGGGCTGTGATGGCAGAGTGATACAGTAAGAATATGGGGCTGTGATGGCAGAGTGATACAGTCAGAGTTATGGGGCTGTGATGGCAGAGTGATACAGTAAGAGTCATGGGGCTGTGATGGCAGAGTGATACAGTAAGAGTTATGGGGCTGTGATGGCAGAGTGATACAGTAAGAGTTATGGGGCTGTGATGGCAGAGTGATACAGTAAGAGTTATGGGGCTGTGATGGCAGAGTGATACAGTAAGAGTTATGGGGCTGTGATGGCAGAGTGATACAGTAAGAGTTATGGGGCTGTGATGGCAGAGTGATACAGTAAGAGTTATGGGGCTGATGGCAGAGTGATACAGTAAGAGTTATGGGGCTGTGATGGCAGAGTGATACAGTGAGAGTTATGGGGCTGTGATGGCAGAGTGATATAGTAAGAGTCATGGGGCTGTGATGGCAGAGTGATACAGTAAGAGTTATGGGGCTGTGATGGCAGAGTGATACAGTAAGAGTCATGGGGCTGTGGTGGCAGAGTGATACAGTAAGAGTTATGGGGCTGTGATGGCAGAGTGATACAGTAAGAGTCATGGGGCTGTGGTGGCAGAGTGATACAGTAAGAGTTATGGGGCTGTGATGCAGCCGGACAGTGAGTCCCGGGTTCAATTCCAGAAGCCCGACAGACCCTTTGTCAATGCTTTGTCAAGTAGCGACCATAAGGACCAAAAATATATTCGGCAAGAACACAGTGGCATCCCGTATTCAGTCATCACTGGAGCCTCAGGATAAAAGGGAGCAGAGTCACCCCCTTTTATCGTCATCATAGCGCACGCAACCCCCCAGCATTCTGGGTAATGGGAACACGGCAACACGCGCTCCCTGCTGCTTGACAACTGTAACTTAGCAACAGCGACAATTCGTACCGTCGTAAATGCAGTGTGTCCGCAACACAACACAACAACACAACGACCGGATTGAGAGAGGCAGGATGTAGCACTAGTGACCCATATTTTTCCTGGGAAACGAGGAGAAGTCAAGAACACACACACACGCACGCACGTGCACAAACAAACAAACCAGAGCCAAGTGGGTATAGGTTCTTTTTCATGTTTTTCATATTTATACAAAATGAAATATGCCAGCGGACCAGTGTGTGAACAGATTTTGTGACAGGGACCTCCATCAGAGAACGTGTGTAAAATGTTTAAATATTATAAACCCAATTTCAAACAAAAGGTCACAACGTGTCACGTTACATGTTGGCCCCTTTTACACTGGGGTTGAACCGGTTCGGTTCGTCTAATATTGAACCAGTTCAGAGTGTTTCCACTGACAATGAATTGGTTCAGAACCCTAAAAGTTGGTTCAGAACTGGAACCAAAAAATGGTCGCCGGTTCCGTGAAAGCACCAAAGTTCCAAGAATGTAGAGCGGAACCAGTTCTAGAACCACAGTTCTTTGGGTGGAAAAGGCACCACTGTGAGCTCTTTTCAAATAATAAAATAGGGTTAAACTGTCCCCGTTTTGGATAATTTGCATTGCACTGCATTTAATTTCCCTACTACTGTATCTCAGTGCACTGTATCTATCAAATGCAGGCTTAAGAGTATATACCGTAACTTTGCCCTGTGTTTACATAACAAAACATTATACATTTTTACCCATCATTTCCCTCTATTACCAGCAGCCACTGAAGTAGTGTGAAGTCGTGTTTACCTGCAGCAATGCATTGCCCTTCTCTGCGTTTTCACCGTTTGATTTGGTATAGGCCCAAATCTACCAAAACAAACAGTGAAAACACCAACATCCAGTGAGAGCAGGGCAATGTGTTTCTGCGGGTAAACACCAGTGGCTCCGCGGATTGAGAGGAAAATGAAAAGTGACAGATGGCTGACATTTTTCATGCACTCATTCCGTTCAGACAGAGTCATGAACACACATATAGGATATTGCTCTGCTGTGCAGCCTGAACCTCAGGCCTGCGCGATGCACGCGCAGATTAGGCACACCAACGGAACGACATGCGGAAACAGCGGTCGAACACGCACTGCTCCCGTGCTTGCGTTAGGTTAGGGTTTGAGGTAGGTCGTCGGCCTAATGACAGTCGGACCAATTAGTATGTCTAAACTAAAGCCTGCACCGCAGGCCTGCGAACCGCGGTGCACCCGGCTCGATCGAGCATCTAGATTCCATACAAAACACAATTGTCCCGTGTTTTGGGGAAGGGAAGCCGGCCCGGGGGAGAGTGATATTTGTCACTGCACGGGAGTGTTGGGCGGGAGGTCTGACCAGATCATCACATGTGTGACAGCTCGGTGACATATCTGTGACAGCAGCAGCGCGGTGGCCTTACTGTATGTGTGGGCTCGGTTTTGATTGCTGCGTTCGACCCTTTTAATCCCCTTCCACATGCTACAGATGTTGTACAGTAAATGTCACGTGGTGCCACCCGGCAAATAACACACAAACACACGTGCTCGTGCATTTACTGTAGTGATGACTTCCTCGGTTTCAGAGCAGTTCTAAAACGTACGCTTTTAGAGGAAGCAGCTAAGCCGATAAGCTCTCTGTCTTACCATGACACAGTGACACACAAATATCGGGCAGCAGCTGGAAGGCGCGTGTGTGCGTGTGTGTGTGTGTGTGCGCGCGCGCTCCTGTCGGCTGTGTCACACAGTACATTCTTGACCCAATAAAGCCTGGACTGTGTGACAACATGTCCAGTGTTTTGTCCCGAGCGACTTCACGTGTCATATTAACCACTCTGAACCAGGCGGAGCCATCTTGGCCGTGTCATTCCTAATTGTGTTGACAATAATCAAACATCTTCCTGGTGAGCAAAACTATAGCCGATCTGCAAGCTGGGTTCCATGTGTAAAAATGGAACCAAATCATGGACCCTTTACAGAGTTACAGGCCTGTAAAGGTCCATTTGGACCCTTGGTGGCCCCCAGACCCAATGTTGAGAAACATTATCTTATCGGTCCAGTGTTTATATCCATCTATTAACGTAAACCACACGAGGCAGATATGGAGAGTTAGGACAACATTAGGACAGCACAAATATCCTACGAGTAGGGCAACCAAATGGTCAGCTACGTCCCTGGCAGGACAGATGGAGGGTTGAAAAGGCACGACAGAGACAGAGACATAGACAGACAGCCAGAAGGAAAGCAAGACAAACAAAGACAAATGTAGGCAACACATGTCTGATCAGAGTACACATCCCAGCACTACTAGTGGACACATGCACACACACACACGTCACACACACACACACACACACACACACAAACGTACACCATGGCCAATGGAAGGCAGCTGGCGAGAGAGAGAGAGAAACAGTGAGTGAGCGATTCTATTCTTTGACCTCATGCGTCTCAAAGCGCCAGAAGCGTACTAGCAGCACAGCCCCTCCTCTGAACATACCAACCCTCTTCTAGCACACTTCTAAGTATCCCTCATTCTGTCCATTCTCCTCCTCCGTCACCTCCCCCACTCCCCATTCCTTCCATCCCTCCCTCTCGCCTTACAGTCATCTCCCAATCCCTTCTGGGGGGGGGGCGGGGGGGAATGTGATGCTTTAAGTGAGCTTGTAGATCGGCTATTTTCCGGCGAAGACATTTGGTGTAGCGAGAAAAAAGTAGCCTGGGGCCTTACATAAAGCCCTGCCCTGGGGGATTCCGGTCAGCTAAGTATAGGCATGGTTTAAGAAGTGATCGAAAAACCCACCCCTCTTCATGCCAAATTCCCTTCCCTCCCTCCCGCCCCCACCCCCCCCCCCCCCCCCCCCCCACAAACCCCACTATTGTCCTTTTCGGGGTGGGACGTGTTGGAACGTGCAGTGACAGACCGGACAAGCATCTCCTTGCCTGATAACCCCTGACCCCGGTCAGGACAGGGTCAACTGTTTGCGACTGTTTGCATTTCCGAAGGCACTAAAATACTTTCACCTCCTCCCCTCCACGGCACGTGGGTGCAGATGGACACACACACACACACACACACACACACACACACACACACACACACACACATTCTTATCCTTGACATGTTTAGTTAAACCAGCATATTTTGGAATGGAAGTGACTGTTTAACCACTTTCACCTTGGCGTTCCTATGTCTTTGGAGGGGGCGAGCAGTTTCAATGGTTTTCAGAAATGTTCAAACCTTTTTGAAGGTTGCATAGGGCTTAAAGGGGAACTTCACTTTTACATATCTCATTCTTTGGGATCCTTTTCACGTTTATATGTGCAGCGGCAGCCCACGCAGTTCTTGAAGTTGTTCGATTCGATATTTAGATATTCCCACATTCATTTGATCAGTCATGTCCCCTCCTATAAAAGCCCATTCAACTTCAAAGTCCAGGTTAACCATTGAAAACACACACCCCTGCTTCTGGTGGCTGATACTTATGAATGGGGAGACCTTCATTTGCATCATGTTTATATTTTATGCAAAGTCAATTATATCAAGCAAAAAAAATCCAAAACATCTAATGGAAAAACAAAACAAAACAAAGCCCAACTATTAAGCCCATTCAAATTAAAGAATGCAATTTGGAAAAGGAAAAGAAAAGAAACAAAAGTTAGTTTTTCTTTTGACTGCAGTTGGAGGGTTAGGTTACGGTCAAAATGGTGGAGTTTTTAGATTAGATGATAATTATGTTTATTAAGTCTTGAGGCCTGATGAAGACAGATTTAACAACAGGACTCTCTCTCTCTCTCCTTCCTTCCCATGAGAGCATTAGAGGTCTCTCAACCAGTGTTGGACAGTATCCAAGTACATTTACTTGTACTCAAGTACATTTTTGGAGAATTCAGTTTTTTTTGGTTTGGTTTTAGCAAGCCGTTGACTTTCCCTCAGCTACATTTCAAATAGAAATATTGTACTTTTTGACTCCACTGCTTTTCTAGGAAGCTAGGGAAACATACTATACAAAACAAGGCATGAGTTAACAACGTCCCATTAAATAAATAAAATTAAAAAAAACTCACACCTGTGTGAAGTGAGGGGTGATCTAATCATCGTACATCATCATCAAGAATGGCCACGGGTTCCCACCAACATACTGTGCATTTGCCGATTTGCTCATTTAATGTTTGTGTTCAAACAGAATCTACACTATAGCCGTTTATAGGAGTAAAAATAGAAGAATCTGAAAATGACAGACATTTTCCGATTTCGGGAATTTGTACTTTTGAACGCTTGAGTATTTACTTAAAGAGTATACACTAATCTCAACCAGGGAGGTCTCGTCTCCTCCACGCCTTATGAAATGACTATCAGCTGTGAAAACTGAAGACGGGAGACACTCCCCTTGGAAGAATGCTTCAGACCGTTCTGCCGTTCATCCCAGCCAAATACACGCACACACACACAGACACACACACACACACACACACACACACACACAGACAGACAAAGTCTGGGTTCACGCAGTTACACAGAACACGGTCCCAAACACCTGCCTCTAGCCACTCACACACGCACTGAGCTTGAATGGGCAGTGGGTAAAAACTACACAGGTATATGGCATACTGTATCTGTCCTCCAGTGAAGAATAGGATCCCCGTCAGGTGGAAACCTTGCATGTTCAAAACCGTTACTTCTCAGGAAATGCCTTGTGTTCCAAATGGATTCAATGTTATTATTGGTCAGTCACAAGCTCTTGTTAATACTTTGCATTGGTTATTCGTATATTTATAAAAAACCCCAAAACAGATGCAACCACTTTCAACCTGGCCTCTATCGGGCATGCCTTTATTGGCGAAAACCTATCTTTCAAAAGTAGTTCAGGTTCATTGCGATGCAGCACGTTGTGTGCATGTGTGTGTGTGTGTGTGTGTGTGTGTGTGTGTGTGTGTGTACTTGGCTATCTGCACAACAGTTACATGGTGAAGTATGCTATTAATTCATGAATATAGACAGCGACAGACAGACACACATACAGTACAGTTCCAGCTTCTCATGACGTCCCTGCCTCTGATGCCGTTCCGACGAGGCACACCCACAATAAACTCTTTCCCATCGATTCGGGTCTTGTGTGTGCGACTGTGCGGGCCAATGTTCTGTGCAACATCCATTCAGGGAGGCAGTCAAGTGCTTCACGTGATGTCACACGGCGTCGCAAGTATTGTTAGACTCCTCAATGAGCAATGCTGCGGCGCATTTTATATGTACATGTGGAGGGGGAAAACCCCAATTAGAACGGCAGCGTTTTTGTCTGAATCCCCTCCAAAACCGCCTGCTTATAGTTACTTTTAATGAGGATTTTTGGAGTCAGAAAGGGGAAAACGTGTGTGTGTGTGTGTGTGTGTGTGTGTGTGTGTGTGTGTGTGTGTGTATTGCTATACATGTGAGGACCACACAACTAGCAGATTTTCACGAAATAGACATTGTGTAAGACAGTTTTCCTGATTGGGCTTGTAGATGGCTTGAGTGAGTGAGTGAGTGAAAAAGAGAAAGGTGTGTGTGTGTGTGTGTGTGTGTGTGTGTGTGTGTGTGTGTGTGTGTGTGTGTCTCTGTCTCAGCTACTATGGGCAGTCTGTCCATCTGGAGAAGGCGTTGTTTCATTTATCCCTTAAATATAAATAAAAAAAAAACCAAAACAAACATCCTGTCTATAGTAGTGTAAAGTAATAGTATGTCAACAATGTGCTATAGATATTATAATTTTTTCTTCTTTTCCCTCTGTGTGTTAAGCATGTGCAGCAGCTATATCTGGTTGGACCATATAATGTATAACCTAATTCTGATCAGTGTTTGGGTCTATTGTATTACGCCTCTTGTGCCATATCCAAATAAAATAATTCAAATGTGTGTGTGTGTGTGTGTGTGTGTGTGTGTGTGTGTGCGTGTGTGTGTCTGTGCATGGGTGATGACAATGTTCAGAGGAGGCCCCGCAGCGCTCGCTTGGCACAGCAACCCCCCCCCCCCCCCCCCCCTCCTCCTTCTCTCTCTCTCACTCCTCAAAACCGCTTAGCCATGGCCTTAAACAGGCTGGCAGGCGAGCAAAGCACTTATACTTAACCATATCAAAAGCAAAAACCCTGCTGCCTGCATGCCGCACAGATTTCTTTCTTTTTTACCCTTGAAACATCCCCCCCCCCCCCCCCCCCCCTCTCAAAACAACATAAGAGAGCAGCTGGCTGAAAGCGGCGTGCGGAGCAGACGAGACGATTCGCCCGCTGTCGTTTTTGTGATTTCTCAGCTAGTTTTTTTTGTGCTTGCCTAGGACAACGAATTTAGCATCTTCCTTTTCAACAAAGTCAGGAGGATTTTCAGAACGTTAACCACTTAAAGCCGATCTATCCTTAGTAACAAATGGATCAGAGTTGCAACTGTACTTTTGTGTTTGGTATGCTGGTTCGCTCTGTACTGCAGATCTCTTGGCCAAAAATAACATCTACAAGCTACACAACAGACAACAAATCTTGTAGACTTGTAGCAATTTTTGGCTAATGTTCCCCCCCAGACTAGTACGGATGCTGGGGTTCAAGTGGTTAAAGGTGCTGGCCTGGGATATTTCTCTGTTAAAATGCTTGTTAAATCATAGTTCTATACCCATCCAGGACATGAACCCTCTGTCATTTCTCAACCTTTTCGGACGCGGGGCGGCTCGCCTGGTGGGTCTGAAAAAATACATTTTCAGGTCAGGATATCAATTGCAGCCAATCAGGAGAGAGAGAGCAGATAGGGGATAAACACGTGAAACTGGAAGTGATGAAGCAAATCAATGAGGATCAGACAACATGGCTTGGCTAAATTGAAGCTGAAAAGTAGCACAACAGCTGACCGAGGTCTGTTATTTTTGCAATTGTTTAAAATTGACATAATGTCTGAAGGCTTGAAACAGAATCAGGAGCCAGGATAGCGTTACTTCTCTGTTAGTATAGCCTTTGCATGTGTAATGTAGTATTAGCCTCTGACAGCTCATAATCTGAATATCTCCCCTCCCTGGCCTAGTATTAGCCTCTGACAGCTCATAATCTGAATATCTCCCCTCCCTGGCCTAGTATTAGCCTCTGACAGCTCATAATCTGAATATCTCCCCTCCCTGGCCTAGTATTAGCCTCTGACAGCTCATAATCTGAATATCTCCCCTCCCTGGCCTAGTATTAGCCTCTGACAGCTCATAATCTGAATATCTCCCCTCCCTGGCCAAAGGGGATTCCCTTTTGGCTGAGCGATACTGTATGTTCAAGATTTACATGCGGGAGACCCGGGTTCAAATCCTGGAGTGGTATATGTTGGATGCCGTGACCCGGATCGGGTTACATGGTTGTGGGGAGGAGCAGTTTCAAAGGGGGGTGAATGTAACGGAGCATGAGCCGAATATCTCCCCTGGCCAGGGGGGTATTAGATAGCACTATGGGAGACCTGGATGCTACACATGGAGGAGATGGCCTTATCTTTGGAACACGCCCAGGGGGGCGGGCCAATTCCGGCATGCCGCCCCGCATCCGAAATGGTTGAGAAATTACAGTTACTGTGCGGCGGTCCCTCTACTGTACTGTACTGTACTGGCACACCCGAAAGTTATCATATATACAGTTAATATGTGCATGTGTGTTAGGTTGCGCACAGGTGGTGAAAAACAACCTTGTTGTTTTCGTGGAAGCGGACCCCCATCTGAATATGTTTTGTGCCAGGGACCTTAAGACTTTCAAGATTGTTATACATATACATCCCTATTCCCTGCTTCAAGGACCCCTGCAGGGTCCCCTGACCCCACTTTGAGAAACACTGCCCTAACCTACTGTATAAGTAGTCTAACTGAAACTGTATGAATGAAAAGCCCGTTGTCAAATGATCTAATCCTTAAATACACAGAGCGGTTTTATAGCTACTGTATGGTCCTGCATGCTGCTGTTAAAGTACTCTTTTCTCCGTGTTGCACACACTTTTGTGGCCCATTGAATTATGCGACTCGCTGTTCGGCCGATTTCGGCTAAATTAGCGAGGGTCCTTTTGGCATTGAAAATATCACCAAACCGCTCAAAAGAAATACATATAATTGCCATCTGCTGCGTTAGACGTGCAGAGAAAAATGCCATGGCATTGGCATTCATTCATTGGCATACCATCTGTCATCTGTCATATAGTGTCTGTCAGTGTCTAGTGTCTACACAGCCTTTTATAACACATTTAACTGGAAAACATCCCCATATGAGTCTACGATGTTATCTTACAAACTGCAATCAGTGCAATGAATAAAACCATCACCAAGCACCAACCACATTATTTTTCTGGTATCCGCGATCTCAATCTCTTGTAAATCCATGGACTATTAAAACTAAACTAACTAAACCAAAGCATTGCATGGATTTGCATTAAACCTCGGCTCTAGTCTACCCTGAAGTCACACAATTCGACAGGTCACCGAGCCCGTCGCTACACCACCACCGTCGCTGCTGTGTGCTCTACTAACCTAGTGCCCTGCAAAAACCTCTCGACTGCCCCGCAACGAAGCGATCGACACGCCACTCGATCCCGAGTGTATTTTAACTCTGTGTGCTCCGCAACTTATCTCCTCCGGGGCAAAAAAAATTTGTTGCCACTTTTGATTATATCCAATCCAACTTAAAGCATCAGTCGGCGTTCTCACCTCTGTAGAACTTGACAGGAGCTGGGTGGGGGTCCTTGGGGGGCGTGAGAGGTTCCCCTCTATCTGTGCTCATCCATCCGTGCGAGGGAGAAAAGTCCCCTTCTTTGCCAAGTTTTGCGCGTCCAAAGGAATCGATGTCTCTCCAAAAGGAAAAAAAAGAAAAATATCCCCAGAAACCAACTGCAAATCCCAGGCGAATGCACGACCGATCTCTGTTAATAATGACTCAGGTACATTAGTTCACGTCGTACACACGCATAATGTAATCCGTTCTCTGCCAACAACCATAACGTTATGGAGAGAGAGTGTGCTTCACAATCCAGTTTGGGCTATTGTTGAGTTCCCACCCCGACTAACGGCGCACCAATGGACAGCGCCGCCTGTAATTGTAGGCGTGTCAATCCACGTGTGTGTGTGTGTGTGTGTGTGTGTGTGTGTGTGTGTGTGTGTGTGTGTGTGTGTGTGTGTGTGTGTGTGCGTGGCTGCGTGCGCGTCCAAAACAGTATTATTATTTTGAAAACATTTTAAAATACTGAAAATTGTGACACATTGTGAGCTGCTATTTTCACTATCATTCAAAAAAAAAAAGAGTGTCACACTAAACTACTGGAGTGGTGCTGAAATACAGTAGGCATTAGCTGGCCATTGTAGCCATTATCAGTTTTCAGTTCATCATACATGTCAGTCCCATGACCATGTCTGAACATGTTGACACAGCTGTCACTGTCCTGTGGTCCATGCATGTGCTAAAGAGAGCTGAACAATTCCTCAGAAAGGGGGTTGCACAACAGTGGAGTGGAGCTAGAGGTCTTCTACCATTCCAACCCTTCAGTATAACAGGCTACTGCTGGGTTTTTTTTTTACCATGCCAGACCCCTCTATAGTGGTTCTCGATTCTATGTCAAGGACTGACAAATGTATATTATTAATATATAATTTTAATTTATTCACCCGCATACGTCAACAAATCAACACAAAGATGATTCTAAACTAAATCTATTAGTCTGATTAACCACTTAACTGTACTTTGTTGTGAAACGGTGGTGCACAAAAACAGTATAGTGACCAGGTGTGAGCTGACGCCAGTAGGGCTATCCAGAGTGCATGGGCGTAGCTTGAACTTGACCCCAGGGGGGTGCGAATGTCTGGGGGGAGCACGTGTGCACAACATAGCCCTACTAGTTAAAAAAAAATCCATGATTGTAACGCACTGTACACGTGTGACGTGTAGATGTGATATTTTCACTTTCATTAATCGCAATCGCGGCAAAGTCATTTGAAGTCATAATCGCCCTATAGTCTCTAGTAGTGAGACTAGGGCGAGTAAATTGCCTCTCCCTGGACAGAAATATGTGAACATATTCAGTTACAGGCACGTGCACTGTCCAGACCACGAATGCAACATTTAGGCCTACTATGGTGAAAGAAATGCAAATTCCCCCCTTTCCAGTTTTCCACGCCATAGCCAAAAAGGCAGCATTCAGAACTCTCCTGACTTGAACGCAGCATTTTGCGTTGTTGAAATCAATCAGTCGTACGCAGCATCTTCAGTAGCTTAAGAGTGCGGGGTTGCGCCTAAAAAATAGCTGATCTACAAGCCCTCAACGTGTCACAGTGTGACGCGTTGTGAGCTTGTTGTGTCTAAATGTCTAAATGTTGTCCTGATGAAGGTCTAATCGACCGAAACGTCGACCCAATAAAGAGCAACATTTTGGCAAGTGTCTGACAGTGTGCGGGACCCTTTCTTTGTTTTTCAAAGATACCCTTTTTAACCCAATCTGAACGGGCACCCATTTTGGTGTTGGCATCATGTTATGCTTTAGCTATTGAAAAATAGCAGATCTACAAGCTCATATCGCGCCACCGAGTGGCGCGATACGAGCTTGTAGGTCTGCTATTTTTGAAAAATCGAAGAACGACTGACATTTTTTTAATCTGATCTCAGGTCAGAATGGGTTAATCAGACCAGTGTGTGTCCAGTGGAAACCTCGTATGAATCTGATCTCAGGTCAGTATGGGTTAAGTATGCTCTATTGCCCTATGCACCTGTCACTAGCCTTCTGAGGTATGCATCGGCCTTTTGCTAAAAAAAAAAGAGCTTGTTGTGTCTGCCATGAAACAACAGCTCAAATGAACCAGTACTGACCTATAGTGAACTAGGTCACTTCCCAAAAAGATTTGTTCATTCCGTTCAGTTGCAAATGCAATTTGCTAAAGAGAAACTGTTAACCGTTCGTTGTACCCGATTGCACGAACTGGAAGGCGGGCTCATCCGGGTTCACTGAAATGATGGACAGTTCCATCACTACTCTGGAAGTCAGACAAATGCAGCCGCAGAAAACCACATTTCAGTGTGACTAATTCAGTGATGGAAAAAGTACTCGAATGTATCAATACTGCAACGTAGAAGTACTCTGTTACGAGTAAAAGTCTGAAATTCAAAATTGTACAAAAGTACAAAAGCATTGGCATCAAAATGTACTTAAATTACTAAAAGTTAAAGTTTTCATTATGCACAAAATTTAATGTCCCATTTCAAGTTTTTTTCAGGATCAAAATCTTTTGAAAATAGCAGATCTACAAGCTCACAATGTGTCACATTCTGAGCTTGTACTGTAGGCCGTCTAATTTCAAATGGCCGAAATGTACATGTATTTAGACAAATATACGGTATAATATATATATATACGGAGTAAAAATACTGTATTTGCCTCTGTGCAGTACTCAAGTAGTAGTAGTAGTAGTAAAGTAGTAGTAAATTGATTCTCATCATGAAGAGTGATTGGACTTGAGCTGACTCTCCCAGTGCGAGTGTGTGGCCAATAGTGTGTGAGTGGATCTGCTGTTCCACTAAGTCCGGACAAATCCAATTGAGGACGGCCCCTCCCCGAGTGGCAGCAAAGAGAGCAGAAAATGACTTCATATTAACACGGCAAGAGAATTATGGGAGCACGTCATCCATTTTCAACCTTGATGGCACCATTCATGTCTACAAAAACTAAAAGAATACGCACATCACTTAATTAGTAGAGGTGCTGGGTTGGAAAGAAAAAGAAAAAGAAACCGGCACACTCATCTGCTATCTAATTTGACCACACTTCGAGCCAAGGTTCATCATCTGGTCAAACTCAATGTGAGTCTCTCACTAGCCTCGGTCTGCGAAGAGAAAAGCCTGGTCACAACCTAAGGCAGAGACGCTATCGGCGGATGTGTCATGTCCGGAACATCCGGCAGATGTATCTCCCCCGGATACGATGTTTTTCCGATAAATCACAACACTTGTTTCATTCACGGAGAATGTAAACTGAATTGTAAAGCATCAGCGTCATTTCCTTGAGCGGTAGGCCTACTTCCGCCAAAATCTTGCAACTTCCGGCCCAAAATAAATGATAGCGTCTACAGCGTAGGTCTTGCCCAGCGCACCCACACCCACAGGTCACGTTATCAGTCAGTGGGTGGAACAAACACAACATGGTAATCAGGTCAAATAATCAAAAAATATTGGCGATTCCACGCAAATAGAAACTACAGCCTTTCTCATCCTAGAAGGTTAGCATGCTGAAATACAAGCCAATTGTTCTTAGAGTCCATAAAAAAATGAAAGTTTGAAATGTTGTTTGAAATTACCACCACCACACACAGGCATTTTTCTCAGCTGTTGCATGGCTCAGCCTGTAATTATGTCTGCCATCAACAGCCCCCCAGTCTAGTTGCTATATTTACTAAAAGCAGCACGCACACACGCACCACGCATGCATGCACGCATGCACAAAGACCAAAGACACATGCCCACAGGCAACCCACACACACAGAAATACACACTCAGGACACAAACACACACACACGTTGAACATGCATCCTGTAAATCACACATGGTCGATACAAACACACACCAGTCACTTTACTGTATGGAAGCTTTCAATTACAATCAAAGCAAAGGCAACATATAATTCATCAGCAGTGTTCACCACTCTTCAGCTGGTGTTATGAAGGACTGGGGCATGCGCAGTGCGCACACACACTCATTGGACCATAATGAAGTTCTCTGTTGGTTGCTTGGTTATTGGTTGGTGGTTGATGGTTATTTTTGTGCAATTAATTCTCAAGATAAAATATATATTTTGTGATTATTGTGTAAAAAGCACGGGTGGACTGTATCCAAGTATTCAAGCTCAACTACAATCAAAGTTGCTCAGTCAATTCTGTACTAATTAAGTACTGGAAGCACTTAAAGTAATGGATTACTTGGTTTTAAAATATAAAAACCAAAAAATGCTCAATCTTTCGGAATTTGCTGAAAATCAAGATTTGTTTGGCCATATTCAACATGAAGTGAATCCACGGAGGGGGGTGCCCTGGGCACAGCCATAGCTGAGGTGTACCATCGAGCGCAGCTTCACACCTCAGCATTGATTGCCTACACCTGGCCTACAGAGCACCGCTTCATGGATTCGTCTATAGACGCTTTGTGGAACGTCCACAGCCAGGCGGGGAGGGAGGGTGCTATTTGTCACTGCACTCATCAATAGACTCTATTATCCCATTCTGACCTGAGATCAGATTCATACGAGGTTTCCACATGGACACACACTGGTCTGATGAACCCATTCTGACCTGAGATCAGATTCATACGAGGTTTCCACATGGACACACACTGGTCTGATTAACCCATTCTGACCTGAGATCAGATTCTAGAAATGTCAGTCGCTCTTCAGTTTTTCAAAAAATAGCAGACCTACAAGCTCGTATCGCGCCACTCGGTGGCGCGATATGAGCTTGTAGATCTGCTATTTTTCAATAGCTAAAGCATAACATGATGCCGACACCAAAATGGGTGCCCGGTCAGAATGGGTTATAGAGTGTTGGGCGGGAGGAGTACAGGAATTAGGACGTAGGCTCCGAGTCCTCCCGGTGGGGGCTCCTCACTGACAGGTGAGGATTCGGTACAGGACACAACAGCGGTGACAACACAGCAATGTGCAATGCGGGGAGGGATTAATTGGCATATTAACGACTAAAATGGGGAGAAAAAGGGGGAGGACAAAGAATGCGTTGCAACAACGCACTGTGATCTTGTAGATGTAGATACTACTTTTATGTGACTGTTATATGACAAAGTAGGGCATTCATTAAAAATAACAACACCTGAAATACGGAGATAATAGGTTTCCATGCAGACGGCAGCCAGCCGGAGGTGAGTGTATTAGAGAGTGTGCTACCCTGTGGCATCATGGCTCTGTGTGCTGGAACTTTACTGTGTGATGTGTAATGACAGGCTGTCTGTGCAACCGCTTCCCTGGAGCCTGTGTGTATGTGTGTATGCGTGCATGCGTGTGAGCGAGCGAGCGCGAGTGTGTGTGCGTACCAAAATGTCCCCACAAGCATAGTAGAATATGATTCAGGCTGGGGTTATAGGCTTACGATTTGGGCACGCAGAAGTTTGGTTTAGGGATTAGAGATAGAGTCACGCCTGATTTACACCAATTTGCGTGCTGGCACGATGCGCCGAAAAACAGCTGATCTACAAGCTCACAGCGCGTCACGGTTGTGAGCTTGTGGATCAGCTGTTTTCTGGCTTTAGGCTTAAAAGTGGCCCAATGTCAATGTCCTCACATGAGTAGTAACACTCAAGTACAGTGTGTGTTGGGTGCGTGCGTGCGTGGGTGCATGCACGTGGGTGCATGTCAAGGACATCATCTTCATAACTTGTCTCGTTAGACTGTGGCATGTAGACCAGCTGTCTGAAGCATGCACGCCAGGCGTGTGACATTGACATGATCTGTTAAAACAAGATCGTCTCTGCACAATTCCAACACACTTGTTCGCCATTTTTGTCTTACACCACAATAATAAAAAAAAACGATGGTACAAAAGCAGTGGGAATAAGGTGAAGGAACCTATTGCTGGCAGATCTACACACTCGCACTATAGTGCTTGTACATCTGCTATGGAAATAAATATTGAATGTGTGAGAACTGCTGGTTTACAAGGCATTTGTAGAATCGGTCTTGGCTCTAAATGGGCCAAGACAGAGTTTTGTTTTTACTGACTTATCATGCAGGTTCTGTGTTGTTTGAGTGCTTTTGACATTTCAAAAGAGCCCAAAACGACGCAGAAAAGCATAATAATAGCAGTAACCAGCCGTCTAAAATCAGCGACTGAAATACAGCTTGCTGCCTGAGGTGGTTGTGTCGTGTTGATGACCACCCAAACGATGGCTAGCTGTGTGTTACCATGTCGGTGTGCAGGCTTCACCTCAGTGCTGTAGCACAGGGGAGCCAAACCACAGCGTACTGCAGACCTTACTGTAGACCTCGTACAGTCACAGCTTCCCAAACCACCGTGCTGTTAAGATCTGAGACAGATTATATACAAATGCCTGCTAAATCAGTAGTTCCAAAACTTTTTTGTGTGTAGGAATCCAAAATTGTTGTTGATAGATAGATAGATAGATAGATAGATAGATAGATAGATAGATAGATAGATAGATAGATAGATAGATAGATAGATAGATAGATAGATAGATAGATAGATAGATAGATAGATAGATAGATAGATCTATGTCCTAAATCCTGATAATTAATCTAATCTAAAACGTCATGGCTGCTTTCTCTGTAGTTGTAATGCCTTAAATTAGTTGCACGCCGGTGCCATGAATGATCACTAAATAGCAGATCATCAAGCTCACAACACGTCACATTTGCGACACACACAGTGTGAGCTTGTAGATCTGCTATTTACATCATGCAACCGTAAGCGTGCAACTAAGTATAAACCAGTGTTAATCCATTCTGAACGGGCACCCATTTTGGTGTCAGCATCACGTTATGCTTTAGCTATTTAAAAATAGCAGATCTACAAGCTCATATCGCGCCACCGAGTGGCGCGATACGAGCTTGTAGGTCTGCTATTTTTGAAAAATCGAAGATTTTTAGAATCTGATCTCAGGTCAGAATGGGTTCATCAGACCAGTGTGTGTCCGGCGGAAACCTCGTATGAATCTGATCTCAGGTCAGAATGGGTTAAAGCTACTGTAAACCGTGATCAGTCACAGCTTCCCCACAGCACAAGGTCTGCCATGGCAACCGACGTCCCAACACAGTAGAAACCTGCGTTGGAGCATAGACAGCACGGCCCAAACGAACAATAGCAACGTTATGCTTGTCGTGAGCGTGTTAGGCAAACACAGTAGTCTGCTTTGTTGACGTATTAGACGTTGAAACATTTCCACTTTTGTACAGTACGACCTCTGGAAACGACTCGAATCATGTGTCTTCTGAAGACACATGATGATGTGAATTCACGCCGACTGACTGGAATGGTTTACCAGGCTAGGAATCCCCCTGCAGGGCTCTATACTCGTCGTGTTGAGAGCTTGTAAGTCGGCTATATTAGCAGAATGTTCGCCTATATTTCCCCAAATGTTCCACCTGAATGGACTATGAATCGGGACACTACTGTTCAAATGGTTAAGAAACACACTAGACTGAGTGCCCAGAATCTGTTCTAAGAAGATAAGTGTGCGTTCATTAATGTGTGGTCTTGTGGCCTACAGGGATTCCCATAATGCACTCCTCACCGGTTCAGAAATGGCCGTGAGCTAGAACTATGGTTTAATTAAACTGTAGCTGCTCCATTTTGTTATTAGGCAACTTGATGGGAATATGATTGTCAAAGGAAGCACTTTCAACCCGTCGTTCCTATTTTAAAGTGTTATTATAGGTAAAATTGTCCAAATTTCTGAATTGCCGAAGGTTATGGAAGGCAGAGACTCGATTACAAATTAATTTGACACAATATTCTGTCAAATTAAATTGTAACCTCTTTCTGTTACGATGTCTCAGTGACTAAACACAACACATGTTAGAATTAATTCAAATCAGAACGCCTCATTCAAAAGGTACAAAGGCTTACACTACATTGACTGACATGACGGAATGAAAATATGTCATTACCGTCAGACGTCAATGGTCTTATGAGACAACATTTAGCCTTCACGTTTCCATTAAAACTTCCTTTCTTCTCTCTGACTCAGACTCTCTCTCTCTCTTTCCCTCTCTACAGCGAGGCGGGCGTGCAAAGAGAACATGGTAATAACAGTGGCGGCGATGAAACTAGGTCAATGAAGACGCACTGGATACAGAGAGAGAGAGAGGGAGAGAGAGAGAGAGCGAAAGAGACAGACAGACAAACGAGATCTAGAATGGTACAATCATACAGTACAGTAGGTCCCCTCAGGTCAGCTCCATTCCACACACATAACACATGACCTGGCCTGTTTTATCCTCCTCCATGACCATCCTGTCTCTCCATGTAGGCCTGACCAAGCCACCCACGCACGCACGTGCGCACGCACGCGCGCACATGCAGAGGTCTCTTTGCAAGACAATGACAATGATTTGCATTTACATTAGTGTGTTACATTAGAGCATGGGTTTTCAACAGGTGGTCCGTGGACCACTGGTGGTCCGTGGAGGTATTGCATGTGGTCCCTGACCATGCATTTAGTAATGTAGGATTTGTTGATTTGTTTTAAATGTTCTTTCCACTAGTTGAGAAACCGTGAACTGAATGACCTGGTGACCTGTGATGAGTCCATCCATGTAGTCATTTACTGACAAGTTGGAGGTCAAGAAATTCAACAGAAAAAGGGAGTTAGAATCTCAAGAAGGGGGAAGTGCACCGGATTGTCTGGTTGAGTCATTATTAATAGGACATTTTACTAGTAGTAGTCAACGGTTGAGAAACAGTGGGATGTACATGGGATGCATAGCAAGTGTTAACTTACAAAAGCACTAATATTAGCCCATATATCCCCACCCAACACAACAGTGGTCCCCAGGTTGATAAGTCAGGGTGGTGGTCCCTGGTTCACAATCAGTTGAAAACCCCTGCATTAGAGTGTCCCTATTTGAGGGCGTACATTCTGCAAAAACACCCAGCAGAAATACAATCTCATAACGCGCCGAAACACGACACATTATTAACAAGAGCGTGTAACTAAATAATAACTGTCAGGTTTCCACCCGACAGGGACGTGATTTTTGGTCATTAAACAAAGAATAAATTAGCCTTCACTAACTAAGCTATGGTAACTATACTGTACAGCAAAGTGGGTGGACGTCTCGGTTTGATTCGACAGCCGTTTACAATCTTTGTAATTAGCTGTTTACAATTAGCATAGTGACTGGTGGGACGACGGCCACAACTTACTGTTCATCATAACAATATCGCTGATGTTCAAACGGAGACATTCATCCCCGGAGGGCGGGCGGGAGGGTGGGTGGCACTGGGTGGGAGCGTCCAGACACTGAGCCTGCCATTGTTGGAGCGGGGAGAGTTGACAGAGGGCCAGGAGGACATTTGTTGTATCCAACAAGGCCCGATCATCACACCCCGGGAACAATGGACTGAGTGGAGCCATTGTGTCCCACTCCCTGCATGCCCATGCCAGTTCATTGGGTTGACAGATCCTTTGCAGACAGTTCTCGGAAAACCGGGCCGTCCCTGACGGAGAGAGAGATGCATGTGAACTATTGCTGGCCTGGGATTAAAGCAGCACTATGGAACTTTGTCTGTCTGTCTGTCTGTCTTTCTAATATCACTTGAATGGACAGCAGCCATCAGTGTGTGACAGAACAGCACGCACGCACGCAAAATAAATCATCCGTCTCTCCCTCCAGGTCCATCAATCAGTCTAGCAGGAGGGAGTCCCCCTCATCTCATCTCATCTCTTATCATCTCTTCTCTATGATATGCAGTACAAAGGCTCCATTGCGGCTCAAAAGGAGCATCCAGTTTCCTGGGGCTTGCTGTGCGGGGCGAGTCTAGACATGAAACTACAGGAGGAGGAATGGAGTCCTGCAACCTGACCTGCCTCGTCACTGAAGTCTGAACTGTGTGTGTGTGTGTGTGTGTGTGTGTGTGTGTGTGTGTGTGTGTGTGTGTGTGTGTGTGTGTGTGTGTGTTTGCGTGTATTACTATATATTATTATGAGGGTCAAATGTCTCCACACAAGTACAAGTAGTATAATTTGAGAAATCAACACATTGTGTGGGCAATTTCCCAATTGTCCAGATACCTGCACATGTTATGTTTAAAAGGCACCACAGAGCGACACGTTATGGGCTTGTAGATCTGTTATTGTACACCAGCACGTAACTAAGTATAACTTAGACTTCAGGGTTTGGGTTAAAAGGTGTCAAAATAATTGTTAAAAATGGCATTTAGCTTACAATATTGCTGTGTGTATATGTCCTCACAAGTACTATAGTGCTACAATGTTTGTGCATGTGCGTGTGCGTGTGTGTGTGTGTGTGTGTGTGTGTGTGTGTGTGTGTGTGTGTGCGTGCATGTGTGTGGTCTCCATATCCTGTGCTGTTCATTGATGCGTTGATGTGATCATAACAGTTGTGTTGCACCTCAGCCCCTGTGGTGATTATAACACACTTGCAGTGCAGTTGTGTTGCACCTCAGCCCCTGTGGTGACTGACATACCTGTGAATACTGATGAAAGGTATTCACACTTATTTTATTTATTTTCACTGAAAGGACACTCCCTTGAGTTGCAGCAACTCATTTTCAAGGGTGTACACTTTTGAGATACTTTTACGTGAGTATTTGAGTAGCGTTTGACACTGCTACTACTAGTTTATACGATTTAATTAAGCCCTACTTTTATTTATTTTTGCAATTTTGTTACTTTTATGAAAATAATTGTGAAACGGTGGCCATTTCATAATGAATACTTTGCCATTAGCAGTAAGTATATTTTGATGCCTATACCTTTTTGTACCGTACTTTTACTTGTAACCAAGATTTCTACATGGTGGCACTGATACAAATCAGAGTGTTCTTCCACGACTGCAACTGATATGATCTACCACAGCTTCCTCGCATGCATTAAAACACACACACCCTTTTCTTCTGTAACACTAACGCACGCACACGTGTATCGCCTGCCGCGACCTCGCCCAGTTATGTGCTGTCTTATACCGTTATGCGGCCCATGGCATGGCTGCACTCTCAGGCGCTTCACAGCTGAGCGCGCTCCGTCTGACGTGAACAGCCCCGTGGCCACGTGTGGAAACAACAGGGATCAGACACTGAACCTGTCCTGCACGGGTACAGGTGCACCACCTGGAACCTCTTATCTCCATATTCGTGAAATAAAGGGATTGTTCACCTTTTTCTTCTATCAATTAACCCATTTAGGCCTGAAAAAAATGTCTTCTAAATCCTGACAGTTTTCTGAAATACCTATGTTTCTAGGCCTATAGGATATATCACTCATTATTTCATGTCAAGGACCCCAAAATGATCTGTATTTGGCCGCCGACCCACATCTGAAAATATGTTGTTCCAGGGACCCCCCCCCCCCAGAAGTAACCAGAAGTTAAAAACGTTTGTTCTGAAAAAATATATTCCAAATTTGAGGCACATTTTCACGATTTTCCAAAAATAGCAGACCTACAAGCTCATAGCGCGCCACTCGGTGGCGCGCTATGAGCTTGTAGATCTGCTATTTTTCAATAGCTAAAACACCAAAAGGGGTTCCCGCCCAAAATGGGTTAACTCACCCCATGAAGACTTGAATTGGTGGATATTTGTTTTGTTTGCATTTGTTTTGCATCCCTAAGCCAATCATTTGATGACCCCGGCTATAGTTGAACAACTTTAAAAACCTTTTCAACCGAACCTATGAGTGTCTCCATAGGGAATTACCACTGCTGGTCATCAGATTATTGGCTTAGGAATGTGCACACAAACACAACAATATCCATGAATTCAAGTCTTCATGGGGTGAGTATTTGATAGGGGGGTGCAGTGTCGGGTACAGTTCTGTAACCGACATGAGACAATACCATTGCCGGTCTCAACCTTAAGAGTATATATTAAAGCGCAAATAACATGCATTTTAAAACAGCTTTTAATATTTAATAATCATATTGTCTATGTCCCTCAAAGTTATTTCTAATGGTTTGAGCCTCAATCACCACTCTGATATAACCAGGCCTTGTCAATTCTTTCTGGACTTTGAAAGCAGTTTTAGCTGCAGTACCACAATGTCCTGAGGTGGTGGGGGTGCTGATATGCAGATTATTTAATATTTGAGTCATTATAATACTGATGCTAGATAAAACCAGGCTTGTTTCCATTCCATGCCAGCTTGGAAAATCAACAATGGTGGACATTGTAAACAAAGTGGAAATGCAAATTTGCAACTGAAGACTGAAGAAATGGAGGAATTATACAAAGTAGGGTGACATTGATGACATCACGATGAGGCCAAAATCAGTCGAGCTGTTTCTGAGAGCAATTTCCATTAAAACACCCATATGACATGAAGGCCTGATTGTTCAAAATTGGTTATTTGTGGGGATAGAAAACACACATGGGAGCCCCAAAAACACAAAAGAAATTGAAAAATAATTTTATGTTATAGGTACTTTAATAGAGACGTCACCTGATTTCTCCTCCCATACACTTGCATTGAGTTGCTCAAAAGCGCATGAGGAGATTTCACTCCTCTTTCCGGGTAGGAACAGAGTGCATTCTGGGATGGATTGGGCCAAATCGTGAACACGCTGGCCGGTGACTATATCATTGCACGCGTTCACGTATGAAACAGCGTTCACGTGTCATTGCCCCCAATAACATGAACGTGCGCAATGATAGTCAACGGGCCCAGCGCTGGCTCGAGCTGCACTACCAAATTCGGCCACTATGTCCATTTCACCTCAGGGTTTCCTCTCGGTGACGTCTCTATTATATTTATACTCTAAGGTCTCAAACCCTACACCTCCGGATTTAACCTTTTAACACTTATTCAAAAAAGGAAATTATGTGGATGCCAGGATGCACTTAGACACAGCATGGAAAAACATCAGACTTGATCCAGGGCTCCATTGTGGAGTCTCAGACTTCAATGTTCGGCAGCCTGTGACATCAGTCATTTACTGTATGACATCAGTTGTAAATGACATATCTGTGACGTATGACTGGATATTTTGGGCAAGGGTTCAGCGCCATCTGGGCAAATTGAGTTACCGCAGATTAGGATCATCTAAAAACATAGACATCAAACACGCACAAGTATCCAGATCACACGTGCCCACGGCAACAACAGCAACTATAGGAATGCACTCTGTCGAGCTGCCAACTTGCGCCTTGCACACTAGTAGGCCATGTATGGCCTCCTTGTGCACAAGCAGAGCACGCCATGAGGTGCGCTCACCACTGGCATCACCGCTTAACCCCCTGATATTTTATATATTGTAATGACGATAGATTATGTTGCCAGAGATGCTGGTCCCTGATTGGGCTACGGTCTTAACCCATTCTGACCGGGCACCCATTTTGGTGTTGGCATCATGTCATGCTTTAGCTATTGAAAAATAGCAGATCTACAAGCTCATATCGCGCCACCGAGTGGCGCGATACGAGCTTGTAGGTCTGCTATTTTTGAAAAAATCGAAGAACGACTGACATTTTTAGAATCTGATCTCAGGTCAGAATGGGTTAATTAGACCAGTGTGTGTCCAGTGGAAACCTCAGTATGAATCTGATCTCAGGTCAGAATGGGTTAATCAGACCAGTGTGTGTCCAGTGGAAAACCAGTGGAACCAGTGGAAAACCTCGTATGACATACAGTACATACCCCATTACCCCGACATACATACCCAGTCGATCACAGTACTTGCACGCTCTGCTTGCGCAAGTAATAAATGTCCATTATAAAGGGTATACAGTATACTTACATACATCATGTCCAGGGAGTGTACTTGTACATCAAGCTGCCTCACGCTATAGACTAGAGAAACATTAGATGACCTCATAGTCAAGGCCGGTGTGATATGGGGCCACACGGAGACTAATTACTCTCCCTTATTGTCGGTAATGATGCAGCAATTAATGCCAAAAACCAATCCAAAAACAAAATGGAACAGAGGTATGTTTGATAGCGTCGGATAGCCAGAGGGGCTATACGGACCACGGTTGTTTCTCGTGACAGAGAGCATGTCTCTCTCTCTCTCTCTTGCTATCCGGCCCACCTGACCACCTGACCCAGTTAGTCAAACACTGCTTTATTTAGTCTCCAAACAGCCAGCCTCCATTATGACCATGCACTGAACTCACCTCTGGTTTTAAAGCCCCACGACTACTGCTGGCCTTTGGGACCATGCCGTGTTGAGCCATTAGTGGATAATGCAGTGAGCTGCATGTTTTCATCTTCAGTGACAGGGGTCACCCCATCTCAGCGAACAGAAAATACATGTTCAGGTCGGAACATTTAACCACTTGAGGGTTTACGACTTTACGTGGTTAAATGTCTGAAAGTACACATTAAACATGAAGCCGCATAGGCTTCAGAGTAGACGCACCTCCAGCAGTAGACTGGGCTGACATCTGAACCCATTATTTCACTTGGCGGCAGGGACCCGTTGCGAGTGCATGTCCTTGCAGGTTGTCCGGCAGGTTTTCGACCCCGCGACCTTCCGCATGAAAGGTGCACGCTCTAACTGCTGCATATAGGGTGACCCACACACATTTATGTGACATGAATTTAGACTTAAAGGTATATTCAGTGATTTCACTTAATTCAAATATCACTTATTTTTTTGTTTTGTTGTGATAATCCTCCCTACTATAGAGTGTGCTGGCCATATAAGAGGTGAATCCCAATTGGGAGTGTTCACCCTACAAGGTGCGGTACTAGGTAGGATAGGGTAGGGCACTGCACTGGCACTACCCTGTGGAGGTGGCATAGTGCACACGCAGAGGGCATGTCTGTGGATTGAGACGGCGTCCACTGGGCTGAGCTGGGCGGAGCCGAGTGGAGCTGGGCGGAGCCAAGCCGTGCCCAGCTTTCTCGACTGGCGGCCATTGCTGTTTACACGGACTGACTGCAGTGTTGTTAAAAGTAGTTAAAACTACCTTTTTAACCCACGGAATTTACTTTCAAGTAATTTTTGGGGAGTATTTAGTTGTTTAAACTTCATGTATGTGGTCAATTAATCATAAAAGGGCCTATTTAAAAATATCCCACAACGGCGTCGGAGAATTCAGAGAACCGTAGGTCTCGCTTTGGGGGCTGTCACCAGGGAGCTGTACCCGTTTTTACCTCTCCTTTGTCGGCGTGGGCCGGGGCGATTTCCCCCCGTTTCTCCTGCGGGGCGACGTGGTGCCCGTGTGTGATGCGGTTCGTTTCCAGTTGTTTTGTTTCCCCGGGTGTCGGGTGCAGTGTAAATAAAAGCTATTCTATAAAATATCTATTGTTATTACTACGTCGAATCTGATTTGGCTTGAGTCCTGACTCGTTGCAAAGAGTTTCTGAAAGGAAGGATATACCAAACTGCCATACACTTCATAATGATAAATGTTTTTACATTTGGACAGAATACAGACTATCGTCGCATCTGCTGTTTGATTTGTATTAGCAGGCACCGATCAATCACTGATCATATAGGCTAAGTTTATTGCTATAATGTCATTTAATATAGGTATACTTTTACATGTAACCAACCACATATAGGCCTATAGCCTATACCTACTGTAAAGTGAGTATAAACTGTTAATTCAACTGAGGGAAATTAATTAATCAGAATGATACTCTTAATCAGTTAATTACATTTGCATTTACATGAATGAAAAGGTTAAACCAGGCCAACTCTCAGCTCTAAATGGATAGGCTACATTTATCACAATATTATTTTACGGTGTAATCTAACACAAATCTTACAAATGCTGTCACTCAGTTATTTAATTTAGGCAGAAAATATATCACTGAATAGTGTATGCAATTAATGCATTCAAAAGAGCTGAATAAATGTTTTATGGACCCATAGTAGTGATTATTATTTAATAATAATAATAATAAAACTTTATTTGTATAGCACCTTTCATGACATGAAATGCAGCTCAAAGTGCTTTACAGAGCAATGGAGCATTAAAAGACAAGCAGTAATGCAATGCAATACAGTGAGGACATGAATAACAAAAAATAAAAGATAAATTAAAAGCAATGTTGTAGAAGTGGGTCTTGAGCTGTGCTTTAAAAATGTCTACAGAGGCTGCCTGACGAAGGTACAGTGGGAGCATGCCGTCGGCCCGTAGAAGCAAAAAGCTGCTTCCCCGTATTTTTTTGTTGCCATTTCTTTAGGCAAAGCGAGCAGGCCAGCAGTGGAAGACCTTAGGGGGGGGGGGCGGTTTGGGACATATTTAGGCAGACAGTCATGTAGGTAGGAAGGTGCGAGACCATTGAGAGCTTTATACACAAGTAAAATAATTTTAAAATCAATCCTAAAAACAACCGGAAGCCAGTGCAGTGAAGCCAAAACTGGAGTAATATGTTCTCTCATCTTAGTTCTAGTTAAAACTCTGGCTGCTGCATTTTGGACAAGTTGTAATCTGTCAGTTGTTTTCTTAGCCAGTCCTGAAAAAAGTGCATTGCAGTATAAATCAAGCCGAGAAAAAACAAAGGCGTGGATTAGCGTTTTTGCATCGTCCAAAGACAAATAGGCTCTGATTCGTGCAATATTTCTAAGGTGAAAAAAGGCAATCTTGGTAACATGATTAATGTGTTTGTGTGTGATTAATTTAAGTTGTTTTGCCATACCCATTTATTTTGCCATAAATCAGATAGCTTTAAGGTACGGCCATGACAGCAATGGTAGGAAAAAAGATATATAATATATTAATCATATTCGGATATTCGGTTTTCGGGGGGCCAACTGTTTCCTATATTCGGTATTCACTGCAGTTTCGGCCAATAATTTCCCTTTCGGTGCATCCCTAGTTGTATGACTGTATGTATGAGTATGTAAATAGTTCAATTCAACTTTGTAAATACAACATTTATTTATTGTTATTTTGTCTTCGGTATAAAAATGAATTAACATTGAACAAGGATACCGTATCTCAGACTCAATCATGTAATAAATAACGTCAAAATCAAGTAATTCCAGTAGAAAATTAACACAAATAAATACATAAAAAGTACATTCATTGCACATTGGGCCCTGGTGTTCCTGACCCTGCTCCAGACCCCAGTGCAGCTGTACCACTATGGTCTGGTATGGCCTCGGCTAGGCCTGGTGGTGCTGTAGGCCAGCAGTCCGGCTCCGCTCCAGAGACTTCCAGACATGGCAGTCTCACGTGATGGTGCTGCTGTAGGCCCGCCGCTGCAGGCCACCTCCTCACCCGTCTTTGGATACATGCACTCCTAAGGCAGTGGAGAATGAAGGTTTCAGAACCACTGGCTTAACAGGTTATTTGTATGGCAGTAGTGTTACAACTCAGAATTCCCTTATTGTTAAAAAAAAAAAATGGCTTTTGTGCTTGGGTAATAATTATGTTCTGTTGTGGTCCAATGATGACTTTACAACAGGTTGCCATGTCAAACATTAGAACTTGAAGTCAATACACCACATTAACACAATACATAATTTAACACAGATGAAACCATAAGAAGGTTAAAGTATTAAGTGCATTATACTATACATGGAATAAAGCTAAATATAATCTCAATGTAATGATGTTTTAGGCAGACCAGCTGAAGAAATCATGGCATTTCTGAGACTGTTCATGTTTCTGGAATATGCTTCTAAACTTGTATTCTATTGCTAGTTTGATCACTTTCACCTTAAAATAACATGAATTAATAAATGACTGAAAATAGCCAATCTACAAGCTCACAAGTCACAACATGTCGCACTGCAACGTGTTGTGAGCTTGTATATCTTCTATTTTTGGTGTGGACTTTTCTAGTCCTCTATAGCAGTAGTTCTCAAACATTTGACTGAGTGTACCCCAAAATAACTTTCATTCACGGCACGTCTGAATTACAATTTGTGTCTTACACACACAGCCAGACAGACAGACACACATACACACAACGCATGTTTAGTTTAAGCAGGATGTCGGTGGATATTTTTTTCTTTGCAAGGAATCGGGACTCAGGTTGAATCAGATTCGACCATAGACTCGACGTGGTAATAATAATAATAACAATAATATAGTGGCTGTTATTTGTGGTGCACTTAGTTGACATTTGGGGGGGTGGAACGGTTGGGGGCGAGTTGCATGTGGGCTGTGGGTGTCCACAGTGGATTCATGTCATGCATGTGGATCGTTTCGTTCCGTGGGAGGGACGGGGGGAATAGCTTCGGCCTGTGCCGACCGGGGAGAGCTGGTGGCGGGTTGCATCCCCTTTGCTTGCAGCCCCCGGGGCGAGACCTGTGGCTCTCTGGATTCTCCGACATCGTTGTGGGATATTTTTGAATGGGCTGTTTTGTGATTGATTGACCGCATGTATGAAGTTTAAACAACTGAATACTCCGCTAAAATAACTTTAAAGTAAGTAATTAAGTTATTTCGTTCCGTGGGAGGGACGGGGGGAATCGCTTCGGCCTGTGCCGACCGGGGAGAGCTGGTGGCGGGTTGCATCCCCTTTGCTTGCAGCCCCCGGGGCGAGACCTGTGGCTCTCTGGATTCTCCGACATCGTTGTGGGATATTTTTGAATGGGCTGTTTTGTGATTGATTGACCGCATGTATGAAGTTTAAACAACTGAATACTCCGCTAAAATAACTTTAAAGTAAGTAATTAAGTTATTTAACTTACTTCCGACATCTTTCTTTTCCTCTTGTTGCTGTCCTCTGCTCTGCTGCGGGCTGGTGGGGAAGGGGTAGAAATGCCGAGAGCCTGCGCAGTACGGCTGCGCCGTGGCGATGTACACTGCACCGAGAGGGTACATCCCCAGTGGCCTTTAGAAGCGAGCTCGGGCGGGGAAAAATAGTGCGTGGCCCAGTGCAGTATCAACAGGACACTTTTTGCGCTCTGTGGAATGGGATGCACTGCGGGCGCGGCGCTGTGACGTCATATACCACGAAATACGCACTTCTCAGTGTCTACACTCTCAATTGGGATTCACCTAAGGAGTTCCTCCCTGTCCCCAGTTAACCCTAACCTGACGCTGCCAGATGAGGGCGGTATTGGGTAACCATGTTCCCCAACACAGCACTCATCTGGGATCTCTCAGGCAGTTGAGCTGACAAAAATCCGTTCCGTACCGGACCAATCAGCGTGAGCTAAGGGCGGGATATGTGCGAAACCGGACGTGAAGCTATATAGACACGTCAATATGATTGGTTGTGTTTGCACGCCCACACGGTGATAGACAGACGGTCCCATCCAATCATCTACCAAGTATCTTGAAAAAAAGGAACAGCCCCGTCATCGAATTTGCTTCCGCGATCCCAGATCCCAATAAGCTGTGAAACAAATTTGTGTAGCAAGCTTCTTGGATCTGGCAGCGTCAGGTTAAGTTAACCCCTGGGGGGTCAAAAAACCTTAGGTTTCGTTTTTGACTCTCTATCCTTATTGGACGAAAGGCTGGGTCCCACAGGCAAAAACGAAACCTAAGGTTTTTTGAGTGAAATCACTGAATATACCTTTAAGACTTGAATTGAAACACTGATGATAGTGCCGTCAAACAAGTCTATGACTATGGAGCTATCTATAATACGGTTTTATACAATATGTAAAGTCATGCTTCATCGCTCTCTCAGCTACAGGGTAAAATGGATTATATATATATATATAATCAAAATATAGAGGCATTTATCACTCACTTTAACCACAAATACATATCACTCTTAGACCGCTTAAGTGGTTAATGCAGCAGGAGGCGAGCAGCATCAACATGAGGCCCATTGGAATCAGTCACGCAGGGGAAGACAGAGTCAAAAGCAACCTTTGTGTTTATTTCCATCTCAATGAAACTGTTGTGCACTTAGCCTTTTTCGGATACGATTTTCTCCCCTACTTTTCACTGGCTGAATCAGATTAGAAAAAAACAACCTGTCAACTGAGAATTCTGAGAATAGTTCCAAGTAAGCAGGGCTCTTTGTGTGAGTATCCATGTACTGTGAGTGTGTGTGTGTGTGTGTGTGTGTGTGTGTGTGTGTGTGTGTGTGTGTGTGTGTGTGTGTGTGTGTGTGTGGACATGTCTCTGTGTGTGTGCGTGCGTGCGTGTGTCAAGGATTTAGCTAGTTGTTAGCTCAGAGTTAACTCTGAATGAAAAGTATTCTCTACAGTCTACACAGTGTATCTGTCAGGAGGGGCAGCGTTGTGTCAAGAGATTACCTTACTGTGGTCATATGTCTAATACAGACACTATAGCTAAGATCTATAGGACACTATAGCCCGACAGGGCTCTATACTAGTGTATTTTCTGTTTTAATTCTATATTAAATATCTTTGCTGAAAATGGCCGATCATCAAGTTCACTTTGATCTGCTATTTTCTGCAAAAGTCTTGTATTGTAAATAAAAGTCCTCTAAAAACATACTTTAGTCAAAGTACAAAAGCATTGGCATCAAAACACGATACAATGGTAGCCTACATGGGCTAATTCAATGGTTTTGGAACTGAAATTTTGAAATTTCAAGGCAAATTTCATAGCAAAAATGGCAGATCTAATAAACTCAGAATGTGTCACATCGCAACACATTGTGTGTGAGCTTGTAAATCAGCTATTTTCCAAATTTCAATCGCTTATTATTGCATTTATTTTTGCTATTTTCTCAATCTGCAGGCACACCTGGACTTGTCTCATGCAGGAGCACACCAGAGTTAGGGTTCATGGCCAGTGTCACAGCATGGTGTCACGCAAGCAGCGGAGTTGTTCAAAGAACGAAAGTGTGCTGGTGTGAGACACATGACCTGCCACCTGCCGCTGGCTGACACGGTGACCTTTGACCCCAGTGGGGAAATAGCCTACATTCCTGCACGCATGAACTCAGACAGGACAGCAAGGACAGCAGGCTACCATGAGCCCCAAACTGTGTGCAGAGGAACACTGGTCTGCCTGGAAATTATACACTTTACTGTGGACAGGAGGGGGAGAGAGAGAGAGAGAGAGAGAGAGAGAGAGACAGAGATGCAGGGAGAGTGAACATGCTAGCTTCCTGTTGTTGAGTATCTTGTCTACTCTGCCGACTCTGCTGTGGAGGTCAACAGAACACGCCCTCATTTAGCCATCATTTAGAATGATAACCATAGCTCTCAGAACATACACACCTCAAGACAAACTGATATACATCCATATACGCCCTCTCACCTCAAGAGGCCGATATACATCCATATACGCCCTCTCACCTCAAGAGAAACTGATCAATACACTCATATCACCCCAGAGACTGATATGCATCCATATACACCCTCATGTGTATACATACATTTTACAAGATTTACAAGCTCACAAAGCATCACATTGTGACCCGCTGTGAGCTTGCAGATCGGCTATTTTCACCAGTTCCTCTTGTGGGTCTCGAGCTAAAAGGTTAGGGAACCACTGGCCTATCACCTCAGAGATACTGTCTGATAGGCTACTACTTTACTACTAATACTGTTATCACATCTATGCATTTCTAAAAGAGACATCATTATTATCATCATCATCATCATCATAATAATACGTTATGGTTTTAAGTGCCAAGGACACTAGCTATGATCAGCACCAATAAGATCACTTCAGACCAAAACCAAATCAAACGCTGCTGAAAATAGGCTATTACTAATACACTGGAAATAATTATTCATAATTACACACTCACAGGGTGACTACATAAATGGCGTTGAGATTTCAGGCAAAGTAAGCAAAGTGGTATAGGGATTGGCATCTCAACCCTTTCTGGATAATTTCTGTTAATGTTTTATTTTAGTTTAATGTAGCCTATTGTCATTCAAATCGTAGCGTTTTGGGGCACCGATGGCCTAATGAATATTGTAATGCCTGACGACCTTTGCTGCGTGTCCTCTCTCTCTGTTTCTTGTCACTGTGGCCCGCAGGTTGAGAATCACATGGCATATAGGACCCCCTGGGCTTGGGGGCTCTCAAGGTAGTCGAGGGCCACTGGGTCAGGGCGCTCCACAGATTCATTCCTGCAGCGCTGAATGCCCAGTGGCCTGGAGGGACACAGAAATAGCCACTCTGCAGGCTCACAGGGCATCGTGCTGTGACAGCATTGTGAGCGTTTACAGTATATCAGCGAGGTGTGAACTTGTAGATCTGCTGTCTGTCGGCAAAACAATTCTTGCTTCTGATTCCGTGTCTGACACACTGTGAGATAATCACAATTATTTTCCATAATCGTTTTCTAAATAGTTAAAATAGCATACCTATACGAGCTTGTAGATCCGCTATTTCCACTATGAATGTGATTTTTCTTTCCATTGTTTTCAGTTTTTCTGTGTTTGTGTTAACACAAACATTGGCTTGTGATTGGCTGATCACTCCATGTAGCGATGATTTGATTGGCTGAGCAAAGTACATAGTGAAAGTGAGGGCAGAAAAGTGAAGATGCCAAAAGTGATTGGCCAGAATGACTTTTGTGATGATTTGATTGGCTGAGCACGGAATGTGATGTATGAGAGCACCCGTCACTTCACAAGAGTGCGATTTATTTTGTATGAAGTTATTAAACCAGTCAGTAATTTATTTTAATATTTTTCTGAGGCATATTTGTCAAATCTGCCCTGTGCAAGCCAAACAGAAATGTAATTTCTATTCATTATGCTCCAGTATTCAATGACAAAAACTCAAATCGTTAATGGTAGTTATTTGTCATGTACAGTTTCATAATCATGACAGTCCTACTCGTTTTGGCATTTCACACAATGCTGAAATCTCAGAGATGTTGCAACACTCCCTGCTAAATGACCAAGTTTAAACATTTCGTCAGAAAATAGGCCAGGAGCAATTTGCATCCAGCAGCGAAATGAAAGCAAGGGACTGAATATTCATTGCAAAACAAAACAGAAAGATTCTACATAAATAAAGTCTCCTACTGCAACTAATCCAACACACAAAAAAAAAACGTCTATATTGCTGCTGCTGGAATAGTTTAGATATTTCATATTCATTTTATCAGACCCTTCCAGATTTCTTCGAGACATTTTGGAAACGGGAGGTTGTGGAAGCTACGCAACATGACAGTTGCAGAACGACACTTCCGCTTTTTGGCAAGGCACTGCTGGGTGTCCTCCTCAGCCACAGCAGTCCGAGGTGCAGCAGCCTGCTGATGCCGTTTGGCAAGTCGCCTCGGTGTCACTTGCCTGGTCTTGCCTGTTGCCAAAGGCACTTGGCCTCTGGCTCTGGCCCCTAAGGCTTGCATTCTGTATGTACAATCTGGGGTCGTTGTGTCATTAAACATTCAAGTAGTGAAATATTCCCTCCTTATGGCCGTTCGACATTTATGACGGTGGTTTCAGCGCTCTCTGGTGGACACAGAGGTGGAGTGCGGGAATACAGGTGTTCCTTCAGAGCATTCAGACGATTGAAATTCTTGCCACATTGTTTGCAGTGGAAGGGCCTTTCTCCAGTGTGGATACGTTGGTGTCTCTTAAGATCACCTAGATCATTGAAGCCCTTGTCGCACTGTTTACAACAGAAGGGTTTTTCTCCAGAGTGAACACGCCAGTGTCTCTTCAGAGCTCCTATCTGACTGAAACCCTTGTCACATTGCTGGCAGCGGAAGGGCTTTTCTCCAGTGTGGACGAGCTGGTGCGTCTTTAGGTTGACCAGCTGGCTGAAACTCTTGTCGCACTGATCGCAGTGGAACGGTCTTTCCTGGGTGTGAATCAGCTGGTGTGTCTTCAGGTGACTCATCCGACCAAAGCTCTTTTCACAGTGCTGACAGCGGAAGGGTTTTTCTCCAGTGTTAATGTGCTCGTGTCTCTTCAGATTACTCAGCCGGTTGAAACTCTTGCCGCACTGTTTGCAGACGTGGGGTTTCTTTCCTGTGCGCGTCGGCGGAGGCGTCTTCACTTCCGTCCGAGGCAAAGTCTCGATAAACTGTCGATTGTTGTGAGATCTTGGTTCATCTGTGGCGGGTCCCACTTTCTGGACGGTTCCAGCACCATTGGTTGGCTGACCGGCTGCCGGGGCGACACGTCCATTCGAAGGGTGCGTCTTTGCTTCTTCTATCTCGGCAAACTGTTGACGGCTGTAAGATCTCGGTTCATCCGTGGGTGCTTCTTGTTCCTGGCTGGTTACGGTGCTCCTGATTTGCCGACAGGCCGCCGAGGGGATCTGATCGTTCCTTAACATTTGGCAGTAGAGGTCGTTGTGACTCTTCTTCACATGTCTGTGGAGGAAGACCTGTGACGCGAAGGCATATGCGCACTCAGAACAGGAGAAGACCTTAGTCTGGGGTGACTGTGGCGTCGCTCGGTCCAGGAGGGCTGCTTCAGAACAAGAGAAGATCTGGGTCTGGGGAGACTGTGGCCTCGCTCGGTCCAGGAGGGCTGCTTCAGAACAGAAGATCTGAGTTTGGGGAGACTGTGGTGTCACTCCGTCCAGGAGGGCTGCTTCAGAACAAGAGAAGATCTGGGTCTGGGGAGACTGTGGCCTCGCTCCGTCCAGGAGGGCTGCTTCATCGTAACCCTGCTTCATCGTCAAAGCTGGTCGCAGTAAGTGACGGGATGAAGTGATTGGAGGGAGGTCCTGGATCTTGGAAGCTTTATTCAATGTGCGCTCTCTCCGCCTTGTTCTCTGTATCTCTATGTCTCCCGAAGCAAACTATCTTACTCTCACACTCTGAAGGCGCTTTGCTCCGGGCTGGCCTTTATACTGTCCAATAGAGTTTGCCCATGTCATTTTTGTGACGTCGCGACGCCTGATATGGCTGAATATGGAGACCTGGGTTGACCATTATGTCAAAATACAGTGTCCAATTGGAACCACCTACTGTAAGCCGGCTCCTTTCCAAGTCAACTGAGCAGCGACGTCTCAAGGGAGATGCCAGCCACCCTCTGAGAAAACTCATTTTGGCCACTTGTATCCGCCTTATTCTTTCAGTCATGACCCACACTTCATGACCATAGGTGAGACCATGGTGATCTATAATGTGGCTGATTCACTTCATGGCCATATAGGTGAGACCATGGTAATCTATAATATGGCTGATTCTCTCTAACTATATGTAGATATGCCATACTGCCTTCACTACTACGTCGCACCGCCTATCGGCTAACATGCTGACATCACTATGAGTCTGATGCGATTCAATGTGATGTTACTCATGAGTAACTCATGAGTCATTGGGTTTGTATAGGATTATGGCTGAGTTGTGACTGGTTTGTTTATGGTTATGTCATCATAGTGATGTGGCCGTTTTTTCATGGCTGACTCAGTGACATCAACGTCGACCGACATCAACATCGACATCGACATTGACATCAACATCGACCGACATCGACATCGATCGACAGACATCGATTGATCAATCGACATCGATCGACATCGATCGACATCGATCGATATCGATCGACATCGACATCAACATCGACATCGATCGACATGGATATGGAAAAAGAGAGAGATAATTTACTATAAAAACATCTTTTCGTCAATAACAATTCCATCATTCAGAGCAACAGATCCATTTTAGTGTGTGTATGAGTGGAATATTGTATAATTGGATACAGCAGCAGGTGTAATGCAATCTTGTTTGGGGGAAATCTATTTCATAACAACAAGTCTTCCAGTCATTGGCATTTTGAAGCCTATATAATTTACGACCCACGTGTGTTTCTAATCTGTGGAGAGAAACGTTTTCCATTCAAGGCATCACGGAACATGTGAGATCCCGTAAGTAACAACCCCGCACGACAGCATGGCTGGGCTGTTTGCATTATTGTGACTCATGTTAGTGACTACTGTATCTGTTGTTAGTGAGTAGGAGTGATGTATTTAAAAAAAATAAAAACACAAAAAAGGGTTGACAACAAGTCATTAGGCTTAATCTCATGAACCCTGCCTGGCAATTGTTATCTACATTTTGGGCCAGGTGTCGTTGTCAAATCTAGGCTTCCAAAATCTTAGGCTTCCAACTCCACAAAACCCTCTATGTATTGGTGAGTAGCGTACAGTAAGTGTTCTTATTATTTTCGCAGCATTTTCGAGTTAAGGAGACGTCCTCCTATAACACTATGGACCAGAGCTATAGGGGGTCCCCTATAAAGCTAAATGAGTGATAGTTAGACTTAGAAATCTGAATCATGTCTGAAACTCAGAGAGTGTACACATGGAACCAAATGGACCATTACAGTTCAATTTGGTTCCATTTGATACTGTACACACTCCGAGTTAACCCATTCTGACCTGAGATCAGATTCATACGAGGTTTCCGCCGGACACACACTGGTCTGATGAACCCATTCTGACCTGAGATCAGATTCTAAAAATGTCAGTCGCTCTTCGATTTTTCAAAAAATAGCAGACCTACAAGCTCGTATCGCGCCACTCGGTGGCGCGATATGAGCTTGTAGATCTGCTATTTTTAAATAGCTAAAGCATAACATGATGCTGACACCAAAATGGGTGCCCGGTCAGAATGGGTATGAACAAATAGGAATTTGCCGTGGAGTTTAGTGTCATAGAGATAGAAATGGGGGTAGCCTACGTGGCCTAACGCATGTCAAATCGGGGGTCCTTGAAATGAAATAAAAAGGTTGACCATCACTGGGTTAAACAATGCTCACACTTTAATTTCCCCTTTTCTGTTGAAAGGCACACGGAAACGCCCAAAGCTTTCAATTGCACAACATTCAGGCCTGTCCAAATTCCTCCACAGCTGATGCTACTGTACGGTGACTTTTAAACATAAATAGAACAGAAGCAGCCAGTCACGTTGGTGTTGTGAAGACATGATGCCTGCTTGGAAACATCTGCCCGGTTACACAACAGCGATGCTCGCCCACACCAAGGCCACAGGGCCAGAGATGCTCTCCGCACTGCCAGATATTGCAAGAGGAACTCTCACATGTGAAAAATATGAAAATGTGAGAAACGAATACCAAACGAGTCGCCCATTTATCAACTGGCCCCAGGCATGCATAGCTGGCGCAACTGCTCAGTCTGGTGTTCCTAAAGTAACCTAAGTAAATTATGCTTAAACGGTTAAACCTATAACCTTATTCCTAACCTTAACCCCAGAAAAACTATGCCTAACCCTAAACGTATTTCTAACCTTATTCTCAGTCAAACAAAATGAAGAATACAAGAACCAGCGCACTGAGCAGTCGGCGTGAGGTCAGCGGGAAAAAAAGATTATGGGTGACGGTAGGCTACCTGATACCTGAGAAACAGTGTTAAATGTTGTGACATTTTGGTAATGACGAATTGTGAAAAATGTTCTTATGATGAGCCCAACATGGTCGGTGACACCAGGGTGAAAGTGGTAAAACAAGTATAGCTCTATAGTTGCTGGAATCGATGGCCACTAAATTATTTTACACCACAGTAAACATGATGTTCTTATTCATCTTTTTCTTATTGCATGTGTACGGCCGAATGGGTGTGCTTACCCAACTGTATCCAGACACCACCCCACCCACACAGCCGCATAGGTCCTCTGATGGCCCACCCTCGCTTTGTGCCTGTCACCCTTCCCCTCCCTAGAGACAACACACACACACACACACACAAACACACACACACGTGCACGCTAACGCACGCACACGCACATGCACATGCACACACTGCAAAGTCGGTGTCAACTTACATCATTTTTTTAGCTAATACAAAAAGTGCAGTGGAAATGTTTCTCTTCACAAGTCTCATATTTCAAAAATATTTCTTAAAAATAAAAATAAAACACTGCCAAAAATAGACGATCTACTATACAAGCTTACAATGTGAGGTTGTAGTCATAGAATCCGTCATAAGAATAAGCATAAATTCAGACCAGAGAATACCCCCCCCCCCCCCCCCATCCTACCGTCCAGGTAGAAGACGTCCTCGGACTCCTCTCTCATTGAGTCATCGTAGTCCTCCTCGGACATGTCCATCCTGACTCCTTTCTCTCTCTCTTTGTTTTCCTCCAACGGCTGCTTAATCAGGACTCAGGGTGGCGAGCGACTGCATGCGGCTGTGAATGTAAATGGAATGGAATCGGCGTCTGGCCTCCTGGGCTCCCCCCCTTGGGCCCCCCGCCGCCCCGTTCCCTGGTTCCTCGTGTTTCCTTCTGGCCCCCCGATGGCACGATTCCGTGCGTTCGACCGAAAGTCACTTCCTCGATAGCGTGCACGCGACTCGGTAGAATAGCTTCTGCTCACTGAACTGGGTTGAGTACAGTAACTGCATGTACGTATGTGTGTGTGCGTGTGCCTGTGTGTGTGTGTGTGTGTGTGTGTGTGTGCGTGTGTGTGTGTGTGTGTGTGTAGAGAGAGAGAGAGACTGAAAAGCTGTGTGTATCAGCCGGCGTGCAACGGCTCTCTGAGGCGGATGTCTCTCTGCGTATGTTTTGGAGAGATGTTTGTGTGCGTGTGTGTGTGTGTGTGTGTGTGTGTGTGTGTGTGTGTGTGTGTGTGTGTGTGTGTGTGTGTGTGTGTGTGTGGAAGGTGCCGAGTGTGTGTGGCAAGAGTGAAAGTGGGTGTGTGTGTGGGTGGATGGGTGTGTGAGAGAGAGAGAGAGAGAGAGAGAGAGAGAGAGAGAGAGAGAGAGAGAGAGAGAGAGAGAGAGAGAGAGAACGGACTCCGGCAACTCTACCTCCCCTTTAAGTTTCCCCAACACTGGTGGTTTCATAATATCCTGTGCAAAGCTGAAGTGAAAGTGAGCTGTGTGTGGAGTGCACTTGAACCTGTGTGTGTGTGCGTGTACGTGTGTGTGCGTGTGTGTACGTGCGTGTGTCTGTCAGTAGTGAGTCAGCCCAAGTGGATGATGATTAGCAGCAATAATTAGCTTCTGTATTCTGAGCCAGCAGGGAGATGAAGACTGTGTGTGCGTGTGTGTGTGTGTGTGTGTGTGTGTGTGTGTGTGTGTGTGTGCATATGTGCCCCTGTGCCCGTGTGTGCCTGTGCCCTGTGTATGTGTGTGTATGTGTGTGTGTGTGTGTGGGTGTGTGAGGTGCAAGGTTGCCTCTACTTGTCATTCCTTTACATCTCGCTAGGAATCATGGGAGCTGGGTGAGTGGTGAGTGAGTGCACCCTCTATTTCTGCCCTGTGAAGGGCTGGTGATGTTGACAATGTCTGCATGTGACAGCTTTTAAACATGCCCTCAAACACACCCCACGAATATCAGCTGTGTGTAGGCACAATTTAATTAAAAGTATCGTTCCCCTTCAGAGCAATGTGTGAGGACAGAGGATTCCTTCTCTCTGAATCTTCGTCAAAGCCAGCCAGGTCTGTCAATAATGTTGGCGCGATCTGAACAAGTGATGCAACATTATATCACTTCTTGGAGCAACTGGCAAAATATTGGAGGCAGGATCCTGAGTTTGCTCAGTATGTGCATGGCTTTCTTCCGGTGGGAGAGTAGGGGTTACCTTCTGAAGAGGTCGCTCAGGTCACCCCTGCCCTTCAGCCCACTTCCTCACCAGTTCTCCAGCCCAGCTCTCCGCTGCCCAGCCTGCCCAGCCCTCCGCTGCCCAGCCTGCCTGGCATCCACGCCTCTACCTGCAGCTCTCCTGGCCCCGCCTCTACCTGCAGCTCTCCTGGCCCCGCCTCTACCTGCAGCTCTCCTGGCCCCGCCTCTACCTGCAGCTCTCCTGGCCCCGCCTCTACCTGCAGCTCTCCTGGCCCCGCCTCTGCCTGTAGCTTCCCTGGCATCGCCTCCGCTGGTGGCTTCCCTAGCATACCCTGCAGCTCCCCTGCCTCCGCCTGCGGTTTTCCTGACTTCGGTGTCCTCTGCCTCGTCTCGGCCTCCAGGCCGACCACCAGACGACACCTCCGCCTCACCTCCGCCTCCTGGTCGTCCACAGGACGTCGCCTCATCTCCGTCACCTCGGCCCCCTGGTCGTCCACAGGACGTCGCCTCATCTCCGTCATCTCGGCCCCCTGGTCGTCCACGGGACGACGCCTCATCTCCGTCATCTCGGCCCCCTGGTCGTCCACAGGACGTCGCCTCATCTCCGTCACCTCGGCCCCCTGGTCGTCCACAGGACGTCGCCTCATCTCCGTCATCTCGGCCCCCTGGTCGTCCACGGGACGTCGCCTCATCTCCGTCATCTCGGCCCCCTGGCCGTCCACGGGACGTCGCCTCATCTCTGTCATCTCGGCCCCCTGGTCGTCCACGGGACGTCGCCTCATCTCCGTCATCTCAACCCCCTGGCCGTCCTCCTGATGTCTCCTCTGCCCTGGTCCATCATCCGGGCCGCCCACCTGAAATCAGCTCAGCCCTTGTCCAGTCTCCCAGACCCCTTTGCTGTGGTCCATTGCCTCAGTCCACTAAGGTTGGGCGATATGCCAAATTTTTTCAATCGCCAATCGTCTGTCTAAAAATCGGCGATTGACGATGTATTCGTGTCATTAAAGTAAAGTGAGAACAGCTCACTGCATGTCGCAAAAAAGGCAGATCTACAAGCTCTCAAGGCGCCGCGTCCTGCCTGTTTTTGCAGCTCTGTTCGCTACGCGTTGAGAGCTTGTAGATCCGTCTGTTTTTGCAGCACAACTGCGCAGCCAGGGTAACAAAATAAGAAATAAGTTTAGATGAAGTGGTTGGAAGTTGGAAGTTGGAACGGACAAGCAGCTGCAAGCTAAGCTAACATCACAACCACTGGCTGGTGACAGTGTTAAACATGTAGCCTGCCTGCCCTAGTAACTTCTCCTGGAGAAGTCTTGCCTCCCCGCACCGGCGTCGGAGGCTCAGAGGGGCGCCCACATGCTGCTGCTGATTCACAGGCTCTGAAGGCGCCGCGTCCTGCCTGTTTCTGCAGCACCGTTCGCTACGCGTTGAGAGCTTGTAGATCTGTCTATTTTTGCAGCGCTGGCTAACGATCCCCGAGCGGCGCCTATACAGTATAGGCTCGGGGATCGTTAGCTTAGCTTAGCGTTGGCTTAGCGTGTAGCTACTGATTCAACACACTGAACTTCATCTATACTAACACTACCAGCCTGTTTTTTATTTTTCCCCCCCGACTTCACGGGTGGCGCATTGGGATTGTGATGAGACACGAGACAGCAGTGTGCATTCTGTTGTGACTGTATATTATTAAACTGCATGGGTCTGGACTCCGGACCGTAAACAACATGTAGGCTACAGTACAGTAACAGTAGCCTTCCTCGGCTCGGCTCCCTCGGCTCACAGTGAGCAACTGAGCATCACGGCTGCGGGGACTGGGAGTCGGGACCATACCATTATAACGGGAGGAGGGGATTTCCACCCGGCCGCTGTTACTACTTTGCTGGCCCAAATTGATTCTGATGTTGCGCACACTTTACAGGTTAAAAATCGTCCCGAAAAATCGCCTAATAAAAATATTCGGCGATTGGATTCGTATATTCGCGATTGACGATGTATTCGTATCGTCACCCAACCCTACAGTCCACACTCCCACTGTCAGAACATACTTCCTTGTCCCCTGTGTTGTACCCGAGTTCCTGGTTCTCTGTTTTTGCGATTCTGAAAAGCTGCATTTTTGGACTTTACTGCTTCGAAAAGGTTTGAACTTTCGGTTTACTGCTTTGTGCTTTGAATAACCATTGCATTTTCTGCATGCTGCTACTACTCATTTTGTGTTGTTTGTAGCTTGAGGGCATTCAGCTAAATAATTTAATTTGAACATTCCTGCATTTGGGTCCTACCCCTTTGACTCACCGTGACAGATCTACATCTACAGAAAGTAGACATAGCGTCTACAAGCTCATAAGAGCTTGTAGAACGCACAGGGTTAAAGTGGTCAAACCCCCAACCCACCCACAGAGACCCCCAGACCTCACTTTGAGGGGGTCAAACAGAGCAGCAAACCTGTGTCTCTGCCCTAGCGTCCTGATTCACTCCCATTAACACTGAATGTTTCCTCCCACTTAAATAGAAACTAGGCCTCCTGTCGATCCATTTTTAACTGATTCCCTCAGCCCTCTCCTATCTCCCCCCTCATAGTGTGCGTCATGTGCACGTCACGTGCACGTCCCCTTAAGAGCCTAAAGCCCCCCAGAGTAACAGGCCTGGAGACAAAACCCATTATCACCGCTGGCCCAGACGGCCCTCATGACGTCAACTAACCAGCAGCACGAAGAATACATGCTATAACATGCACTGTCATTAGTGTGTGTGTGTGTGTGTGTGTGTGTGTGTGTGTGTGTGTGTGTGTGTGTGTGTGTGTGTGCATGTGTTAGCAGTAAGGGAGATGAGAGGAAGTCGTCCTTCCTTGCAAGGGCATTATGGGACATCTGAACTGTGGGCAAGTGTTGGATGGAGCAATGTGTGTGTGTGTGTGTGTGTGTGTGTGTGTGTGTGTGTGTGTGTGTGAGAAAGACAAGAATGTGTGAGGTGCCGCTCAAGTAATGAATAATGTAATATTCAAAGAAAATATGAGATAGACACGCGTGTGCACGCAGCCATGCACACCCACACACCCACATGTACACACACACACACAGACACACACACACACACACACACACAGACCCTGAAGCGTCAGGCCGTTAGACTAGGACATGATGGAAGGAGCGGTGACATCCACACATCGTACAGAACTGGGTCATATACTTCATAGATCCTACATGACCAACATGACTGACCCCATGCATGTCACTGACAACTATCACGTCACCATGAGGCGACTCGGCCACTATAGGAAAATAATTCAAAGTCCACAACGTGACCTGGGGAGGCTCTGCTAAAAGTCTTCAATTGGGCTGTGAGGCTGAAGACCTCACAGCTGCTTGGGAAATGCTTGTTTACTTTAGACCATGCAGAGTTCTCAAAAATGTGTGTGTGTGTGTGTGTGTGTGTGTGTGTGTGTGTGTGTGTGTGTGTGTGTGTGTGTGTGTGTGTGTGTGTGTGTGTGTGTGTGTTCACTACTGGGACGCACTAGGCCTATATCTATTCTATTTTGTTTTCTAAAATTTGAAAAAAGAAACTCACACAAGCAAGTTCCAAAAATGCTTTGAAATTAATTATGGAAGTGACATGAGCCACATGCATGTACACATCATTAGCTAGGAATGATACACAGTGAAACTCTTCATTCGTTCATTTATGCAAGGGATAATATAGTCCACGCTGGTATAGTTGTTATGAGAAATAACGCCAAACAGGATGATTAAACTCCAAGGGGTAAGCCGAGGTGTTCAATCATCATTATTACATACACTAGGACAGTGGTCCTCAACAGGCGGACCGCGGTCAACGACCGGACCGCGGCACACCTCTCTGCGGACCCTGGAGAAAAGGCCTGGGCCGTGGCTCAGTGGTCCAGGCACCTTGGCTGGTAATCCAGTCTGGCAGTGTGCTGCGGGTTCGACTCCCAATCCCGACAGGAAATGGGGAGAGAGATGGGGGAGTGACCCCCCATCTCTCTCCCCATTTCCTGTCAGCCTATACTGTCTATCCCTCCATAAAGAATATAAAATAAAGGCGAAAGACACAACAAAACTGAATAAAGAGAAGAAAAAAAGTCACCGCAACCGCGAGTTGAATTCTCCGTTGTATTCGATCAATGCCGAGAAACGCAATTAACACTCTTAATGTGTGTATTATGGGCCGGCATGTCATGATGACAATGTTGCGCTGACTGGCTCACATTCACACATTCAGTTGAATGAAACAAAATTGGATTTTTGGTGTGAATAATGAATATTTTGTCAAAGTGAAAGAGCTATACAAACCCGGTTTGTATACCTTGGTTATTGGCTGTTTCTAGGTGAGGGGCGCAGCAATTTTATTTGCGTGCGCATGAGACTGGACCATGGTCTTGTTCAAAAAATATTTGTGGACCTTCAGCATTTCTAGTTGAGGACCCCTGCACTAGGAAGTGTTGATCAAATAGAATCAATTTCAAGGTTACTGCATTGTCCATGTCTCGCTTCAAATGTTTTCAAAAACATTCTTGAGAGCGTTTAGTTGTAAATGACATGGTGTGTTTGTTTACATGACTGTTATGTCGGATACGGCATGAAATCAAGTAGCGCAAATTGATATGAGCAGGTGCTCTGAGCCTTTGATTAGACAGCGGTCTGTTATAGAGCCACGGTCATTATCAAGCAATTCAGCGAGTTACCAATCAGAATAAAGCATTCAACCAAGCTCTGTAATAAAAAGGTGTAACAGAGAGAGTACAGATGTAACATTACAGGTCCATTTGGTTACATGTGTACATGAAGTGGTCCTATCCTCCAGTGAATAAGCTGCTTCAGGGAGAGAGCTGACATGTTAGCTTAGCGTGTTGAACGTGCTCTGACTGCACATGTGTGAGGATGCAACTATAGAGAGAGACATTAGTCATGCTGTCAAGTAGAAGTAGAGAACACACACACACACACACACACACACACACACACACACACACACACACACACACACACACACGCCAGCATTTTAACAGAACCAGTCTGTTCGTTGAACAAAATCTTTCCGTGTTTCATTGACTAAACGTTCAAGACGTACTTGCAGAAAATGTAACGACAATAAATGACGTAAAGCCCAAGCACAAGCTCCTTTCCCACATCCAAAGTTATCTTCGTAAAGGGAGGTGATATAACTACAGCTCGCTGTCATTCAGAACTGAGATAGGCTCCTGTTTTATGTTTTCCCAAAACTACTTGGTTATCATCATAATTCAGTCAATGTCTGTCTGAATGTGTGTCTGTCTGTGTGTGTGTCAGAAACACTGATGTAGCTCCTCACTGCCTGCACCAATCGCTTTTCACACAGGCATTGCCCATAATAATATGGAGGTCTTAACGAAGCCCTTTTTCCAATTTAACAAATAATTAATTAATAATGAATTTATTAGTGAATTAAGAATGCGAAAACGCACCCAGTGTGCAGTACCCCCCATGGCCACAAGGGGGGGGGGGGCAAATATCTCACAACGGGTACAATTTAGGCATTTAGCAGACGCTCTTAATCCAGAGCGATTTACATTTAAGCAAGAACAAAAGCATGGGAATACATCACATAAAAACATTTATCATGAAACATGCGTAAGCTAAGAAAGTAACAGTGGTATATCTATATAATGAAACTATACATACACTATACATATAAACTATACATATTTACTACTATGCTGTACTATGGCGTGTAAGGGCTAGTATGTTAAACTAAACCTAACTAACCTCATTTTAAATAGCAGCTGATCATAAAAAGTAACAATATTACACTATCATGATAATATCACAATACAATTGCACTGAGAGCAACATAGCATAAATACCGCACAGTAAAATTCAGATTCACTTTTAACACTGCAATGTATACATTTGGTTACATTTGTACACTCTCAGAGTTATAAATGGATACATTTTAGTAACAATTTTACTAGTTTAGTATGTCACTGACTGCCTGCATTGTTTTTTTTTTTTTTTAAGATATTCTTTTTGCGGCTTACGCCTTTTATTGATTTTTGAAGGGACAGACAGTAGGCTGACAGGAAACGGGAGAGAGATGGGGGGATGACATGCAGTAAAGGCCGTGTCGGGTCCGGGAGTCGAACCCGCGGCACACTGCGACTGGATTACCAGTCCGGTGCCCAGACCGTTACGCTACGGCCTGGGCCACTGCCTGCATTGTTAACACACACACAGCCCAGGAAACACAAACACTACAGACACACACACACCAGAGCCCGCGGCGGGACAATCACATCTCTTGTGTACACAATGGTGCATTTTTTTCTTGAATGGGGGATCAAACAATGGGGCTGTCAATTGACCTGCGGATTAGAATAGGATGGGTTCTGCATTGTGTCACGTGCACACGCAACACGCAACACGCACACACACACACACACACACACACACACACACACACACACACACACACACACACACACACACACTTACTTTTCGGCCTCTGACTGACAGTACAGTGGTTCTCAAATGTCTTCTAATATTCCAAGGACCCCGTAGTGTACAGGTATGCATCGAGGACTGTATGCACGAGGGTTTCCAGCGGTTAAAACTCAAAATTCACACTAAAAGTAGCCTACAAAAGTATTGGTATCAATATATTTTTTTCTATCGATTACTCACGCGGATATTATTATTTTTTTGTCGCATTCCTAAGTCAACAATTCGATCTCCAGCTGGTCATCAAATTATTTGCTTAGGCGTTTGAAAATAGCAGATCTTCCAAGCTCACAATGCATTGCATTGCGACACATTGTGAGCTTGTATTGGCTATTTTCAAATGCCTGAAATGTAACTACATTTGTAAAATAATTGTAGTCGAGTAATGACAGTAGTGAAATGTAGTGGAACAGAAGTAAAAGTACTGAAATTGGACATACAATACTCAAGTAAAGTAAAAAAAATAATACCTCTTACTGGCCTACCGGCATGCGCAACAACCTTACAGGCGAATGCAAATCATGCAGTGTATACATTTGGTTACATTTGTACACTCTCAGAGTTATAAATGGATACATTTTAGTAACAATTTTACTGCGATGTTCTGCTGTATGTCACTGACTGCCTGCATTGTTAACACACACACACACACACACACACACACACACACACACACACACACACACACAAAGGCTCAAATTATGCAACCAAACCCCAAACCACACCAAAGGGTCGGGTTGGGACGAAACGTTTTTTAAGGTCAACCACACCAATGCAAGTCATTGAGTTGCAATGAGTTGCATTGGTGTGGTCTACCTTAAAAACCATGCGGTTTGGGCTTTAGATAGCATTTTATGTATATACAGTCACTAAATCGTTCTGGATTAAGAGCGTCTGCTAAATGCCTAAATTGTAAATTGTAAGTACAGTACTTGAGTAAATACTAGTACTAGTTACTAGTTACGTTATTTCACCATGCAGTGCTTATTCGGAAACTAAAAGACGTGTCCCTTATTGATCTGATAGGGACACACTTTGCTCCTTATTATGTGGGGAATCAATCAATGACACACATCTTACAATTAAGTTCAAACAGCTCATATACTGTAAATATACAGTTGGTAAGGAAACTATAACTAAAAAACATCGCATGGATGCACCTGGGACGTATCCTTCCTCAGTGATGTATCCTGAGGTCAACGGGGTTTCGGGTCTCTCAACATCATACCCCTCACTCAGGCGACCCAGCCGGGAGTGATCAAGTCCCGACTTACGTCCCAGTAGCTACCCTCAATCAGCCCCACTAGGGAGAAACCAGGGGCACACAATCTGTTGGAACTACTCCAGAACTACTCTGCCAGGGCTGGGAGGCAGAGTAGTTCTGGAGTAGTTCCAACGGATTGTGTACTGTAAATACACAGTTAGGGAAACTAACTGTTTCCCCACTGAAGACAATCCACATCGATGTTGCAAACAGGATTTCCCAGAACAGCCATATTGAGCAACAGCATGCAGCAGCAACAGTGTGACCCCCACCCCACCTCACCCCACCAAAAGTCTAATACAGAGAGAGAGAGATAGAGAGAGAGTAGAGAGAGACAGAGAGAAATTGCTGTCCTAGAATATTAATGTTCTCACAATTATAGTAATACAAACCTTGTTTGTATCGTGTGTGTGTGTGTGTGTGTGTGTGTGTGTGTGTGTGTGTGTGTGTGTGTGTGTGTGTGTGTGCGTGCATGCATGCGTGCATGTGTGTGTGTGTGTGTGTTACTTGAGGACAAAATGTCCCCACAAGTATAGTGTGTGTGTGTGTGTGTGTGTGTCCGTCCGTTACCACCTAATCTCCGGCACCGTTAAAACCCGGCCAATGCCAAACTTTGCACACACACCACTCCCTGGATGCCAACGACAAACCTCTGTCCCACACTTTCCAGAATGGCCTGTTATAGCGCCACCAAGAGGCAGATTTTCACATTTTTACCTATAACTCCACCGCTCTGCGTGGAACGTTGCATGCACACTCCCTAGCCCATTCTGAACGGGCACCCATTTTGGTGTTAGCATTACGTTATGCTTTAGCTATTGAAAAATAGCAGATCTACAAGCTCATAGCGCGCCACTCGGTGGCGCGCTATGAGCTTGTAGATCTGCTATTTTTTCTGCTATTTTTTGAAAAATCGAAGAACGACTGACATTTTTTAGAATCTCAGGTCAGAATGGGTTAATCAGACCAGTGTGTGTTCCAGTGGAAACCTCGTATGAATCTGATCTCAGGTCAGAATGGGCTAGAGTCCACCGATCTGCGTGGAACGTTGCATGCACACTCCCTAGAGTCCAAGGACAAACCTTTGACCTGCATTTTTCACATCTGCCTTTTATAGCGCCACCAGGAGTCAGACTTTTGTAAAACACATTTTTTTTAAATTACTCCTCCAAATTCTGTCCAAAAATCCCGCACATCGTTACACAGTATCTCTATAGTCATAATTATGCTCAAGATGGATCTTCAGCAACAACATATTTATTTTCATGCCGCGTGGTGAGCTTGTAGATCAGCTTTTCTCTGTCTGTCCGTCTCTAAAGGGTGCTGACAAAAAGGAATGATTGTGGAGGGGTGTCTGGTTACCGTGGTAACAATAATGAGGGCATTGCGTGGTAAAGATGATTCGCCACGGCACTCGCACTGATTCATGTGGGGTCACCCACCTCGCGCTATATAACACGCACGCACGCATGCACGCACAAGCACACACACACACACACACACACACACACACACACACACACACACACACACACACACACGATAGACACACGATACACACACACATACGATACATGCAGACGAATTCATTATGGCCGATAATGGGATTATATTAGTAGAAAAGACAACCGAATGGTCCAGACAAAAAACAACAAAGATTACTGCTTTTATACAGTAAGTCGTCGGGCAGAGACTTTGTATCTTTTCATCTTTCAGTCCAAAACTGAAACTTTTCAGGATTTAAATAAAAAAATAGCAAAAGTAGCAGATCCACATCTCGATTGCAGATTTGCTACTTGTGATGATTTTCTGTGACGCTGTAGTATGATCAAGTAGGACGTTCATTTACACCAATAAAACGGAGATGGAGATGCAAGGTTCAACAACGATGATATACTTTCTCACATGACAGTGATGCGCAAAAGCAGCTAGACTAATATCACTCCATCTAGCTCATGTACAAGTTCACAGAACGCATCACGTTGAGACAGAGCTTGTTGATTAGTTTGACTACCTGTCGCACCCGTACTAAAATGTTACAGTAACCTTTGATCAGAGTCAGAGTCGCCCCATTACTAACCCTCTCCCTTAACCACACACAAAGCCACATAGTCTGAATGATGGGATGTCGGAATTACGAGCGGACTCCGATATCCCGGGAGAATGGGACGGACTGACAACCCGGAAAAACGCTAATTATGAGTCCGGCTGCGACCATGTCACCGGTAGAAACATACATAATACACACCAATAGAACTTCACACTCAAGGAAAACTTCACCCAAATGAAATACTCACCTCACAAAGCCTTGAATTCAGGGGGATTCTTTAGTTTGTCGCATTCCTAAGCCAACTGTGCAATATTTGACTGGTTAGTCAAATATTGCACAGTTGGCTTAATAGGAGACCAATCTTAACAAGAGTGGACACCGCAAATATTGAATTATAATGGCTCAGGAATGCAACACAAAAATCTAAATTCCCCATGAACTCATGGGCCGAATAATTTATAGGAAGTTTTGGGGGGTGAAGTATTCCCTTAAACAGCGTTCTACAAGCTGTTAAAAAAAACGAGTATTAAAAACAAACAAAAAACTACAACATAAATCTTCTCTTCTGGGGGTCCGTGCCATGGCACACACCTCCACAGGACACTTCTACAACCCCCCACCCTGCACCCCGGACTAACCAACATAAAAGCACCTACTGTAGGAGTACTGGTAACATTGTTTCATCTTCACGTGGTTGAAGGTCCTCGCTCTGCGGTGCATTGCGCCGCTATAGAGAGATAATTCCAAAGCAGAGGCCTCTCTCTTCTCTTGTCTGACTCTGTTGTGCCGTCTCTCCCTGACGCTGGAAGTAGTTTGTGTCTGTCTCACTTAAGTTACTGAATCTCTTTCTCGTTCACCCTCTCTCTCTCTCTCTCTCTCTCTCACTCTCTCTCTCTCTCTCACTCTCTCAGAGAACAGAGCTCTCTCTCTCTCTCTCTCTCTCTCACTCTCTCTCACTCTCTCAGAGAACAGAGGAGGCATGGGGCAGCTAGTGCTGGCAGCGGCGCCTGGCACTGGGAGAAAAACAGAGAACAAGAACCCTTCAAAGACGCAGCTTGTAATTGTATTCAACATATTATTCTCACGGTCAGGTCGTTTACTATAGCGGCGCATCCCGCCAGTCCTGTCCACTGGAACGTGGATGTGATCGTTCTCACTTCCAACTCAGAATCCAGTATAGGTCAGAGTAGGTTCTCAAACGTTTGGCTCCCAATAACTCTCTGAGTTACGGACCTTCTCTGCCTTATACACCTTACGACGTTGCTGGTTTGGGGTGGCTCAGGGTAGAAGACTGCAGGTTTAAGAAAAGGTTCCGGGGTCCCCAGCTAAAATAGCAGATCTACAAGCTTGCAAATCTGCAAATTCTTTTTTCAAAATCTTTGAAAGTCTTTGAAAAAGAAAATAAAAAAAACCAAGGAGAAAAATAAATATTTTGAATACTTTTTTTAAATTGTTTTAACACCAATCTTATCTTCATGGGCCGAATAATTGGGGGTCACATTTTCAGATGTGGGGGGGGGGGGGGGGGGTCCTTGACATGAAACAAGTTTGAGAGATGCAGAAGTACAGTACTCAAGTATATGTACTTAGTTACTGTCCACCACTGACAGTGTGTCGGCCATGTCTCACACAGGGTTGACGTGGTGTCACCTCTCTGCACAGTCATTATCTGATGCTGCAGTGTGACTACGGAAGGAAGGAAGGATGGATGGATGGCTTCCTGTTTGGGGGTAGATGGGTAAACCAGATGGGCGGGGCTGCGTTTGGGTGGAGCAGCGTGAACAGGGCTGGCTGGCTGAAAAGAACCCACAACTTCCTCTCCCACGGTACACCGCATCAGAACACACAAGCTGCTCACCACACTGCACAACAGGGAAGGAACGCACACGCCAACACCTGCCCACCGCACTGCACCGTGGGGAAGGACGCTACGCTCGAAATGAAACCGCGGCCACGTTCACGCCTCATGCCAGGGAAGCATTAGCCACTTAAACCCATTCTGACCGGGCACCCATTTTGGTGTCGGCATCATGTTATGTTTTAGCTATTGAAAAATAGCAGATCTACAAGCTCATATCGCGCCACCGAGTGGCGCGATACGAGCTTGTAGGTCTGCTATTTTTGATAAATCGAAGAGCGACTGACATTTTTAGAATCTGATCTCAGGTCAGAATGGGTTAATCAGGACCAGTGTGTGTCCGGCGGAAACCTCGTATGAATCTGATCTCAGGTCAGAATGGGTTAAACCCTAGACAGTACGGTGGAAAAGGTTATCAATACTGCAATGTAGAAATACTTGCAAGTCAATTGCAGAGATTTTACTTGAGTAAAAGTATAAAACTATTGGCATCAAAATGTACTTGAAGTACCAAAAGTCTAATTATGCAGAATGTCTCATTTCAAGTTTTCAAATATATAAAAGTCTTTTGAAAATGGCAGATCTACCACAATGTGTCGCATCGCGACTCATTGTGAGCTTGTAGATCTGCTATTTTCAAATGGCCGAAATGTATATAGGGCTGAAGTGGTTAATGTATGTTTTGTAATAATAATCCAAATCTATTTTTAAATTGCCAAAGTATATGTACACTGTAGGTGTAGTGGTTTTGTATGAATCATAATGGTAACTATAAACTACAGTTTTCAAATAATAGTGGGTTAAATATATAATAGACAATATTTGCCTTTGAGCATAGTGGAGTACAATTATTGAAAATGGGAAATACCTCATTACAGTAAAATAAAATACCTCAAATCTTAGTTAAGTGCAGTACTTGAGTATAGCCTACATGACATGTAGGCCTACTCAATTACTTTCCAACACTGACACCGAGCCATACCAAAGACTGTGAAAACGCCATCCAATGCCCTGCTACATGGCACTCGGCATTAATAATTATAACACACGAGAGTGTCATGCAGAAGTAACAGAAATAGCAGATCTACAAGCTCACAACATGGTAATGCCAGGTTGAAAGTGTACGTGTTGGTTTTCATGAATATGTTTCATCCATTTCCTGAAAATCAGCGTTTTTAGACATACAATAGTGACAGTGACAGTGACGATAACCTCATCTGTAGTAAGTGGGGCATCAAGTGAGATACTGCCGATAGAAGATTGGGCAACGGTGTGTATTAAAAGAAAAGCCATGAAAGAAAGAAAAAGCCATTAAAGAAACCTTTTATCTCCATATTTCCACTTGTATTCTTTGCAAATCAGTGCCCTACTTCATCATACAGAGTGTCGCACAAAGTTACTGAAAATAGCACATTGGCTATTTTCACTATTTTTAAATCTTTTAATTTTATTTATTATTTTAAAAAGGAGCGGTTCTGGACTTACGAGGTCCCCCCCCCCCCCCCCGACAGAGACGTTATTGCATGCTGCTTATAGATATAGTTCCGGCTTAGGCAAGAGGATGCAAGACATGTGGAACAATTGCAATAATGGGTGTCACAAGCAGCACTGTGAAGAACTGTACACTCCCACTCATTTAGGACTGAGACCAGATTCTTCTAAATCAAGACAGTTTTCCGATAAACCTATTATTTCATGTCAAGGAGCCCCAAAAATGTGATGTATTTGGCCATTGACCCCCCCCCCCCCCCGAAGCAAAGACATGAGTTAAAAACATTCGCTCTGAAAGAACACATATTCAAAGATTTGCGCCACATTTTCATGATTTTTCAAAACTAGCAGATTTACAAGCTCATATCGCGGCACTCGTGTCGCGCTTATGAGCTTGTAGATCTGCTATTTTTTAATAGCTAAAAGTATATAACACAATGGTTAAAACACCAAAAGGGGTTCCCGTCCTGCTACCAATGGGGGAACTCATTTACTGCTGACGCAGTCAAATGTCCCTCAATGTCGGCCGTAGAAAAGGTGTATGAGTTAATACAATAGTTATGAGTAAAAGCAGCAATACACAGTAGACATCGTTGCTGTCAGGCAGAGACCTGGCTCTTATCTCCATTTTTGTAGTATTAGATCTGCTACTTTTGAATTTGAATCCTGAAAAGTAACAGTTTTGGACATAATGGTTTCATGACGGTACATGACGGAGACGAAATGCGAGTTATACCGAGTAAGAGCATTGGCATCACAAACTAATATACTCAGTACCGAAGGTAGAAGTAGTACTTCCTTATGTCGAATGGTCCGTTCATGTTATTGAATTGTAAATTAGTAATACATTCATTAATCACTTTAATGTTGCAGTTGGTACAGGTGGGGATGATTTTAATTAACGACTTTATGTGCTGCTGGGTGGAATAACCTATAATAGCATCATCATGCATCACTTAATGCAAGCAAAATCTTTGCTTCTGAGGGTCCCAAGGGGGCAGACCCCCTTGGGGTCCCAGGCTCCCTGAAGGTTAGGTTTTGGAGTTAGACTATAATTCCTGATGTGTATCTATTTGCAAGCAGAAAATAGCTAATCTAAAAGCGCCGTAGCGCGCACGCACACACACACACACACACACACACACACACACACACACACACACACACACACACACACACACACACACACACACACACACACACACACACACACACACACACACACACACACACACACACACACACACACACACACCATGTCTACACATCTGTCCCCTTCCCGGATGAAAAAGAAAGGATATAAATGGAGAAATGTGAGTAACACCCATGATGACCTACATACAACATCTCTGTCAATTACCTTCTCCTCCGCATGCTGAAAGCCCTTATTGTTGTTGTATTGCACACCCACGGACACCATGCACACGCTAGAGTATACAGTGGTGGACAAAGTAGAGAGTACAAGTATTCAGGTACAAGTGCATTATTCAGAAATGGTCAGAAATTGACTAATATTGAATAATGGTGAAAATACATCAAGCTCACAACGCATTGCAGGCAGTGATATATACAACCCTTACCCTGAGGGGAGGCCAGGGTGGGACTGAAGTCCTGATGTCCCTCGTTCATCCCCTGGTTTTGGTTTACAGAACTATTTTTGAGGGGCGCCAGCCCCTCCTATATCCAGATTTTGGTGTGTGTGCTCAAACTTTGTCCTACGCAAACATTAAATTCCCATTGACAATGAATAGACAATTTTACGTCATAGTGTCTAAGCAGTAGCATAATGTCCCCCCTCCCCCCCCCCCCCCCCACACACACACACACAATCGGACAGTTTTTGGATTATATAAACTGTACAGCATTTCTGACGGTAGCTATCGTGATTGTAATCAGAGCAACAGCTGCAGCCTGTAAAAAGAAGCCCAAACTGCGTGTTGGTTTATAAACAGCGGGGCTTAGCGAGTTATCGCGAAGCATATACTTAAAAAATAAAACTATAATGTCAACAACACATCAGACAGTCTACACACACACACAGACGTCCCCACCGGACATAAAAATGGATATCAAAAGAAGAGGCCTGGACCCCGGCCCCCCTCCCCCACGCCCGCCATCTAGCAAGTGGAAGGAAACGTTCTGTCAAGACCAAAACAGAACTTATTTTGTTCAAATCTACAGGCTTTTATTTTCCTTCTTCGTGAGAAAGAGAGACAGACCGAGTCAGAGAGAGAAGAGAGAGAGATGAGAAATGGGGGTGGCAAAGCAAGTGGAAAAGTAGCGAGTACGTACAGACAGACAGAGTCTTGTCACAGTCAGAGTCAGAGTCTTCGTTTCTCATATTCTGCTATACCTGTGGGGACATTTGGTTCTGCTATCGGACGGACGGACGGACGGACGGACGGACGGACGGACGGACGGACGGACGGACGGACGGACGGACGGACGGACGGACGGACGGACGGACGGACGGACGGACGGACGGACAGACAGACAGACAGACAGACAGACAGACAGACAGACAGACAGACAGACAGACAGACAGACAGACAGACAGACAGACAGACAGACAGACAGACAGACAGACAGACAGACAGACAGACAGACAGACAGACAGACAGACAGACAGACAGACAGACAGACAGACAGACAGACAGACAGACAGACAGACAGACAGACAGACAGACAGACAGACAGACAGACAGACAGACAGACAGACAGACAGACAGACAGACAGACAGACAGACAGACAGACAGACAGACAGACAGACAGACAGACAGACAGACAGACAGACAGACAGACAGACAGACAGACAGACAGACAGACAGACAGACAGACAGACAGACAGACAGACAGACAGACAGACAGACAGACAGACAGACAGACAGACAGACAGACAGACAGACAGACAGACAGACAGACAGACAGACAGACAGACAGACAGACAGACAGACAGACAGACAGACAGACAGACAGACAGACAGACAGACAGACAGACAGACAGACAGACAGACAGACAGACAGACAGACAGACAGACAGACAGACAGACAGACAGACAGACAGACAGACAGACAGACAGACAGACAGACAGACAGACAGACAGACAGACAGACAGACAGACAGACAGACAGACAGACAGACAGACAGACAGACAGACAGACAGACAGACAGACAGACAGACAGACAGACAGACAGACAGACAGACAGACAGACAGACAGACAGACAGACAGACAGACAGACAGACAGACAGACAGACAGACAGACAGACAGACAGACAGACAGACAGACAGACAGACAGACAGACAGACAGACAGACAGACAGACAGACAGACAGACAGACAGACAGACAGACAGACAGACAGACAGACAGACAGACAGACAGACAGACAGACAGACAGACAGACAGACAGACAGACAGACAGACAGACAGACAGACAGACAGACAGACAGACAGACAGACAGACAGACAGACAGACAGACAGACAGACAGACAGACAGACAGACAGACAGACAGACAGACAGACAGACAGACAGACAGACAGACAGACAGACAGACAGACAGACAGACAGACAGACAGACAGACAGAGAGTTTTTCTCACAGTCTAAGCCGAGAGTGTCCTTCACATGCGGTTCATCAGCATGTGAATGTTCCTTCCCATCAGCACATCCAGGGTGGACGTGAACCAAGAACAGCCACACTATAGCCACCAGGCTGGCATCCCGAGGAGAGGAACGGCCTCTTAATAAAGCCACATCCTGTCCACCATGAAAAAACCATCAGGAGTTCTACTGAGTTGGTACAAAGGGAGGGCATTTGGCAACCCTCGTCTGAAGCCAGTGACATGAAAACCCATGAGCTCATGAGCCCCGGCGGTTGCCAGATCTTCCCATGCTGGCGCTGACCGTCTGTGAATGGGAATAGTTCAGGGCTCCTTTCTTTTCTTTTGTCCGTCCGTGCGTGCGTGCGTGCGTGCGTGCGTGCGTGCGTGCGTGCGTGCGTGCGTGCGTGCGTGCGTGCGTGCGTGCGTGCGTGCGTGCGTGCGTGCGTGCCCACATGTGTGTTTGTATTACTATGCTTGAGTGTCATTTCCCCCCACAAGTATAGTAGAATTTGGGGAATAGACAAGAGGATCACTAGAGAAATTGATGTTTTATGCTTTAAAAATAGTTTTTAGAGATAGGTACAATTAGAAAAACATTCAGAGTGGGGTTAGTGACCGTTGAATTAGACAGTTAGGTTTAGCAATCAGAGATATGCCTGATTTACACAACACGTTGGGAGATTGTAGATCAGGTTTAAAAATGCCAAAACGATTATCATTTAATAAAATTAAATGTTATTCATAAAATTGCTGTCCTAAAATGTCCTAAAATGTTGAGTGGGAGGGCTGTTTGAGGTCTGACACCACAATCTCCTCTGAACACACAGTGAAAAACAAAAAGATATCTAACAACCAGATATCTAACAACCAGATATCTAACAACCCGGCCGTTTGGAAAAGAGCTAAAAGGCAGGACTCAAGCAGTCTATGACAGTGTGGCTGCCCTGTGAATAAACACCAAATTTATGTATAGCCTACATGGACTGCATTTCAGTGTAGACAAAATCAGTGTAATTTGGGGGTCCTTGACATGAAAAGATTGAAAACTAAAAATTGATAAGGTTGCTTCCCTGCATGTACAGTACGTGGCAGCGTGAGCTGAGCAGTGATTGGCGTAGAAGTGTGAGCTGTTTAAAAACCCAGAACAGACGGTTGACGCGACTGTCTGGTATACCCACACAGTGATACGTAGAGACAGAGAGACAGATTACATACAAACCTTCTAACATGTCTAGCAGGGTTTTCCAAAACTTTTCCAGAATATTTAACCAAATGTCATGGCCTATAACAATCATTCAGCACAATAATGAGTCTCTTGCTCCCATGCGCAATGCCCAAAGACAGGCAGTCTAGCAAAAATAAGCATAGATGTTAAAATTCTTTAGTTCAATTCGTTAGTTGACTTGCCGTAGTATAGGCTACAAGAAGCACCAGTAGGACCTGGCCAGGCCTTACACGAGCAGTCTGTCCGTTTTTATGCATGAGTTGCAGATTCTCGCTTTAGCCAGTCTTTATATTTTTAATTTGTAAGCCACAAATTATTAAAAGCCCATTTCCCAGGCATTGTGGATACATCATACCACAGTAGTTCAACTGGTATATTATAACTAGGCTCCTTCTGTGTCACACCGTCAAAAGAGTTCTGATCTGTTGAAACTAACAAGACATTGATTGCTGACAAGAGGAAATGTTTTGACTCAACAACAAATCAACCCATACAGTCAAATCTAACAAACAGACATTCCTTTTATCTAATTTAATGTATTCATCAGTTATTCCCCTTCATGTCTTTCTGTGCTCCAAGGAGCCTGTAATCACAGTGGTTATCAAACTTGTTTCGTGCCAAGGACCCCCAAATTAATGATACGTATATAGCTTGCGGAGTTAGTTCAGTCAGGTATACTCGAGCGGGTTCATGCTTTGCTCAAGTGATACGAATGTATTCGAGGGGTTAATATGCTGCATTATTGTATACAGTGTCTGCAAGACCCACATGTCATTCGCTGATGTGGCAGTCAGCTGACCAATTGGGCGGGGTATTTAAGCTCACCAGACTGCATGCTCTTCCTGCCTTCCTTCTGCATAATGGTTCCTGGTTGTTGTTATGCGATGTTTGCTCCCACCACCACCACCCCAGCGCCACCGGTGGGCTGTTATTTCCTTTCCCCATGGGGGGTTGTTATTGTACATCTAGGGCTGCTCTTTATGTTTAATGATGGTGTTTAATTGTGCCGAGCAGGGAGAAAATTGCAGCAGAGCCGAATGCCAAGATAATATATTATATGCACCCTATTCTGATTCTATAATAAATATTGGTTAAATCTATTCTACAAGTTATGAACTATTTATTTTGGCTATCTGAAAATGTTTTGTGCCAGGCATTGCCAGCCTGACAGGGACCCCCAGAAGTGAAGATCTGTGTAAACATAATAATAATAATAATAATAATAATAATAATAATAATAATAATAATAATAATAATCATGCAGCCAGCCAGCTACACGTGTGAAGTTCACATTGTGAAGATCAACATCTATAGATAGGTCTAGGTCTTTTCTAGCAGGTGAGTGAGTTTGTCACGTGCAGGCTGTGGACAGAAGACAAAGATTATTTGAGGTATTTATGCTTTATAATGGAATACATACTGTATCATGCAATGTAACATGGGTTGATTGGGCCTGAAACTACAGTCTATTTTATTGGTGATTATTGAACCAATTATTTTGAGGGGCTAGCTCCTCCTATGCCCAACTTTGTGTGTACCCCATAGCGATGATTTGATTGGCTGAGTACGGAATTGAGGATAAAAAGTGAGGACATAAATGTGAGGATGCCAATTGTGATTCCCGGAATGTTGTCATGACTCATGTATGATGATAAGAACACCCCTCACTTCACACGAGTGTGATTTTTACTTATCAAAACAAATATCGTAAATAGCCCACAAGCATCTACAAGAGTGTGAGGTCACACAGTTACACACCACCGGTATACAGTAAGTCCTCAACGAGAACAAAGGAGGACAAAAGCAGGAAGACAGACAGTGATGTAACATGTGACATGCTGTAAAGTGCTGTTATGTGCCTGTCAGAGGTACCTGCTGCGTGGGCCGTTGCCAAGACGGGGAGTGTTGCTATGGAGCGGAAGTACCATCACTAAATAGCTTAGAGAGGAGAGGAGAGCAGAGGAGAGGAGAGAAGAGATTGGAGAGGAGAGGAGAGGAGAGGAGAGTTTTGAGAGGAGAGTTGTGAGAGATTGGAGTGGAGAGGAGAGATGGGAGAGGAGAGATTGGAGAGGAGAGGAGAGTTTTGAGAGGAGAGTTGTGAGAGATTGGAGTGTAGAGGAGAGATGAGAGAGGAGAGATTGGAGAGGAGAGGAGAGATGGGAAAGGAGAGGAGAGATTGGAGAGGAGAGATTGGAGAGGAAAGGAGAGATTGGAGAGGAAAGGAGAGATTGGAGAGGAGAGATTGGAGAGGAGGGATGGGAGAGGAGAGGAGAGATTGGAGAGGATAGTTTGGAGAGATTGGAGTGGAGAGGAGTGGAGAGGAGAGATTGGAGAGGAGAGCAGAGGAGAGGAGAGCAGCGTAGCACAGAGGAGAGGAGAGATTGGAGAGGTTGGAGTGGAGAGAAGAGGAGAGGAGAGCTTGGAAACAAGAGGGTTCTTCAAATGAAATTAGGATATTACATAAATATCTGGATACATATAGGAACAGTGTGGCTCCGTGGATGGACCTCAGACTTCATGTGGCCAGTCCTGTCAGTGATGTGAACTCTCTATGACGTATGACTCCACATGTCAACCCAAATGCCCATGAATCACAGCCCCACTGACCTCTAGCATTATAAAATGCAAGTCAATGTTTTCAAAAGGTATAAAACATATGACAACAAATGAGTAGAAGTACTTCTGTGGCTACTGGCAGGGTGCACAAGAAATTTGACACACACATAGGCTGCGTGTTTTAACTCAACAGGGATCTGTGGGTGGCTTACATAGATCACTGTAGACAATATACGCAACAAAAAGATAACAGAGGAAGTTTGGTCTCATTGATCGTGTAGCCTGTGTGTGTGCACGTGTGTGTGCACGTGTGTGTGTGTGTGTGTGTGTGTGTGTGTGTGTGTGTGTGTGTGTGTGTGTGTGTGTGTGTGTGTGTGTGTGTGTGTGTGTCAGATAAAACAGGATAATCTTTCTCAGCGTGTGAATTATTCATAAACTGGTGTTGGTCCTCAGGGGTGCCCGAGAGAGAGCGCACACACACACACTACAGAATCAAGGTGTGTTTTGACAAACTACAGACAGGACACCCTCTGCTGGCCATTGCTTGTCGGTTGAGAGAATCGTTTCCACATCAACACAAGGCACTGGAATATGCCAAGTAACTCTAGTCAGGTTATTAGCGCTAGCATTTTGTATCTACCCAATTAGGACTATAGTGCCTGAGCCTCATTGGGGCGAGATAGGCATCAGTTTACCAGCCTTTACCAGTCGTGTGCCTAATAAATTAGGGTGAAAAGGTCATTTGGTGCCCACCAACACCACCACGGAGGTTGAGGTTTCGACTCCACCGTGAAGCATTCGGCTTTGCCGGGCGTCTATGTGAACACAATTGGCCTGTGTTTGTGGGAGGGAAGCCGGGGCGGGGAGGGGAGGATGGTATTGGTCATTGTGTTTACTCCAAGGAGTACGATGAAGGTTGTGCATCCTCCCGCTGGGGGCTCCTCACTGGCAGGTGAGTCAGTAGGATGCAACAGCCTACAGGAACACAGAAATGTGTGCCGGTGGGGAGAAAAGGGGCGTAAAAAAAAAATTGCCTAGAAAAAGAAATAACCCATCCTGACAAAAGCTCATCAAAAGTCCTCTCCTCACTCTAGCTCTCTCTCTCTAGTCTCGGTTAAACTTAACTTGATGATTTCTGGAAGGTCTTTTCGGGTGTGAATTGTGGAGGCTACAGTGTGGTGGAAGCAGCAGGAACTGTAGATTGAGTGTAGAATGACCTCCATGGACACAGACAACTCACAGAAAATGGTGAGGATGAGCCCACAGCTGTCCATAGAAACTATTACCAACACAGACTTTAATTTTCCGTAAACTTAAAATACTGTAAAGCAACGGTTCCCAAACTATTCTGAATCAGGGCCCACTTGAAAGGTGTTTGTGGCCCACCCATCTGACCAATAAACACAGCTGCCCTGTCAGATGGGTGGGGAGAGTAGATGAGTTGAGCGTAGGAGATATTACAGACATCAGGAAAGCTGAGGGAGAGAGAGAGTTTAGGAGAGAGACAGTATACGCTGAGAGGGAGACAGCTTAGGAGAGACCAACAGCAGGGAAGCTGAGGGAGAGAGAGAGAGAGTTTAGGAGAGAGACAGTATACACTGAGAGGGAGACAGCTTAGGAGAGACCAACAGCAGGGAAGCTGAGGGAGAGAGAGAGAGAGTTTAGGAGAGAATATACGCTTAGAGGGAGACAGCTTAGGAGAGACAGACAGCAGGGAAGCAGAGAGAGATAAATATGATCTAGGAAGAGATGCTACTCAGAAATGTTTCAGTATCTCAAATACTAGCAGTGTATATGAGCAGTGCATTAATTTAAAGAATGCCAGGGTTCAGAAAACATCAAGCTGGGGCACATTTGTTTTCCAAAACAAAGAACCATCTTTTCTCTGTCAACAATTAAATTTTTTATGCTTCTGTGTTCACCAAATCCCTCCTTCACTGTCCACTTAGGCAGCAATGCTGTAATGTGCAGAACTTGATTTGCTAGGCGTGCACACACACACACACACACGAGAGAGAGAGCTACTACAAGCACCCGTACAATAGTTTTCAGCTATTTCTGTTGTGTCTCTTGTGTACGCGAGCAAATGCAACTGAGTGCTCAATTAGCAATGGTGTCATCCAAAGACAAACACACACACACACACACACACACACACACACACACACACACACACACACACACACACACACACACACACACACACACACACACACACACACACACACACACACACACACACACACACACACACACACACACACACACACACACACACACACACACACACACACACACACACACACACACACACACACACACGCTAACGTCATCAGGGTGTTGTGTCCCACTGTCCACTATAAAGTGGAGACAACAGAGCACTCTGCTAACCACTGATGCAGCACAGCTGGTCAGCTCATCAAGATGCTGCTTATCCTTTCATCAATAACCACTTATGCTTCTGATTGGTCATTTGTTGTTGCTAGTACATCATCATTCTATGACTGTGTGTAGATGTGGGGTCTCTTAAGCCAGTGGCTCTCAACCTGTGGGCCGCAGCCTTGATGAAATTGTAAATGGGCCCCCAAATAACTGACATGACAGAGATGTTAATACAATATTCATATTTGACGAAAATAGAGCTGAGCCAGAAGGCAAATTAAGCTCTCTGTCTACCGAGCAATCTTCGTTCCTACTCTAACCTATGGTCATGAGTGTGGGTCATGAATGATCGAAAGAATAAGGTCGCGAATACAAGCGGCCGAAATGAGTTTTCTCAGACGAGTGGCTGGCATCTCCCTTAGAGATAGGGTGAGAAGTTCAGTCACGCGAGTAGAGCCACTGCTTCTTCGCCTGGAAAGGAGCCAGCTTAGGTGGTTCGGGCATCTGGTCAGGATGCCTCTCGAGCGTCTCCCTAGGGAGGTCCTCGACCTCGACGCACGTCCCCACTGAGACCCCATCGGCAGACCAAGGCACAGTTGGAGGGATTACATCGACTCACTGGCCTTGGACCACCAAGGAGCTCTCTGGTGGAGCTGTTGTCCCCACGACCTGACCGCTGAGAACCACCGTTTTATTTCATTATATTCACAATTGTGAGCATGTGGTGAAAAAAAGAAAGTGATCAATATTCATAATGAGACCCCATGTGTCTCTTTTGGGTCTGGAGTTGCGGTAGAGAGCCATGCATGCTGTAATCCATTCTCTGATGGTACAATCTGATCCCCCCTCTAACAACAGCTACAGGTGCTGTGTGAATTAAACATCCACCACCGCACTGTCAACCACACAGCTTCATTTAACTCTGATACCTTACGGCAGTGCTTTTCTACCTTTTCAGGCCGTGACCCCCCCAAAATAATCATTTTTGACCCCCCCCCCAGCCCGGGTCCACTTGGTTACAGTTGTAGACGATCTAAGTTCCAAAATGGATACATTAACAATGAGGATTTTACAGTACAGCTGTAGTTCCTTCCTTAAGTATTTATTTGGCGAGCAAGTCTTTTTCTGCCAGTTCTCCTTGTATGTTTTTGAGACCGTCACACCTGCAGTCAACCCGGAACAAAGGACAAAGAAAGGCACAACAGTTTCCCTCGTACTTAAGTTTAAAATGTGCCACAACGTCCAAAATCCATGTTGTGTTGTAAACACACTCATAGATATACACTATCTACATGCACGGCACACGCACACGCACACGTGTGAGCACACACTCACACACATCCAAGAGCCACTCAGGCAGATGTAAGGACTAGCCACTTACCACCAGAAAATTACATTTACTATCACATAACACTGTGTGCGCACACGCACACACACACACACACACACACACACACACACACACACACACACACACACACACACACACACACACACACACACACACACACACACACACACACACACACACACACACACACACACACACACACACACACACACAGTGTTAGCAGCACTAATGGCTCAGTGCCGTGGAAACAGCCATGAAGTGCTTAGCTGTGCCAAATCGAATCAACAAATCAACAAACCCTCTTCTGAACACAGACAGAATGAAGACCTGGGGAGTGCTATGTGGTAACACTGGCCTCGACTATAGTAGTTTAAAACAGACTCGTACAGTTACACTGCAGGCCTCATATATAGGGTCAAGTAGATGTTCTGTAGGCCTACAATAAAATATATACATAATTATATAATTTCAAACGGTTTTCACAAAAGTAGTAATAGTAGGGCTATAAGTCGGATGAAGATCTGAGTGACGTTGACAGCAATACAAATACAGCGGAGCTTCTTGCAGCATTACTAGTTATTTATTTTTGTGATAACAAAAATAAGATATTAAAGGTATATTCAGTGATTTCACTCAAAAAACCTTAGGTTTCGTTTTTGGCTGTGGGACCCAGCCTTTCGTCCAATCAGGATAGAGAGTCAAAAACGAAACCTAAGGTTTTTTGACCCCCAGGGGTTAACTGGGGACAGGGAGGAACTCCTTATATGGCCAGCACACTCTATAGTAGGGAGGATTATCACAACAAAACAAAAAAATAAGTGATATTTGAATTAAGTGAAATCACTGAATATACCTTTAAAAAAAAAAACATTTGAAATATTGAAAATATGTTATATTTTCACTATAAAAAAAGGGCTTAAATTAGTTTATAAATAATGGGGGGGGGGGGGGGTCACAGAGAGACACAGAATGCATCTTTTGGGACTGAGCTGAAAAAGGTTTGGGAGCCAACCACTGGCAATGGACTACAGCCAGAAGTGACTTCACCGGTCCGGATGGAGAGCATCTCAGTTACACTGTAAGCATCATACACAGTTACAGTAAACACACACCCCAAAGACACTCGCTGTGTTCTGGGGGAAGGCCGTCGCCAACCATCATACTGCATATCGCCGATATTTTGGAAACCTTTGTATGCCCAAAACCGTTACTTTTTCATTATTATTTTAAAAACATCTTAAAATAGTGAAAATAGACGATCTACTGGCACACAACATCGCGAGGCGTTTGGTGCTTGCAAATCTGCTATTTTAACTACTTTCGTGTGAGACTTGTATGATGAAGCATTAACTTACGATACAAGGTTTCTGCCTGACAGAAACGATACGTGTACACACCATTGCTTGCCACAAGTTGTCTGTCTGAGAGGCAGCGTAATCAAAAGTGTGTGGGCAAAGAGAGGGGTCAGGAAAAATATATTCATATCCTAGCATAGTGTATCCACACATCCCAGCTCACGAGAAAAAACAAGTTTATATCCTATTTAGGAAAAACAAGGTTTTACTGTAGCATAGTGTGGGTGCATACATTTGTTTTTTGTTTTTCCAAAATGAGTTTATAGCACAGGCCGACTCTTCACATACTAAATATGAAATAAATGCCCAACCAAACATGTACTGTAGCTACGTGTAATGTCAGAGACCACAGAAGTGAACCTTTCAAGCCTGTTTTCTCAACTCGCTGTTTTCTGCAAGACATCACTCTATAAGCCATATCTCCAAAACTGGTGGGTCAAACTGAACAACCAATATGTCAATTTGATTCCCTGCTTTCTTATGACGTGAAAAAATGTCAGCCAATGGCAGTCCCTCAGTCAAATTTAGCCACATTATGATGTTGTTGGAAAACAATTGTATAGCCTACATCCATATTCTCCCAGCATTAGGGGTTAGTTAGGGAAACACGTTCATACATCAAAGCACAGTGCATCCATATTCCCCAGCATAAATCTGAAAGCCGAAAGTCTGTCGGGTGGAAACCTCATTATGTAAAAAACTGTTACTTTTCAGGATTGTGTGAAGTGTAGTATGATGAAGTATAGGGCGTTAATGTATGAAAATACACATTAGAATATGGAGATAAGAGGTTTCTGCCCGACAGCAACGCTAAGATATGATTTTTTTAGGAAAACAAGCTGCATAATGCATCCACAGGTACAGACAGCACATCACGGTGTTCACACACACACACTCCCAACACTCACGGTTGAAGTCCCTGCGCTGCGCGCGGTGCCTCCAGGGCCGGCCCCGGATCCAGTTGAGCCGTCGAGGCAGCTCCATGGAGCCAGGCGAGGAGGAGGACAGCCGGCGCAGGTTCACAGCTCATCCGACACACGGCTTCACCCGGTGCCACCACCTGAATCATGCCCAAGAAGAAGACGGATTCTCAATGTGGGCGTCATTAACAGGTGCCAGGTTACCGCGATGAGTGTGGGGGGGCCCACACTCACCCACCGACCGACCAACTCACCGATCCAAACCTATAGAGTCCAAGAAAAAAAGATAAATAAAATAAAACATTTGGTTTTGATCTGCTTTCTCTCTCTCTCTCTCTGTCTCTCTAGGGCAGTGAACTGCTGGCTCTTGTGACTCCACACATTTTCTTCCCCCCTCCGTGGCTTAATCTTTTATGCATGAGTCAGTGGAACCCAACTCCCCGGGCGCCGAGGAGGGGTGGAGAGTCAGGTCTCATCCTGGGTGCTTGCGGATACTGTAGATAGGGGCTGTTACGATCTAGATAGATCATTTTAGTTGATGATTCCTTGTGATAAAAAATAATTGTGATTCATGATGTAATTGTGTTTTTTGGCATTGGACATTGGAAAGAAATATATATATATAGTTATACAATTCTGTTTGTGTTTTTAGGGATTGTAAACATTGAATTGTGATATACTGTATGAAGATAAAATACCCATTTGTGAAAAATATACAAAGAAATGACTGACAATGCCTGGTACCAATAATCAAACTATATAATGCATTATGGGAAAAAAAGGGAAAATACTTAATTGTATAATTACCGAAACAATGTTTCAACAAACAATGGCGATTGATTAAAGAAACAATGTGATCAGGGTGTGGTAATATTATGTAATAATTGTGACATGGCCTGCTCGTGGATAGGTGACACGTTGTGACAACTCAGAGTGCAGGGTCTGGGCTGGCTGCCTGGTGAAATGTGATTCCCCCCCGGGGGGGGGGAGGGGACACACACACACACACACAAGGTGGACAGACAGGTGAGAGTCAGGAGGTGGAGCTTGGACAGTCGCCCAATACAAGAGGAGGGAACTAGTGGTGGTGGTCCGGTGGACAGTAATTAACAAAGTACATTAGGCCTACTGTAGGCTACTTAAAAGAGCAGTTCACCTCCCATGAAGCCTTGAACTCATGGAGTTCTTTTTGTTTTTGTCGCATCTCCAAGACAATCATTTGTTGACCGGCGGAGTCCAAGTTAAGTTAATTTTTTGGGTGAACTATATGTACTTCACCATATTCCTTTCCAAAGACAAATATTGTACTTTTGACTCCACTCCACTGCTATAATTGAGTGTGTATACACTCAAGTATTATTGTGTATTTTTTTCACCATAGCACTGGTCTTACTTCTTCATGTTTTCTGTCTGCCTCTGCTGTGTGCTCTCTCTGGCATGGCAGAAACATTCAACAATCTTTACCCCTTCTCCACACATAGGTCGGACGGTCTCGGACTCGAACCATAGGCGTACTGTACATTCACACAGTGAATTAAACTGAACAGCAGTATAACATAAGAGTCTTACCTAAATAATTAAGCAGTAGCTTAAAATGAAGGTGGCAATGTGAAGGTTAGCAGTGCACATGAAGCCATCTGCCACGCACCATGTAATGTTAGCCTAGATGTGGCTTGTCGCTTGTGGGTTGACCACAACCAATAGAGGGTAGCCTATGCGTGTGACATATAATCATCAAACCAGGAAGTTATGCAGGAACGTCTACTGAGCTTAGAGTATATATCATATATGGCTGTTGGTTTGTTGCAAAGTAGAGTATATATATATATCATATACTCTAAGGCTAAGCTACTGCCTACTGAGTGTCGAAAAACTACTTTCTGGCCTTGGCAGCCCATACATCCACACAGAAAAGTCATATCTGATTGCATTAAACAACATTAAACAATGTTAAACTCACTTTGCCTGAGCATTTAAGCATGCGCATACCGGCCTCTATAGTCATCAACCCCACAGACTCTGCTGTGAAACTTTATATTTACATGAACGGACACCAAGGGGACATCTACGACACAGGTCGACACCCCAGCCAGGACCATAAATGCTTTATTGCAAGTTTGTTTTGGGGCGTTTTGAGATTGACAAACTCATCATTTGTTGAGATTTGTCATACGGTATCCCGTTTCTTTTTTTTTACTATAGGCAGCCTTCATTATCATCTGTCCGAGATATTTTAAACGGGTCTTTTTAAATAGCTATAGTGGGCAATGGGCATACCATTGCCTGATGGACTACTTTGCAACAAACCAACAGCCACAAACAATTCCATTATGAGATGATGACCTCTAGTGGCATAGACACAGCACTGCACACAGAGAACCAAATAGCGGCATATTGGGCATATCTGAAATGGTCAGGATTACATTTTCAGGTAACAACAAATTAGAAGTAGTAGAACGTTGGGTTGCATTTGTATATGTACCTGCAGCTTGAATGACAGAAGTCCAAATATCTATCTTTATCTGTTGCTTCTGTTGTCTCACTTGTCTGGGAGCCATGCAGCAATTACGTCTATTAATTACAATAGTCGGTTGCAACCATGCACACTGCACAGTACACTAATTATCATTGTAGGCTAGCTACAACGTGTAGCCAATATGGTAACCCGACATAAATAGGTAAATCACACTTTAAAGGCCGATTCCGTTTAATATAAATATATCGCACAGACGCACATAGCCTACACTACATAGCCAATGGCCGCACACTGAGCGCACTGCCAATAATAGGCAGGTGCGCATTTCCGAACGCACTTTATTGCTCGAGCAAATTAGCAGCAACTTGCCACCTGTCTGTGCACTCACTGTGTGCAGTGGCCAGTGAGTCTTCGTATACACACATATCAGACGAACATGCTCTGTGCTGTCCGTGTTTTATGGCCGCCTCAATGCTTTTTCCAATGGAAGTCACGTGGTTTGACCAAACAGTTGTGTGTGATGGGGGGGAGGGGGGGGGGGGCAATCAAACACAAGTTTTTGGTCAAACCACGTGACTTCCATTGGAAAAGCATTGGGGCGGCCATGAAACACAAGCAGAGCACAGCACAGTTGTCCTTTGTTTGTGTATGAAGCCTGAGAGTTGCGATATTGAGGGGGGCAGAGAACAGCACGGTCGGTGCACGTGGTTCATGTATGCGTTCCGTAAACTTCAGCCTTCAAATAGAGACAAACCAATAGGCTAGAAGTCTAGAAGAGCCGCCATTGGAATGGCCCCATGAAGTGAACAGCGTTTGCGTATAACTGTCTGCTCAGGACTAGGCCTACTTTGAGGCGGGCCACTCTGTGCTTGGCCTCACTCCCCGAACCCACCTCACCCCTGCCCACTTTGAAAGGGTGGAATGGCTTAGGGTTGACAACAGAGTACAGCATCTTGCAATGGGTCTGGTCCACAAGATTCACTACACAGCACCAAGATAGTACCCATGTACCTGTCTGTCAATGAAGTCCACACCCACAACACCAGAGGGAGTTCAACAAACCATGTGCACAGTGCAACCCAGATTCGGCACAAACAAGGGACTAAATTAATTTAGCTCCTATGCACACCAAAATGTGGAACGTCCTACCAACAGTCATTAAGACATGCGAATCCCTTGAGTCCTTCAAAACTGCTCTCAAAGGGCACCTACGTAAAATCTGAATCCCCCCCCCCTCCCACTGTAGGCCTATACGTTTATTTTCCCTCCGATTTCCTGTTCTGACTAGTTGTGTATGTCTCTAAATGTTTTGATTAATTGAAATTGGTGGGCCCTATTGTAAACAAGTGTAATGCTTTATGGTGTCGTCCACTCAGTTAAGTTTTTTTGTATCGAGTTGTACTTGAAATGTACTGTAATTCTGCAAACCGTTAATAAATCAGGTCAATGGAAATATACTTGAAGAAAACCATGTTAAACTCCTCCCTCCACATGTTGGCACTGCCGCTGAATACCATTTGTTCTCGTGTCTCCTCCTGACGGGTTGTATTCACCATTTCACTTCACACAAGACGTGAAGATTTAGACGTCATACACACACAGGCCTACACAAAACATTTTGTAAAAGAGAACTTCCATCAAGGGTAACACAAACAAAACATGAATAGCCTAGTAGCCGAACAGCACATTTTCCCAAATGATTGACAGAAGCTGTGTTCACGAGCTAAGTGTATATAGGACCCAGCAAAATATCCCAAATGGGGTGTAAGCATTTGTCGCTTCCAGCCCACATCCTTGTGGGGAAAGTCCTAGCTCCTATTTTGAGTTTTTGACACAGTTTCTCTATACAATGGAAGCCAAGTTACATTAGGACAGAATCAATTACAGATGGATAAAGTAGGTAGTCATTTTAACCCATTCTGACCTGAGATCAGATTCACACGAGGTTTCCGCCGGACACACACTGGTCTGATGAACCCATTCTGACCTGAGATCAGATTCTAAAAAATGTCAGTCGTTCTTCGATTTTTCAAAAATAGCAGACCTACAAGCTCGTATCGCGCCACTCGGTGGCGCGATATGAGCTTGTAGATCTGCTATTTTTCAATAGCTAAAGCATGACGTGATGCCGACACCAAAATGGGTGCCCGTTCAGAATGGGTTAAAAAGGTCAACATCCCTGTGAACACCCCGCGTGATGAATTTATCAAAACAATGAACACAGCTGTCCACTTTCCATTCATGCTCCCCAAAAGACTACAGCAGCCAAAGAGAGACAAACGTGAATATGAGGTGTTTTTTCCTGCTGGATAAACCACAGGTTTTCAAAGCAATCCCTTGCCTGATGTCACTTTGAGACCCTCTCATTGAACGGTTACATTTATTTTCAGGCACCGATTAACAAAACACACTTTAATATTGATCAAAGTCATTTGGACGCAAGGCATTAAACATTCCACATAACTTGACTTTATTACAATAAAACACACCATGCGTCCTGCAGTGAGTGTACAGGTTCTTGCATTGTAAAGCACTTCATTTGTCCATGTCTTAATACAATAAATTAAAAAAAGGCTGTGGCTCCTGAACCGGTACCCCCGATCTCTAAAGCCTCCAGAACCGGGAGTTGGAGGTCACTCAATGTTATTCAATGTCTAACTGCGGGCAAAACAGCCATTGCAGATCCTTATTATGACCTCAACGTCGGCAAAACCATACCTAAACCAGGCATGGACGTAGACTAGGTCTTTTTCAGTGACAATATACTACCAGACCTAGAATAGAGCCCTGAGGGACCCCAGTCAACAGAGTATAGGCAAGAGACACTTCAGGATAGTCAAGGAGGCCATTGTGTACGATATTAAGAGTAATAATGGAACGTTTTTAGATGGGATGTTAACTGTACAAGCCAGGAAAGAGACTTGCTCTGGTCAACATTGGTTGAACCCGCCGCTCGGCTCAAGGCATTGTGGGTACGATACTGCAGGTCCAGGAGCCACTACACTACGCAAGAGAATAAATGCACAGTAGAGGACAGAACATAAGCGATTAAGACAAAAAAGGTTATCTAGACCTCCCAGTTTCAACAAATAACCTGCCCCACACACACTGACGGCAGTGGTCCATGACTAATATAAAAGCCTCCATTTCGGGCTTCAGGAGATTGAGGAGACTAAATAACGGATTTGAAAACGCTTGCCATTTTAAATCCGTTTACTACCAAGTGCTTGTGGGAGATAACAGGATTTTTCCACAGCGGGGAAACTGACAACCAGATGGATGGCCCGTACATACAGACGTCACGATCACTCGCGCGTCGTTATACAGCTTTATCCTACAAGAAAGGCAATAAACGCACAATGACATCTGTGCTTTGTTCGATGGAATCAGACTGTTGATGTGGTGGCAGGGTTTTAATCTATATCGAACGCGCAAGAGCATTGGCGCTACACTAAGGTTCTATATGAAAAAAAAAAATAAGATTGTATAGCTTCTAAGGTCCATGAAAAAAGTGCTATACGACAGTGATCCTCAAACATTTTCATGTCATGGACCCCGGATGTATTGGGCCGCTGACTTCCATTTGAAAAGATTTTGTGCAACAAGGGACCCCGATAAGGGAAGATGTGTGTCACATTATGTGAGAAAAAAAATTGTGCAGATTTATACTTGGTTGCACACCGGTGTCTTGCACCAGAAATAGCATGATCTTTTATAAGCTCAAAACTTGTTGCGGTGGCACCCATTGAGAGCTTGCAGATCGTCTTCCAGTGCACGATACGATGCACAATGTATTAATCAGACATTACACCTTCAAACGGTTTCTCATTTTGCTGTCGACTCCCTCGAAAATCCTCGAGGACCACAGACCCTAGTTTGACAACCAGAGCCCGTACAGAACAACTGTAGGCCTATATGGTTCTTAACGGAAAACCTGCAATGTTCTTTCTGTAGAATGAAATCCATGTGTAATCTTTTCTGGGAGGCGGGGGGGGGGGGGGGGCAGGGCAGCATACATGCATATTAAGTGAGCTACAGAGCCTTTCAAATTTCTCTCGGCATAAAACACATCACATAATCAGTGGACCATCAGTGAACCTTGACAAATTCACACTCCTCTGCTGTGCTCAAATGATGTGCGACTATATAAAAATATATATATATATTTGGTCTTAAGCAGGTCCTAGATTTACATCGAGAAGGCACACGTGAAGACAACGTTCTACATGCACGGCGAGCGGAGTTGATCTTTCTTCACAGGAAGACATGGGCCGTGTCCTCGGCCATTATATTCTGCTAGCTCCCTGCAGGAAAGGACATCTACATATCGTTAGAAAAGTCGAGAGCTTGTAGATTTGATTTGAGCACTCGTAAAATGTGATCTACACACACATGTACCTTGAAATTTGCTTGTCATTTGAAGTCACAAATAATAAACAATTGTGGAAATGTCGATATACTGTAGTGTACACGTGTGAATCATTATATTCCGTGACTTAACTTTTCTCTGTGATTCAAATGAGTTTTAAAAAAGGTTAATATTTCAGTGAGTTTGAGTGCTTAAATCAAGAATACAGGCTCTCATATTTTGAAACGGTACTACAGATTATCATATACGGTACCATAGATGTCCTTTCCTTCTGTACATAACCTTGTAGGAGTGAGGATAGAGGAGCTAGGACAGAGACACACAGCCAGGAGTTTCATGCGTGTTTAGATGGGACAGTAGTGGCAGAAATGACAAAGCAACGACAGAGTTCATTCGCAGCAGTTCCAGCAAGTAAACTAACTGACAACAGTGTGATGTCAATCTCTTACAAATAAATGGTTTGGAAGGTGCTGGTTTTATTCCAGGTCAAATGACCCAACTGTCTGTGAGAGTTCTACCTATAGGATACTGTACATAGATGGTTCTACCCGTCATAGTATAGATCTAAAAAAATCTAACGGAAATGGCAAAGTGCGAACAATCTGAATGCTGTGAGAACATCCTATAGATCCATAGAAAAAATAACCCCAATGTGTACCTGACCTACATTATTTTACATTGGCAAACAAAAATTTGCAAACAACGGATTCAGTCTAAAAGCTTATGGATGTTTGCCCGACACCTGATTCATACTTTGTTGGGCGCGGGTGTCGAGCATCCGAAGCTAACAGAAAATAGCAGATGTACCGAAAAGATGTCCTAGGATAAAAATACTCCCATGACTGTTGAGACCGTTTGTCAGACAGCCAGCCGGAATATGACGCAGCAAGGTTCTGCTGTTCCATCTATCTGTCAGACGGTAATCTCACGCCTTCTAAAAAAAAAGAAGAAGAAAAATAACATTTTTGGCTGAGCTGGTGGAGAGACTGAAGAGGACAGGACTACAAACTGTCCCTCCAGAACAGAGCTGAGTTCTTACAATATTCATGTTCAAATCAGGCTCTGATTCGGATCGGTTTTGATTTCTTTCAGCCATTTCCAGGCTTGATTGTCTGCATTGAAGACAGTTCATGCTAATGCTGAGCTGTGAGTGAGGCGTCTTTGTATAAATGGCCTCTACAACATCTTAATGTCACAGGAGTTATTTTTGTAGCTCATCCCCCTGTGAAAAATAAACTAAACTAACAGAAACCTGTAGCCACTAGGGGGAGCAGAGCTTAAAGATGGATAGCTGCAGCCTGCAACTGTTGGAGGGTTTGGTTAAAACGGTGGCTCTGAAATGTAATTTCAAGCACCCACATAACTCTCAGAGTAACAGATCATTAATGGTCCATGTGGACCCATCCTTAAGGAACCATGAGGGTCCTTGAACCCCACTTTGAAAATCTAAGCAAAAACATTGCACTGAGAATAAATGGTGTTCCTGTGGAGGGATGAAGACAGGTTTGATGGCGACGATTCATTGGTTGTATACAGTACTTTATCATGGCAAGGTTGGATCATAGGACCCCCACCCAGACTTTGAAAATAAAGACGAAAAGTTACAAGGCTGTGACAGCCATGCTATTCCTATGGCAACAGGCGAGACATACGACGACTCTACAAATAATTTGTGCATACCTAAAAGCCTTTCAGCTTTTTGGGATTTTGTAAGATTGTTCCTAGAGTATCCTAGAATATTTCAGGAATGTCTGTGTGTGAGTGTATGTTTTTCCGTGTGTGTACGGAGGAAGCTGCATGAATGTCACATGGCACAAACGCCTCTTAAAAAAAAACCAACAAAAAAAACCCAACACAATCCTATAGCAGTCACGTCTACGGCGGAATTCCTTCCTTCCACAGTTCGTAAAAAAAAAAAAAAAAGCCTAGCCTTTAGAAGAGAAATGTGCGGAGAGGGGGAAGGGGAGGGGCAGCTCGGCGGAGGGCCCGTCCCGTCCAAACCCTTTCTGGTTTCTCTGTGGGACCCTCCATCCTGGGATCACTCAATTTTGTCGGGGTCGGGGTCGTCCAGGTCAATGTCGGGCGACACAACGCAGCACAGACATAGCTTCTGGGTGTACAGGGACATCTTGTCTACGGACCCAAACAAAGTGAGAAGAAGATCAATGAAGACTCTGAATGAAATAAAATTGTTGTTAATATGATTCGAAAGTGCATTATGATAGGTAGGAGATGTACAGTAGTTGGCCCTTGGGTGCATTATTATGATAGGTAGGAGATGTACAGTAGTTCATATTTTCTATTAGGCCCCCTCTGAAAAAAGTCTGGACACCCCTGGATTAGTACTTACACAATTGCTGGTTGTTGAGGTGCATCCACATGATTTATTTGAGTGAGATTCAATAGATTCAAGACTCAATATAGTCAATGTTCCAACACTTGAGACGTCCAGGCAGTTCCTATTAACCACTCATTCGCTACAGAAGCTTACAGCTTACAACGGTTATGTGGGAAAACAGGCAGACATCCTCACACATGTTAACCACATCAGGTGGTCTAGACTCTAAAGAAATGCTGAGTCAAAATCATGGCACTGCGTCTTTAAAAAGAAAATGGTTTTCTAGTGGCAACGTTCCGCATTAAGCTAATAGCATTATGTGTGTTTACTCAGAGTGTGAATAATGTTCTGCTTTACAGTATATGCTCACAATCTTCATGCTACAGAAACCGGCACATGAGCTGGATTTGAAGGTGGAAAGCTCAACTTTGAAGGGATACAATGACATACAGTCGTTTAGCCCATTCTGACCCGAGATCAGATTCACACGAGGTTTCCGCTGGACACACACTGGTCTGATGAACCCATTCTGACCTGAGATCAGATTCTAAAAATGTCAGTCGTACTTCGATTTTTCAAAAAATAGCAGACCTACAAGCTCGTATCGCGCCACTCGGTGGCGCGATATGAGCTTGTAGATCTGCTATTTTTCAATAGCTAAAGCATAACATGATGCCAACACCAAAATGGGTGCCCGTTCAGAATGGGTTAGGCATGCTGGACAATGAGCCAGTGTTACAGTATACTGCAAGTCAGACAGAGATTAGTCTGAGTTATGGATGATTTGTTCCCTGACCCAATACTTATGTGTTAAGTCCTGACTAAAAACCTAATTCCCGCTGACAAAATGTTTTGCACTGTATGCAAGTGTGAAAAGAAAGTGGTCACTACGGGCCCTCATCAAGACCATGTCTTATGCTAGGTATTCCCAAACTTTTCCAATTCCAAAGATCCCTAAATACTAATAGTCATAGCCTATGGCTGGCAGATTCCAGGTCAATAACGTATATACAGTAGCAGTGGTCCTCAAACTTGTCAGGAACCCCCAAATTGACACATTAGCTTGTGGACCCCTGTGGTTGCGCCACTCAGTTCACACGGGTGTGATTTCTTTATTTCAAGGACCCACAGTTAGATATGCACTAGGCCACGGACCCTCATTTGATACGTTTTTGATCTCTGGGACCACCCCAATCTGCACTGTAGAATCACCAGTGTTCATTTAACTCAATACCAATTGGTTCCATTAGTACACTCTCAGAGTTACAAAGAAAAAAGGGTTAACCCATTCTGACCTGAGATCAGATTCATACGAGGTTTCCACTGGACACACACTGGTCTGATGAACCCATTCTGACCCGAGATCAGATTCTAGAAATGTCAGTCGTTCTTCGATTTTTCAAAAATAGCAGACCTACAAGCTCGTAGCGCGCCACTCGGTGGCGCGCTACGAGCTTGTAGATCTGCTATTTTTCAATAGCTAAAGCATAACATGATGCTAACACCAAAATGGGTTCCCGTTCAAAATGGGTTAAAACCCATTTAGGCCCGACGTCGAAATAAAAAAAAACGTTCGCTCTGAAAGAATATATACCTATTAAAAGATTTGTGCCGTGTTTACGATGTTTTTTAAATAGCAGACCTACAAGTTCATAGCGCGCCACTCGGTGGCGCGCTATGAGCTTGTAGATCTGCTATTTTATCAATAGCTAAAGTATAACAGAATGCTTGATACACCAAAAGGGGTTCCCGCCCAACAAAGTGGGGTTTACTGAACAAACAAAAACAAATCTTTGAGTTTCAGAAATTAAAAAAGAAAAAGGCTCACCTAGCAGTCTGCGCATCCAGGCGGGTCTGGAGCTGGCCGGCAGGTGGATGCAGACGTAGTAGACGGGCGCCCCGGACAGGGCCACGCCGATGCCCACCAGGGAGTTGATGGTGTCGCTGTAGAGCGGCACCACCACCAGGAACACACTGCACAGGCAGTACATGATCGGGAAGAACAGCGACAGCTGCAGAGAGGGGGAGAGGAGGGAGAGAGGGGGGTGTCGGTGATTCTCAACCTTTTCCAATTTCAAAGACTTGAGAAAATTAATGCTCTAGCAACCTCATAGAAGATTAAGGGGCTTCATATTTTCTCCAGTCATTAAAAACGATGTTGGAATTTATAATTCTAGTCTGAATAATTTATGGTTCAAAAAAAGAATGCTGCAGTGCCCCGTTCGAAATGATTATTAATTAACGTTCAAATCTTCTCCTTTAGTCTATTTCGCATCAGGGTCGACACAGAGAATCATCAGTTTCCTTCTTTGGTCACTCCTGCCACCTGCATGGCATGCCCCCTCTGCTCTCACCGCATCCATCTAAGCTCTTCTGTGAGCTTTCCTCTTCTCTTGCATGGCAGCTTCATCTTTCTCCCAATGTGCCCCTCATCCCTTCTCTGCATACAAACCTTAGACTCTTTTGCTTCATTCACAAACCCCAACCTGGGCTGACCCTCTAATGTATTTCTGATTTTGTCCCTCCTTTTGTCACTCCTAATGAGAATCGTAGCATCCTCAATTGTGCCACCTACACCCCCTGCCTCCTGTCCTTTCGTCAGTGCCACCGTTTCCAAGCAGTACGCAGAGCATGGCTGGTCTCACTACCATTGTATACATCTCCCCTCTCACTTGCAAATGTCTCCTAACACTTTCCTCCATCCGTTCCACCCTGCCTGCACTGTTCTTCACCTCTCTTCCACACTTCCCATTACTTTGGAGAGTTGGCCACATGCATTTAAAAACTCCCTTCACTTTTTCCACCTCTACTCCTCCTTGCATCCTCACCGCTCCACCGTCCTCCCCCTCAAATCACACACGCACAATGTTTACTGAACAGTTTATACCCAGCAGCTACCTGTTGAAGACATGAACACGCCCGTCACCAAGCTGGAATGCTTCCCTTATGTTGGTCTAGTCTCCCTATCCTGGATTACCTTCCATCATGCAGTAATTACATTCATACTTCCTTCCATCTGGTTTGCTTTGTTGTACCATTTTACTTATGAAAGCCATTTATTTTTTTAGAAGGGTAGGCACTATAAGCTTTGGCTTCAGCCTACACCTTTTTGGTCTGTTTCTTTTGCAAAAAGAAAATGTATTGATTTGATTGATTTGTTATAATGACCAAAACAAATAAAACTCTACTCTAAAAACTCTACCAACAGATCTCCAAACGTGTTGTTTTGGGGAGCGCTGGTTTCAGTTCAATCAACCTCCTCTTGTGTGTCGACTAGTGAGGTGCACCCTAGGAGACATTTATACTTCAAAGCGCAACAGTATAGCGCGTACAGAGCAGAGTACAGCTGCTCACATCTGCTGCCGTGATCATGAGCGCACCTGCCGTTCTTATGACAGCGACTGGAGGTGTGGTTTTGAGGACAACTGTTTTGAATTGCTATTATTGTTCAAACACAACAGAAACCAAGGATTATATATTTCAAGGGTGAGAGATCACAATAAAAATCCTAATCATTCTTCCTCCACACTGGGATTAAAACAGCATCTGAAAGTTTGCCGTTTTAATTTGAATCCTGTTGGTCTACACTGCTAGTCTGCTGCTCGTTTTATTTAATGTTTTTTGAGTGGTGCAACCACTCCTACAACCAGCAATGTCCGTCCGTCCGTCCGTCCGTCCATCCCTATGTCCATATGTTTAGGGTACCAACAGGGGCCGCTGTTGCACCACTTACTTCAGACGGGTCAGATATTTGGACCACCTCATGGCTAAACAAGCACATACAGTACTTACTATTAGATACTCTATCTGGATATATTGTTTATTTCTCTTTTGAATATGATGACAAATGTCACCTACTTATTTACACCTGCAAACCTATGATATGACATGAGTCTGAGTCAGTCGTTTAATTAAAAAAAACCCCCCAAAAAAAAACCATTATGTCAAATGCTGTTCTGTATAAATTGAGTGCTAGCACTTACTTACTGCATGGAGTGCTAGCAGTGTGCTACTATGGATGGAGTGCTAACAGTGCTAGCATACCTTGACAGGTCGGTGCCTGTCGGGGTCTTTGAAGCGCAGGTATATCTGACTGCAGATGGACAGGCCAATGAACAGCCAATAGTTGAAGCTGAAGTAGTTGATGAGCTTGAAGACGTCTCGAACACACAGGTAGATCAGAGACATGGTACCCTGTGAAATACACACATTTACCATGTACACATTCATTGTGCACAAAAATAATAATAAATAATTAATGAGCCTTTACTGCTTGCATTACAAAATGCAAGCAGTAAAGGCTCATTATTCCACTGCAATATTCACATCCACAAGCAAGTTGAGACGTTTGTTGCTTTATGTAAGGGCCAGTCACACCAAGAACGACATCTTTCTGACCCGGGCACCTAGGCTACAACGTAGCTTGAGGTTACATTGTGAGCCTGGGTTCGAGTCCCGATCATGCTGGCCTTTGCTGCGCGTCACTCCCCATTTCCTGTCAGCCTACTTTCCTATGAATAATAAAAGGCATAAAAAGCCTCAAGTAAATCTAAAAAATAAATAAAATAGTTCTAACTCAAATTGTATAGACGAGCATGATCTTTATGATCGATAGAAGCATTGACAGCCATTCAAAATCTAACAGACGGATGTGATGAAAGTTTTGAGATGAGAAACCAGGCTAGTAATGAGACCATATGAAGCTAATGCTAGCCTTTAGGTCAACTGTCATTACCTCAGGTAGGGTGCAACTATTTCACCTCCTTATAATTAACATTAACTCAGAGTATCCATAGGATCCTATCACATCAGCACTCTGATCTCTCTCTCTCCCCCCCCCCCTCTGTGGAGGGGGGGGGGGGGGGGGGGGGGACAGAGTGTTTGGTGACACCATTTCCAGAGTGTATTAACATCAGATGTTCGCATCAAAGACATGCAACAAAGCCAGAACTGAACCATAAATAGTCCAATTAGCGATGAATGCATTTAGTTAAAATGACATAATCGGTCATCTCGCAGAACAATTACATAAATCGGTCATAGCTGTCTGGCTACGCGAGACAACAAAAGAGCTGCATGCAAGGTTTGTACCCACAGGTGTTTTTACCCCATTCAACGCATTTAGACCCGATCAATCCGGGACAACATCAGTGCATGTCACATTTGTTGTTGCAATATAAATAGCAACATTCATTTTAATTTACAGATTAGATTTTTATCAGAATCTTTTTATTAGGATTTAGAAGCCGTTTTTGGAATCGACCTCAAGTCTGAATGGGTTAACCACATATCTCTCTAGACTATTGTTTTTTGACCCCAAATCGCTTCGCCAAAAATAGCCAAGCTTGTAGATCTACTTTTAGATTGTTGGAGAAAACAATGTCATCAGGAAGATAAGAACATGGGAAAACAGGACGAGATTAAAATCACCCACACACACGTAAACCAGGTTAATACCCAACACGACAGCGCCAGTAAACAGTAGACTCCTTGCCAGGGACCCGATTAGCCTGTGGGGTTACCAGTGAGTGTGTTCGCATGAACGCACATTCCATCATATTTAGAGGGAATAGAGTATTTTGTTGCCGTGGAGGTACGTCCAAAACATTCATTTTTTTTGTAATCATCATTTAAAAAAAACGTTTAAAATAGTGAAAATAGCCAATCTACAAGCTCACAAGTTTATGAGCTTGTATATCTGCTATTTTCACTACTTTTGTACAACACTCTTGTATGACAAAGAATGTTCATTTAACCCATTCTGACCGGGCACCCATTTTGGTGTCGGCATCATGTCGTGCTTTAGCTATTTAAAAATAGCAGATCTACAAGCTCATATCGCGCCACCGAGTGGCGCGATACGAGCTTGTAGGTCTGCTATTTTTTGAAAAATCAAACTAACAACTGACATTTTTTAGAATCTGATCTCAGGTCAGAATGGGTTAATCAGACCAGTGTGTGTGTCCAGTGGAAACCTCGTATGAATCTGATCTCAGGTCAGAATGGGTCAAGGAAGAGGGTAAAAAAACAAGGTTGAACTATGGAGATAAGAGGTACTGACGTTGAAGAGCAGGGCCGGGATGGGCGTTAAACACTTGACGTGGATCATGGACAACATGTTGGGCAGGTGGCCCTCCCTAGAACCCACGAAGAACAACCTAGGAGAAGAGAGACATGTTCATGTCCATGGAATGAAGCCTAACCCTCCCTAGAACCCACGAAGAACAACCTAGGAGAAGAGAGACATGTTCATGTCCATGGAATGAAGCCTAACCCTCCCTAGAACCCACGAAGAACAACCTAGGAGAAGAGAAACATGTTCATGTCCATGGAATGAAGCACAACAACTTATTTTATTGCCGTTCTACATACAGCCTTTGCTTTCATGAATTATCAGAGACCATTAGGGTTTTAGGGATGCTTCTGAACATGTATTCTATCCCATTCTGACCTGAGATCAGATTCTATAAACGTCTTCTACATCCTGACAGTTTTCTGATAAAGCTATGTTTCTATGTCAGTCGTTCTTCGAATTTTCAAAAATAGCAGACCTACAAGCTCGTAGCGCGCCACTCGGTGGCGCGCTATGAGCTTGTAGATCTGCTATTTTTAAATAGCTAAAGCACGACATGATGCCAACACCAAAATGGGTTCCCGTTCAGAATGGGCTATTGCTACTTCAAATACTCTTTTATTGCCGTCATTGACATTTTGCTAAATGTATACTCTGAATATACTGTAGTTAAGTCTACAAACATAGTTTGGCAATTTGGCCCGTCTACAGAAAATGGGACAAAAATAAAGGTTATTGAATATAGTATTGTGCATGAATGTCACGGCAAAGTTTCTGACCTGGATGCAGCGATAATGGAAGAGTTAAGTCCTCCGTAACAGGAGATGGCCACCGACAGAGGGATGAACCAGCGAGCCCAGCCCAGCACATCATCAGCAAAGGTCTGCAAACACATTCAAAATGACCTTCCTTACAGTTCAGTCAGATAACTCACGAATAGGTTGAACAAATATTTATTGTAGAATGAGAATACAAGTGCATATAACATTTTATCTTGGCCGTTTGGCTCTGCTACAGTTTTCTCCCTGCGCGGCACAATTATAGATCAAAGCAATAGTAGGGAGATAGATATACAATAACAACAACCCCCCCCATGGGGAACAGAAACAGCAGAGCCCACTGGTGGTGCTGGGGTGGTGGTGGAAGCAAACCACCAGGAACGCATACAGAGGAAGGAACGCAGGAAGAATCCAGACTTAGGTGAGCTACCTAGGTACCATCCTCGAGGCTAATCTTTCCGGTGATAAAATGGCCACCAACGTAATCAAAAAAGTCAGCCAAAGAACAAGATTCCTTTACAGGATCTCCTCACTGGTCAACAAAAACACCGTGAAGACCCTAACAGGAGCCCTCGTACAAGGTTTCTTTGACTATGCATTTTCCTGGTCTCTCTCGAGGGGGTGGGACTGTGACGCTCCATACACCACCAAGATACCCATGTACCCGACTCTAAATACTTCCTTAGTCCACACCCACAACACTAGAGGGAGTGCAACAAACCATGTGCAACGCAGATTCAGCACAAACAATTATTTTCTGTCCTATGCCACCAAAATGTGGAACGCACTAGCAACAGTCATTAAGACATGCAAATCCCTTGACTCCTTCAAAACCGCTCTCAAAGGGCACCTACGGACGGTTGCAAGTCGAAACTGCCCCCCCGTAAAATCTGAATCCCGAAATGTTGCAATTGTTCGCCTCTTAAAGATCCCTTGTACGTAGATCTGCCGTGAGCTTGTAGACCCATTTTTGCCCCAGAACAGAGATGCTAGGGTTCGCTTGTAGATCGGCCATTTCCGCTGCATGAAACCGCCAGGACGTTAACTTGAGCACAAATTGAGCTTAATCCCCGGCTCGCAGTAGGGCTCCTTAATAGCCTTCATCTGCCCACTTGTTCCTACGGGAGGAACGCTAACCTCCTTATCCTCATCCTGTGCTCCTGCTGTCAGACCCCAGACCCACTGGGGGAGACTTCCTCCTCCTTGACAGCAGAGAGGCGACCTTTCAGCCCAGAGAGGCCAGACAACGGTGGCGCGACAAGCCGGAGTCCGTCTGACAGCCAGAACACTGGAAGAAAGACCTCACCAGTTTGATCTCATCTCTGTTGTTCTCATATGTCCGAAGCTGTTACTTTTCAGGATTCAAAGTTATGCAAATTTCAGGATTCAAATAAAAAAGGATGCAAAATTACAAGGACAGAATCTGTCGCTTCGCATCACATTTTGAGCTTGCGGACCTGCTAGTTTTTATGTTTTTGTGTGAAGCTGTAGTATAATCAAGTAGGGTGTAAAGTTCCAAAAAGAAACACAAAAGGTTAGAATACGCATAAAGGACGTCTTTGCCGACGGCATCTCTGCGACCCTAATTTACACTGACAAAAAGACGACAGTGGTGGACCGCTGTCCCCCTCCTCCCCTCGCGGCACAGCGGAAGCCGTCCGTCACTCGACTCATTAACCGGAGTTAAGCCTTCCATCCACATGTCTCGACCGCTTTGAAGGTCACTTCTCAGACGCCGTGAGAATGCAAGACTTACTGCCATGCCTCAGCAACGGCACGTTGGAGGTATTTTATAAGACCGCTTTAGGTTACATTGGTGAAGAATAGAGAAATGTTAGGGCTGCGGTCAGGAATCTCATTATTTTAAAGGACAAGGACACTTGGGTCTCGTCACATTTTTGGAGGGCATAAATGTCAAATGCCAGTCCACAGAAATAATTACATTTAAGAGAATTAAAGATTATTTCAATATATAGTATAATTACCAGTGAAATAAAAATGCAGTTTATTATATAAAATAATTTACAAAAGTCTAGAAGGTTTATTTTTTAAAGGTTTTTAAGGTTATCTTTTGTTTTGCCTCTTTCTTATCATTTGACATTTTGGCCAATGTTTGACCAGTTTTAAGTTTTAATACTATAGTATAGTTTGTTGATTACCTTTGATGCCGTAATGGTCTTTTGTCTTTGCCTTCTTACTTTTCTTGATTACTTTTGATGCAGTAATGGTCTTTTGCCTTTCCTTACTTTTTATTAAAAAGGTCTTAACCCATTCTGACCGGGCACCCATTTTGGTGTCAGCATCATGTTATGCTTTAGCTATTTAAAAATAGCAGATCTGCCCAGGCCGTAGCGTAACGGTCTGGGCACCGGACTGGTGATCCAGTCGCAGTGTGCCGCGGGTTCGACTCCCGGACCCGACACGGCCTTTACCGCATGTCATCCCCCCATCTCTCTCCCGTTTCCTGTCAGCCTACTTTCTATCCCTTAAAAAATCAATAAAAGGCGTAAGCCGCAAAAAAATATCTTAAAAAAAAAAAGAAAAAAAAAAAAACAGATCTACAAGCTCATATCGCGCCACCGAGTGGCGCGATACGAGCTTGTAGGTCTGCTATTTTTGAAAAAAATCGAAGAGCGACTGACATTTCTAGAATCTGATCTCAGGTCAGAATGGGTTCATCAGGACCAGTGTGCGTGTCCGGCGGAAACCTCGTATGAATCTGATCTCAGGTCAGAATGGGTTAAAAGTCCTTACATTGACCCTTCATTGTCATATCAGGTTAAGAACCACTGGTCTGTACCATGCTTGCAGGCTTAATTCTGCTCACGTCCCGGATGGCAGAGGTTTAATTGTCTCCACCAGGCCGAAGGCATGTGGGGAGAGTATGTTTTGCACTCCGTCCGTCCGCGTGTCCGTCCGTCCGTCCGTGTGTGTCCGTGAACAGCTAATCTCGGCCACCGTTAACCCGGTCGATGCCATATTTTGCACACACACTCCCTGGATGCCAACCATGAACCTCTGCCCCAAACTTTCCAGAACGGCCTGTTATAGCGCCACCAGGAGGCCGCTTTGTGCAAAACAAGTTTTTGCACAGTACACCTACAGATTTTGTCCAAACATCACGCAAATTGGTACACAGTCTCTCTAGAGCCATTCAACGAAACGGGTCTTTCAGATTTATCAGACTCCATCCTGATTGGTTAAGATTGGCTTCCAAAGTTCACAGGAGTGCTCAGTTTCAAACAAAATGCTGCAAATCATGAACACATCGCGTGATTTCCGTGAAATTGTGCACCCACATTCCCACTAGGCCGAGGACGAAATGCCACATGAACAATTTCAACTCAGCCTCAAGGTGGCGCTATAACTGGCCGAAAAGTGTTTTTACCTCTAACTGCACGGATCTGTGGATAACCTGGTGGAGACCTGTGCCCGGAAGGGCACTTTTTCTAGTTACCTCTGGGATGGACAGACAGGCATTTACACATTCACGACGGGGATGCTCACCACGGCCACCGCCTCGCTGGCCAGCACCGTGTCGGCGTCCATGACCACGTAGTAGGCCACGTTGGTGAAGATGTAGATGATGGTGACGATGGGCATGGAGATGGCGATGGACAGAGGCAGGTTCCTGCACGGGAAGACAAGAGGGGAAACAAAGCCACCTTTACAGTGAACCATTCTTGACCCATTCTGACCGGAGATCAGATTCATACGAGGTTTCCACTGGACACACACTGGTCTGATGAACCCATTCTGACCTGAGATCAGATTCTAAAAATGTCAGTCGTTCTTCGATTTTTTTTCAAAAATAGCAGACCTACAAGCTCGTATCGCGCCACTCGGTGGCGCGATATGAGCTTGTAGATCTGCTATTTTTCAATAGCTAAAGCATGACATGATGCCGACACCAAAATGGGTGCCCGGTCA
>NC_139697.1:43546945-43556515 GCF_964188405.1 Protomyctophum parallelum | reverse complement strand
CTGTAGGTTTATTTATTTTTACACTCTCTTAGCGAGGATTAGTATAGCCTATATAGACAATTAGAATAATATTGTTATTTATTAGGCTACACACGCAGGGCTGTGGTGCTGAGGACAGCTCGCGGGCGGCGACACCCATATTTAGCACAAAAGGATGCTCAGCATTGATTGTCGGGGGACTGGGGAGCGGTCCAACTCCTCTTGCAAGTCATGCTATACAAATAATAGTTTCAACATTCAAACAAAAAAACATTATTAAGTATTTCAATCGTCACCAAGCTGCGTGCAATTTGTCACAATCATCATTCACCTTATAGGCTATAATTGCTGCACCCATAAAGAAACCAATGCTAGTGTGTGTACTGTGTGTGTGTGTGTGTGTGTGTGTGGTGTGTGTGTGTGTGTGTGTGTGTGTGTGTGTGTGTGTGTGCGTGTGCGTGTGTGTCGCTCGCGCGCATGGGCTTATACTTTGATTCAATTTATGATGCCCCCTCCCCCCCCCCCATTCCTGACGCATACCATTTTCAATTTGATGCAAAACGAGCAAATGAACTAAACATGCTATAGAATAGCCTAATACGTGTTAATGTGACTATAGGCTTATATACCGTTATTCATATCGTCGTCGCTTTAATATTGCCGCACGCCCACACCTGCCGTTGTGCCAGCCACACTGTCACAGCCGCGCAGCATAATGCAGAGCCTAGTCGACCCCACCCTACGACAGCTCGCCTCGCCGGCCCCTTCACACACAACCGGCCTCTCGCATCATGACATGACGGGTGGCAATTCTTTATTTATTTTTGGCCGTGACAAAGCCCGTATATATCGAGGAATTCGGGCCATTATAGGCTATAATGAACAGATCAGTGCAGTTGCAGTGACTTATAGAAGCACGAATGGGAGAAATTTTTATCTCGATCCATGACTTGTATAGGCCTATATTTCTTTCTTTCTTTCTTTTTTATAACGGAGAGAGATTTATGACCGGCAATGAAAGAGCAACGATGGTGTGCCGTTTTACTCCGATAGGCTGCTATGGTTGTGATTTATTCGGCTTGATCACATCTTATTGGATCCTAAATGAATTGGACACTTTATTATTATTACTGTTCATGTGAAGAAATTATATTGGATGACATTTATTTATTTATTTCCATGACAGATGACAGGCTTGTGTGTGTGTCAGCCACCATTTAAACATTAACCTGCACGAAAATAGCAGTGAGCTTATGGATCTGCAATTATTTAATGGGTTTGATTTCTCAAATAGTCCTCTGTTGCTGAACCTGCAGGCTCCAATGAAGAAATGGAAGATTCTGGTAGTGGCTCTCAAACAAGCACCCCTAAATCAATATGTATATAGGCTATTATTTGGCAGTTGACCCTTATCTCAAAAGATTGTGTTGAGACCCCAGAAGATTTGTGGGTTTTTTTTTTCCTCTTTCAATAATAGCCAATCTTCAAGCTCACAAGATTAGTTATTTTCGAATAGCCTATAGGTTAAATAAATAGGTTCAAGTGGTTAAAACCCATTCTGACCGGGCACCCATTTTGGTGTTGGCATCATGTTATGCTTTAGCTATTTAAAAATAGCAGATCTACAAGCTCATATCGCGCCACCGAGTGGCGCGATACGAGCTTGTAGGTCTGCTATTTTTGAAAAAATCGAAGAACGACTGACATTTTTAGAATCTGATCTCAGGTCAGAATGGGTTCATCAGACCAGTGTGTGTCCGGCGGAAACCTCGTGTGAATCTGATCTCAGGTCAGAATGGGTTACAATGTGATTTTGATGCTATATTTTGTTGGGGACCCCCAGAGGGAACCCCCCCTCAAGGACTCCCCTAGGGGGTCCCTGCCTGCACACTAGCATAGAAAGCCACAGTGTTCGGGTCACGTGACGTAGATCTGAACCCTTGTGGGCAGAGTGAAGGTGGGGTTACTTAATGCTTATCTTTCAGTTGACTAGACAGCTGATGAATGGCAGTATATGACAGACAGACAGACAATATAGGCAATATAATAAGCGGCTGACCAATCCTATACCGGGAGTCAATATATTATGTCAGCCAGCGGGTTCTTTTCTCGATTAGGTGGAAATCTCGAAAGTGGGCCGGTGATGTGTATTCTCAGGCCGTTGGGGGGGCCAGTAACGATCAGTAAATCGATTGGGTTTCCTGCTTGAATCAATGGAAACCAGACATCGGGCTGTATTTTGCGTGTCTTAAGTATCAGGTCTTATTCCCTAACTTGAGTAAACTAAAGACCTGGAGGCGTGATCAATGCCATTTGGCTATTCTGAGTGGCCAAAGAGCATTGACCACGCCTCCAGGTCTTTAGTTTTCTCAAGTTATAGGTAATAAGACCTGGTACTTAAGACATGCAAAATACAGCCCTATAGTCTCTTGTAAGTTCTAACACATCGGTGTCACCGTTGGTTCTTATAGTGGTGTGTGTTATAGGGCAGGGCAGGGCAGGGTATAGGAATCAGGGCAGGGCAGGGTAGGAATCAGGGCAGGGCAGGGTAGGGCAGGCTGCACGGGCCACCGGGTCTGGCAGTGAAGGTATACACACAGTCATCAATCCATCCTCACTCCTCAGAGCCTGTCACTGTCGGTCAGCAAAGCACCCGATAACGGCACCCACGGCTATTGATGTGTCACACCGGTTGTATATTATTTCCACACCGGCATATCGAGCTGAGCCAGATAAATATGTCGACCTATACGTGTACATTTTCCCGATGATCGCGCACTGAACAGTATTTCTTCTGGTATAGTGGCGATTATGCCATTAACTGTAGGTCGAGGCTGGAATTCTCAACTAAGCACAAAGCCGTATACAGGCTCCGTGGAGGCTCCCAATAGATTCTCTCTTTCCTACATTGCGGCACAGTCATCAGGCCATTATGTGAGTTCCATGTCTTGGGAGTGGGACCCACTATTGATTCCTTTGTGTCAGGCGAGGTAATCTGTTTTTATTTTTCTTCTTTTCTTCTTTTTAAATAAACGTGCACCTTCACTTCACAACATATCCAGTATTATTATAGGCCTATACATACGTATGTCTAAATCAGGCATCACTTTATAGTTGCAACTAATGACCGGTGCCATTATTGACATAATGAATTATGCAACGACATACGCATAAATCTTGTCATTCACTCAGCTAGGTGTGGTCTTCTTAACCCATTCTGAACGGGCACCCATTTTGGTGTCGGCATCATGTCATGCTTTAGCTATTGAAAAATAGCAGATCTACAAGCTCATATCGCGCCACCGAGTGGCGCGATACGAGCTTGTAGGTCTGCTATTTTTTGAAAAATCGAAGAACGACTGACATTTTCAGAATCTGATCTCAGGTCAGAATGGGTTCATCAGACCAGTGTGTGTCCAGTGGAAACCTCGTATGAATAATTACAGAGTACCCCATTGATGGACGTGATTATGAGAGATACATGACTTATGGCCCAATGTCATTTGTCTATACTCAAATCTTTTACCCATTTTTTTTTGTCGTTATAACCAATTGATTCCTCCACACACACATTTCTGTGTTGTCACTGCTGTTGTATATCCTACTCAGCTGAGGAGCACCGCACGGGAGGTCAAAGATCCTTCCAATCCTCCCTGCACCCAACACTCCCCTGCTGACATTTATACTCACTGATAGAGTCTCTCCAACTCTTTAGTAATCAGAAAATTATATTTCAGGATAACAATTTGACCCAATCAGGAGAGAGAACTCACACAGCATTACAGGATAAACAATTGGATTTTGAAGTGACGGTATAAAGAAATGCATGATCAGAGCACAGCAGACACAATAAAAACTGGAACACTATACATTTTAACCCATTCTGACCTGAGATCAGATTCATACGAGGTTTCCACTGGACACACACTGGGTCTGATTAACCCATTCTGACCTGAGATCAGATTCTAAAAATGTCAGTCGTTCTAATGTCTGTTTAGAGCACTTATGGCGTAAATCAAATGGCAGCCACGTCTATGGACTTTTAATGTTTGTTTGGGGTAGCGGTTAAACATTTACGACGTGAGACGTCATGTGGCCGAGGCAAATAAAGTCACCGGGGCAAAAATAGCAGATCTACAAGCTCATATCGCGCCACCGAGTGGCGCGATACGAGCTTGTAGGTCTGCTATTTTTGAAAAATCGAAGAGCGACTGACATTTTTAGAATCTGATCTCAGGTCAGAATGGGTTCATCAGACCAGTGTGTGTCCCAGTGGAAACCTCGTATGAATCTGATCTCAGGTCAGAATGGGCTAAACTACCTCCCCCTGGCCAGCCGGGGGTTGCCTGATGGAGGGGAAAGGAACTGGTTGGAATAACGAGTTCCTTCCACACGCTATACGCCCTGTCAGGTGAAAAGAAGCAGCTTGGATTCCTCATGCATAGCAGGAAGCAATTGACACTGGGTGAAACAATGGGTTGCAAAATCGTGGGATAAAGATTTTGTAAAAATACATACATAAATAAAGTGAAGAGTGTGATTTTTGGAATATGACAGAGCAGGGCGTGGTTTGGTTCGGAGGAAATAAAATGTCTTCGGCACAAAAGAGTAGCGTGGAAGCGTTTTATCTGACCGTTAACACCCCCCCCCCAGGTTCAATAACCTCCCACTTCACAGCCAATCGGGCCTCAGCATTACCCTCGTAACGTTGTGAATATATTGTCGTCTAGTGGCCTGGCTTACAGCAGACTTATCTGTGCTGTTCAGCTGGCCCACAGCCCACGCATACGTGAGTGTGAGTGTGAGTGCCCGTCAGTGCCGTGATCTATGGCAGTGGGTCTCAATGTGTAGTCTGGGGGACACCCAGGGGTCATTGCACAAAATGGAACAAAATACGGACGTTCTCAAACCAGTTTGAAAACCAAAGCCGTAATAGTTCATTTGGTCACCGGTTCCATTTGTACACTCTCAGAGTTAAAGGGATTGTGACATTAAAAAAAAGGTTTTGGAATTTCTTTTAGGTTTTCTAATCTCAATTGCACCCAAAAAACATGAACTTTTAACATTCAGTAGATTTTCTGTGATCTGGGGTTTTCTGGCTCAAACAGGTGCTCTGATTTGCCTGCAGTAAGTGACATCACTTACTGCAAATCCCATATATGTCAATGGGATTTGCCAGCAGATGTCACTGTTTCACTGTGTTGCCTGTTTTCATTGTAGCTCAAAGGCCTTCCAAACCCCAAAGAAAACTTCAGACCACAGAAAATCCACTGAATGTTCAAAGTTCAGGTTTTTTGGGTGTAATTGAGGTCATAAAACCTAAAAGAAAAAAGAAAAATAAATGAAAATGAATGTCATAAAACCTTTAAGTTAACAGGTGTAGATTGAGATCACATAGATAATATAAAATCGTATCAAATTTTGTTGCCTGATTGATATCAAACTCGGGGTTTTTGCAAGGTCTGAGAATCGCTGTGATTTATGGAGCCACGGTTTGCCAGTCAGTCAGTATAGTGCTGTGTTGCCGGGCAGGTTTGCCAAAGCAATATACTATTCTATAATGGTTTTAAACTTTTCAACCCTGCTGATGAGAGAGAGAGAGAGAGAGAGAGAGAGAGAGAGAGAGAGAGAGAGAGAGAGAGAGAGAGAGAGAGAGAGAGAGAGAGAGAGAGAGGAATGGAGCAGCATAATGATTAGACTGAGGTGCAGGATGTACCGGACCGGTGAAGTGTGTGACAGCAAGTGCCAGTGTGCTGGGTGTGCTGGGTGAAATTGTGTCACACTCATACAATATGCATGCATGCACAGTTGCACACACACACACACACACACACACACACACACACACACGATTGTATGGTGATAAAATGTGTTTATATCATGACAACATGCAGCACAGGAAAATACTCAGTGTTCATTTAACTCCAGGGGTGTAACAGTTCATCTAATCCCTTTAGTGGATTAAAAATAAATTACAATCAATTTATTTATCGATTTTAAATAGTAGATTTTGGGGTGAAAACTTTGGCTACACATTCAATATCTGATCTACAGATCAAAATTGCTGGTCTACAAGCTCACAACTCACACGCAAATAATGTACATTTCCGATTCAATATCTGACCTACAGGCGAAGCACATTGCATCGTGACTTGTTGTGAGCTTGTAGATCAGCTATTTTTGTCTGTGTGAGGCAGTGTGAGGGATATCATTCATTCATTCACCAGTATGCATCATTATGTCCATTGGTATACTAATCATGGACTACTGGAGTGATTTCTGAAGCTACATGGCCTTTTCATTCAATCATTCTGGTCCAACAAGCTGTGTCATTTGATTTAACACCGTCGGCACAGCAAGAGAAGACAATCCTTTGAATTGGGATGAATCTGCTTCTTCACATCAAACTATGAATGGAACAGGAGCTTTTGACTACCAAGGTATTCGAGATGCAGACAAATGAGTCAAATGAGTGTCTTGGTGTCTTTAAAAGATCAACTGAACTCTATGTTGAGGTGTAAAGAAGAATGTGAAATTGTTCATTCATCATTGATGTTTCAAGAAAGGTGAAAAGAGGTAAAGAAAGAAATAGGCTACACAGTGTGGCAGTGTGAAATATAATGTGCCCGGTTAAAAGAACAGTGAGATGTAAAAAAAAAAAAGAGAAGAGAAGATATTTGATTCTTTTGTCTCAAACTCTAGTCTTGATTTAGCATCGCTACTTAGTAGTTTCAAAGACAATACATTAACCTCGTAACTGTATGTATATGCTAAAACATATTTGGTTAATACATTTTATATAATATTATATATTGTTGAAAATATAAAAAAGAACTGTTGGGCATGTCCTGTATATAAGGACATGCCCAAAATAGGGATGCCAGGTTGAAAGTGGTAAAGTCCATTTATTTAAGAGAGGGCTTCAACTTTCATGTCTTGCGTGTTACCTCCGCCTGACCCGTGTTCTCGCGCTTGCTCTCTCTAATTATACCAGACGCTCCAAATGACCCTACCCGCCTCCTTCAAACAGCAAGCTATATTAGCGGGTCAACAACGTTGGACTAAAACCCCGAATGCAGGAAACATGACAGCCACCAAAGGAGCGCCTCACGGCCTCCGTAGGTACTTAACACAAATTACCTGCTTCGCTGAACCGCCAATTGCACCACGTCGTGTTGTCGCGCGCGGCAACCTGCCCAAGCAGTCTACTAATAGGCTCATATGCACAGCAGCCATGTTGAAAATACATTGGGTTTGCGGGCCTCTTCCTTACTTCCTTCAAATGTGTCACCAATGATACTAATCTGTTCCATTTAGTGTAGCATGGTTTTCAAACATTTTATTTTCAAATAACTTAACATAACTCTGACCCTCATAACTCTTGGAACCAAATGGACCTGTAAGGGGCCATTTTGGAACCCCTTCAAGGTACCATGAGGTCTGTACCGTGTAGCAGAATGTTTCCAGTGAGCCAACATGCACAATATCAGTTTGGCCTGAATGGAACAAAACCTTCATTAGTATCATTGGTAACACCTGTGAAGGATGTCTTTCCAATATGGCTACTGTGCATACCATTTTGGGATGAAGAAGTTGGTATTTGGCACACAAGAAGGAAGGAGAAAGGCATTATTACGCAGCGTAAGGATAACCCGTGGACAGACGTGAAGAGATAGAAGCCTCTTATTGCAATATGGCCAGACGATCCTATTTATCAACTGCTGAAGGTTACACACAAGAACGAATGACTGCATATTGTACAGGATTATATAGCAAGAGAATGGAGGCGATTGGGTTCCATCACACATTTGCACAATGTGGCATAAAAGGTTTGCGCTCGTACTACAGACTTGGACCGGGAATCCTGACAGGCTGATCTGGAGTCAGTCAGATAAAAGTGGTACAGTATGTGTGTTTGTGTAGACAGTAGGCTACTCATATTAATCTACCAGGTTTAACGTCCAGTCCCCAACGACACACTGCATCCTCGTAACCCTCACTTTACGTCCTATGTCCAAAGTATATATTTTAACACCATATATTTCACTGTATAGGCCTAGTTTATGAATTCATTGAATTGAACAACGTTCCCTGCGGTTCCCTGCTGCAGTTTGACACAGCCAGTATATGAAGGCAAACGCAGAAAATCAAATATGCAAGAATGACGCAACTTTTCTGCCCATTCGCACGAGTCTACCAAAGAAAAGAAATATGCAAAATATTTTAGCAAAGAAAAGCTGATCTATACTCAAAGCTCAAAATGCGTTGCAATGTGACACATTGTCACGATTATTGTTATCATGAATTATCTGCCCTACATATATAGCCTATAAAGGCAAATAGAACCATCACCTTTGTTTATTTTGTTTAATGGACAAAAAGACAGCCCTATAGCACTGGTGGTGATGGAGGAGGGGTTGTTATTGGAAGAGCCTTGACCCTCGCCCTCACACACATGTATTACACTCCCAGGGGTGTCTGACTTTCGCGTCCTCCTACACACCCTTCTACCATTCGTCTTTCTTTGTCCTCCACCTTCTCGACCATCTCGATCTACGGCTGAGCAATTAACCTTCAATATATCGAAACCGATATTACCTTAACCCAACTTAATCTTGCTTGTGTAGGTCAAACAAATAAACTGATCCGCCGATTCTTTGGTTATAAAATATATTTATACATTTATTTATACAGTCATTTGTCTTATTGTATTGTATCATATACTTCGCATACTGGCACAAAAAATACAAGATTCTCACTGCAGCGTGTTTTTAGATCTGCTATTTAGTCATAACGTAGCTACGCAAAAGTTTTAAATAATCCTGATATAGGCACATGGCCCAGCCCTACTCCCATCCTCTCATCCTCCCATCCTTTCATCTACATTTCATTTTTCTTGGTTTCGTCTCCTCCGAGCTCCACTCCCGTCCCTCTCCATACACCCCCCCCCCCCCCACCACCACCACCTTTCCTTTTATCCAAAATCTTTCTACCACCCCCGCTGCGCGCTCTGTGTCTCTCTTTCTTTCTCCTCGAGGGAAGGGGGCTAACAATGCCATTGGAGAGTTGGTGAGAGCTGTAGAGACTTGATCACATTACTTTGGCGTCTGCCGGTCTGCGGGGCTGCAGATCCCAAGAGAAGGAGAGAGAGAGAGAGAGAGAGAGAGAGAGAATGCTGGTTGTTTTCCACTAAAGTCTGTCGACTGCATAGACCTAGAAAAGCAGCATGTTTCCAACTGAAAGAGCATCAGCGCTCTTTTCTGTTTGGAAAATGTCTTTTTTAGGGCTGTCAAACGATTTTCTTTTTTATCAGATTAATCACAGCTTAAAAATGTATTTATCATGATTAATCATCATTCCAACTGTCCGAAATATGGACATATGATTTATGATAATATAACATTAATATCGTCTCTGTCTGGTTCAAAAGTTCTCAGGATTCAAATGTAAAAATAGCAAAAGTAGCAGATCTACAAGCTCAAAAGGCGTCGCTTTGCGCCGCGTTTTGAGATGATATTATGTCTGCTACTTGAAGATTTTGTGTTATGCTGTGGTATGATAAAGTATATGGCGTTATTTTACGGAAATACA
>NC_139697.1:43536945-43541945 GCF_964188405.1 Protomyctophum parallelum | reverse complement strand
CTAGGTGAAGTTGGGCCAAAATACATGGGCCTCTATGGAGCTATGGGGCTTTTTGGGTCCAGTCCAGCGCCACAACAGGCCATTATATGAACTACCGATTTCAAATGAGGCTTCACGAAATATCTGGCTGACTGCCCCCCTGGTTTATACTAGAGTTTTGTTCTTGATGAATTCAGTCTATTTCTTTTATAGCCTACATATTATGATGTCACTCCTGTCGGATTGGACATTATATTGTCCAATCAGAAAAGGGACAGAACATTTACTTTTGGAGTTATAGAACAGGTTTGCTTTAGCGAAGTTCTCCTAGAGAAGAACCCCTAGAACCTTACAGCAACCACACTAATTCAATATCACAATTTAAATAAATGAATACTAAAAGTCATAAGAAGATATATACAGTATTTATCTGGTAATTAACCCATTCTGACCGGGCACCCATTTTGGTGTCAGCATCATGTTATGCTTTAGCTATTTAAAAATAGCAGATCTACAAGCTCATATCGCGCCACCGAGTGGCGCGATACGAGCTTGTAGGTCTGCTATTTTCTTTTTAATCGAAGAACGACTGACATTTTTAGAATCTGATCTCAGGTCAGAATGGGTTAATCAGACCAGTGTGTGTCCGGTGGAAACCATCGTATGAATCTGATCTCAGGTCAGAATGGGTTAAAGGACCTATAATGTTTATTATTATAATTTTTGCCTTCTCCTCTTTCTTTCTTTCTTTCTTTCATTCTTTCTTCCCCCCCCCCCCCCCCCCCCCCCCACATACACACACGCACGCTAGCGGTAGCAGACATGGACATCAAGCCCATCAACAAGCGAGCTTCAGGCCAGGCGTTCGAGGTGATCCTGAAGCCACCGTCTCCGGTGTCCGAGGCGGCTCACTGCATCAGCAGTCCACCCAAGAGGGACATCTCGCTGGAGGACATCCAGAAGAAGCTGGAGGCCGCCGAGGACCGCCGGAGAGTAAGGCTGTTGTCCTATAGCCTGACACTCAACTCACTTCATTATTCACATCAACCAATCAAAATAGTAGCAAAGCAGATGATGTTGTTGTCAAGAATACAAGAAGACTCACCCCGTTTCTGTTTTCCTCCCAGAATTTTCCCCAGTGAGGGGTGGACAGGCTGGACAGCAGACGGCTGGATTTTGAATTTCTCTAACTATAAACTTTCATGACAGCAGACAGCCTAAGTACAAATATAATTTATTAAAAGCTACTACAGTGAAGTCTGTTCACATAAGTTGTTGTAGGATATGTGGGGATTATCTGACGAGGTACCATTTGAGGGGGCAAAACCTTATATATACTAAATAATACTAAATTGTTTATAGGGTCAATATAAGTAATATAATATAGCCTTTCCACAGGAGTATCTTTTTATATTTTTCCAAAAAGAATACAAACAGCCAATAGCATATTACAAAGTTATCCCCCTCACTGGGGAAAATTCCGGGAGGAAAAACGGGCACGCACCGGGGTGAGTCTTCTTGTTACCGTTATCAATGTAGCTAACCCGGTTGCTAACCAAACAAACACAAGAGGTCACCGAGCGCTATACTAGCATGTAAACAAAAACGGTGAAATATGTCGGATGATGATGTTTTCTAAAACCTCTCGTTTCTGTAAAGAAGCGATTTATCATAGGGTGATTTAATAGCCAGATCGATATGGTTGCAATAAGTTAGAGTAGGTCACTCTGGTGGTGGTTCCGCTAACATAGATGGAAGACAGTTCTTTGTCTCACTAGGTGACTATGTATTAAAACGTGTTGAGACAGAGTATGACATTCCCCAAGGGGTTACACACCGGCATTCCGAAGCTCGCTATTCCGACGCATCGTCAAAGGAACTGAGGGTTTATATACACACGCAGGGATAAACAGACAAAAGTGAACACTACTGCCAATTAACAGAAGGATAGGCTAGAGGACTAACAGGACACAGGTGGAGATAACAAATAATCACAGGCAGGTGAGACAAACAGGCAACAACTACTACAGGATGACAGATAACACTCTCTCTCTATCTCTCGCTGTCTCTCGCTGTCTCTCACTCCCCCCCCCCCCCCCCCCCCCTGCAGTCTCAAGAGGCGACGGTGCTGCGTGCGCTGGCAGAGAAGCGCGACCACGAGCGTGACGTGCTGCTGAAGGCCATGGAGGAGAACAGCAACTTCAGCCGCAAGGCTGAGGAGAATCTCCTCATGAAGATGGAGCAGATCCAGGAGAACCGACAGGCCTACCTGTCCTCCATCATGGAACGCCTGCAGGAGAGGGTGAGGAGGAGGATTGTTAGGGGTTTAGGGGTTCATTCCGTTTTAGGCTGAAAGGGCGAAGTTCTGACTTGAACCAAACGCTGACTCCCAAGAGTTGGGTAGTCTTGAAGATGGGTAAGAGGTTGAACCTATAGCTCTGAGAGCTGGGGAGAGGAGAGGAGGGGGTACAGTATTTTGGGGCTTGGCCAAAACTGCCATTCCTTCGTGGGGTGAAAACAACTCAGCCTACCATTGGAATTGCATTAGGGAACATACACGTTACTTTTCTTGCCTCCATCATATAGCGCAACATATGGTGAAGAACGGGGACCGACAAATATTCTAAACGCGATTCTGCCAATAATCATTATTCTTTGAGACACATCCGAAGTCAAGCAAAGAATCACGTGACGTTGATCGACTTCCCCTACCTCATTCTAGGACATGTCAAACACACAGACTATAGCCTATATTATTTTTCTGGCCATAGAGTGCAAATTTCAAATTGCGCTACTGTTATCATACTACAAATACTATTAACATTAAGTGACTGGAGTTTCTTCCAGCGGTGACATGTACCTTTAACCTGTGTGTGTGCGTGTGTGTGTGCTTGTGCGTGTGCGTGTGTGTGTGTGTGTGTGCGTGTGTGTGTGTGTGTGTGTGTGTGTGTGTGTGTGTGTGTGTGCGTGCGTGCGCGTGCGCGTCTTCCCAGGAGAGGCATGCACAGGAGGTACGCCGGAACAAGGAGTTGAGAGAAGAGGTGACAGCGTGAAGCGCCACCCAGGGGCCTGGTTTTACCCCCCTCTCCTTCCCCCACCCCCACCCACCACCTCCAAGATGACAACACCTCCTGCTCCCCACCCCACCTCCCCCACCCCCACCCCCTCCATACCCACCCCCTCACCCCCCATACTACGACCACCACCACCACCAAATCTACAACAAAAACAACAACAACTACAACTACAACGGACGTCAACGTGGGGTACTGGGTATAGCGTCCAATGCTACCCCGATAGCATTAGCAACAGCAAAGAAGCAGGGGGGAAGGGGTTTAAACATAATGCAAAAATAATAATAATGAGAAAAAATGTATGTGTCCTTAAAACAAAGAATGTTTTGCTCTCTTTTAAACATTGAGGATAAAAGCTGAATTGGCGACAGTGGGTATCGTAAGAACTTATTTTCTTCCTTTGTAAATACTTATTTTTTTGTTATACAGTAACGACACAAAGCAGCAGAAAGTATTGATTGCCGTGTGCCATTTTTTATATGTTCGTTTTCCTCACCCTATATGCATATATACAGTATATATATATATATATGGATGTGATTTGCTTTCTGGTTTACTGGTCTCATTTCCAAACCGAGGAATCGTTTTAGTTTTTTGGGGAAAAGTCTCTCTCATGTATATTATGGTAACAAGCTTCGGTGTTTGTCGTGAGTTCGCAGGCTAGGCTATAGCTGACGTTTTCGCTCTGTCCGGTCGTGTCCCGACCCGGCCCTTTTTTCTGTTCCATGTAGCCGCTTTTTAGTCCCTTCCTCAAAGTGTGCACTTGCGCACGCCAACCCTCTAGACGTGGGAGAAGTCTCGCACCAGAGGGCGATGTCACGCAACATTATGTGTCCGTAGTAATCTGTTAAGGGAAGAGTTCACAAGTGTACACTTTAGTGGGCATGAAGGAAGGGCCGCACGTACGCGAACCTAGGCGTCCGTTCCATTGTCGGTGTGGAGAATGTAAGCCGTAACTGCACATCCACTCCTGGGAGGCCCATGACAGGGGGCGCCACAGGGGGATATTAGCCTATAGCATTTATTGAGCCCATTCTTTTCAGTCATCTTTCTTTCTCTCCCCGCACCTTTCTACCCCTCTTCATCCCTCCCTCCCCTCTCTCATGTATCACCACACACATGCTAGCGTACACACTGCTAGCGTACACACTGCTAGCGCACACACTGCTAGCGTACACACTCGCGCCTGTAATGTTCGAGTGGATGAGAATTTAGCAGATCGCGACAAACGGCTAAATGGAACCCGCTGAATCCCATCCATCTTTGTAAAGACCGCTTGCCATCTTTGGCCAATGGCAGACGTTCCTAGGAACCTTTGGCCAATGGCAGACATTCCTAGGAACCTTTGGCCAATGGCAGACGTTCCTAGGAACCATCTTTGGCCAATGGCAGAAGTTCCTAGGAACCAAACACATGTGCAATGTCAGTATAGATGTGGGATAACCGTACAGGCTTTGAGTGCAGATGAGAAACAGACCATGAGATCAGAGAGTTCTGGCCACGTTGAGTCAACCGCACGTCTGGAGAAGTTGCCAACTATGAATAATATGCTAACTAGAATATCACTCAGCACCCATATTAGCTTGCGTGAAGTTCTCGTTCCTGCAATGTTGTGGCAACTGGCAATGAGACCCCAGCCGAAAATACCAGAGGTTCTGACATCGCCATGCACTATAACAATTTCTAGCCAGTCTTATAGACGTCAACGCTTGACTCTATGAACCCTATAGTGTCCTCATTTTGGACAAACATTCAGCGAGAATTGCAGCTAAGCTACAAGTTGTGAACTTGCAGCAGATTTCAGTGAAGAGATCCGGTGTAGAGGTTCACAACTCGGGAGCCTAATGCAGAGTCTACAGACCCCTGAGGGACTCTGGTCAATGACGTACAGTATAGGGCTTTAAGTGGTTGACTGTGGAACTGGGAGAAGGCCATTTTAAGGGCAGC
>NC_139697.1:43494445-43531945 GCF_964188405.1 Protomyctophum parallelum | reverse complement strand
AATAACCATCCGCTGGGCTGGCTGCGAGGGGGCCAACGGCAGCAGTTGACACGGGTGAAAAAGCTGGGCGTGGACGCAAAGATCAATCAGCACCGTCAATCACTGGTGTTGTTGTTGTTGTTTCAAAGTCTACTCTCTCTCTCTCTCTCTCTCTCTCTCTCTCTCTCTCTCTCTCACACGCACACGTGCACTCACACACACACACACACACAGACACACACACACACACACACACACACACACACACACACACACACACACACACACCTTTGTAGGCTACTGAAGCGCATTTTCAGTAAACAAACTTTGCAATCCTGTCGCTACGTGTATCTCGTCTATAGGAAGTCTGCATCACAGACAAAACAAAGGACTACAAAACAAAATAGGTAGTCTTTTCTCTCTCTCTCTCTAGTGAGGAACAATAAAGCAGTCTCGTCCGTGATAAAGTCCAGCTGGGGGGGGGGGGGGGGGGGGTGTGGTCCGGATGCACAGTCTGCGGATGTCGGGAGGGAGGGAGGGAGGGCTTCGGCTGCACTCAGAAAGCCCCGATCTCCAAACCCCACGGTCTGTAGGGCTTCCCCACGCCGGACGCCGGGGCCGACGAGGGGCTGATGGCGGCCGCAGCTGCAGCCGCAGCAGCCGCAGCAGCGGGGGAGAGAAGGGGGAAGGCACTGAAGGGAAAGGGGAACGCCGCCGAGAGCGAGGAGAGGGACAGTTTGGAGGCCGCGGAGGCGGACAGCAGGCTGGGGTGGTGGAGAATGGACGCCCCCGGGGCGGGGACCCTGACGGGGCCTCCCGGCGCCTCCGAGTGCGGGGTGGCGCTGCCGCTGCGCCTGCCTGCAGAGGAGCCGCCGGGCGGGTGGGTTTCCGACGCCGGCGAGGAGGAGCGCGCAGAGGAGGAGGAGGAGGAGGAGGGAGGGGTCGGCGGGCTGCTGGTCCTGCCCCGTGGTAAGGGGCCGCCGGCCTGCAGGGTCGTGGCCTGTTGGTGCTGCTGGTGGAGAAGCAGGGGGTGCGGCGCCAGGTGCGCGGCGACGGCGGCGGGCGAGCCGAAGGCGGAGCCCCAGGCCAGGTGGCTGAGGCCCGCGTGCGCCTCCCGCTGGCCGGCGTAGCCGTTGAGGTGGGACACGAGGCGGATCCGCAGCGGGTCGGCGCTGTCCAGGCCCTCGATGATGCTCAGGTAGCGCGCCGTCTCCGCCAGGCACTCCCTGAAGCCCAGGCCGCGGTAGTCCATGGCCAGGGCGTGGGCGTCGAAGTAACCTGGGACACAGAGAGCATTGTTACAGGCAAACATCTGAGACGGAACGGTGTTTGATAAGGATCAGCGGGGTTAGCATGGAGTCACGATATACTCGCTCTGGTGGAAATTGGAGAATCGCCCCGATTATAAGAACAGGATGATGTTCTGGCCCAGATGGAATTTGTTGATTAATTGGTTCATTTAATTGACAAACGTGTAAACACGTAGAGATCAGATTCTAAAAATGTCAGTCGTTCTTCGATTTTTTCCAAAAATAGCAGACCTACAAGCTCGTATCGCGCCACTCGGTGGCGCGATATGAGCTTGTAGATCTGCTATTTTTCAATAGCTAAAGCATGACATGATGATAACACCAAAATGGGTGCCCGTTCAGAATGGGTTATAAGAACAGGATGATGTTCTGGCCCAGATGGAATTTGTTGATTAATTGGTTCATTTAATTGACAAACGTGTAAACACGTAGCATATACAGTCATACAGGGACCAGCATTTTCAGGTTGGTGAGGTTGGGAACTGAACATTCTATAATGTTGATTTCACAATAACTTTAAACTTATACAGACATATAAAGGGCAGAATAAAAATGACTATAACTAGAATTAATGAGATATATATGGCCTCATTGTTTTTCAGAAAGTAATGAATCCTATGGAGTTACATTTGTCTCTTTATTAACCAAACAAAAGAAAAATTAACCAAACAAAAGAAAAACATTTGAGAGAGAAAAAATCTAAACAGAACAAAAAACTATTTTTAATTCAAACAAATTAAAAACGCAATCAAAAAATATATTTGCAAGCAAAAAAAAATAAGATTTGAAAGAAAAGAAAAAATAATTGAGAACAAAACTTTTAAAAATTAAAAAAAAATTAAATTAATTTTTTTTTTAAAAAATTAAAAAAAATTAAAAAAAATTAAAAATTAAAAATTAAACTACATAAAACAAAATACTTACTAAATGTTTGGGTAATAATAATATGTGTTGTGCTAAATAAAATGTTTTTAATGTTTTTTTTCCTTCGTTTGCGAATGAAAGTTTTTTTTTTCTCATTGCAAAACGCCTTCTCTCTCAAAACCTATGTCTTTGGTCTCGATTTTTTTTTTCTCTCTCAAAACCTATGTCTTTGGTCTCGATTTTTTTTTTTTCTCTCTTGGATTATTTGTGTGAGGGGTGAAAGTTCAGAAGGCGGGTCCTACGCTGAAAAGATGTAAGACACCTCTCCATTGGCCACTGTCTTAAACCCTTGCTTAGGGTGCAAATCTCAACTGTTTTGGACGGGGGTGGGCTCGTTGGAATCGTGTCGCCCCCCTGGGGGTGTCTTTGGGGGGCTCAAGGTTCAGGGACCCCCAGGGACCCCCTGGGACCCCCCAGGGACCCCCAAATGGTAACTCTGTCATTTCTCAACCGTTTTTGACGGGGGTGGGCTTGTTGTGATTGTGTCGCCCCCCTGGGGGCGTCTTTGTGGGTCTCAAGGTTCAGGGACCCCCCAGGGACCCCCCAGGGACCCCCTAGGGACCCCCAAATGGTAACTGTCATTTCTCAACTGTTTTGGACGGGGGTGGGCTCGTTGGAATCGTGTCGCCCCCCTGGGGGCGTCTTTAGGGGGCTCAAGGTTCAGGGACCCCGAGGGACCCCCCGGGACCCCCCAGGGACCCCCAAATGGTAACTCTGTCATTTCTCAACTGTTTTGGACGGGGGTGGGCTCGTTGGAATCGTGTCGCCCCCCTGGGGGTGTCTTTGGGGGGCTCAAGGTTCAGGGACCCCCAGGGACCCCCTGGGACCCCCCAGGGACCCCCAAATGGTAACTCTGTCATTTCTCAACCGTTTTTGACAGGGGTGGGCTTGTTGTGATTGTGTCGCCCCCTGGGGGCGTCTTTGTGGGTCTCAAGGTTCAGGGACCCCCAGGGACCCCCCAGGGACCCCCAAATGGTAACTCTGTCATTTCTCAACCGTTTTGGACGGCGGTGGGCTCGTTGGAATCGTGTCGCCCCCCTGGGGGCGTCTTTAGGGGGCTCAAGGTTCAGGGACCCCAAGGGACCCCCCGGGACCCCCCAGGGACCCCCAAATGTTAACTCTGTCATTTCTCAACCGTTTTGGACGGCGGTGGGCTTGTTGTGATTGTGTCGCCCACCTGGGGGCGTCTTTGTGGGTCTCAAGGTTCAGGGACCCCCAGGGACCCCCCAGGGACCCCCAAATGGTAACTCTGTCATTTCTCAACCGTTTTGGACGGCGGTGGGCTCGTTGGAATCGTGTCGCCCCCCTGGGGGCGTCTTTAGGGGGCTCAAGGTTCAGGGACCCCAAGGGACCCCCCGGGACCCCCCAGGGACCCCCAAATGTTAACTCTGTCATTTCTCAACCGTTTTGGACGGCGGTGGGCTCGTTGTGATTGTGTCGCCCCCCTGGGGGCGTCTTTAGGGGGCTCAAGGTTCAGGGACCCCGAGGGACCCCCCGGGACCCCCAAATGGTAACTGTCATTTCTCAACTGTTTTGGACGGCGGTGGGCTCTTTGGAATCGTGTCGCCCCCCCTGGTGGCGTTCTCAAGGTTTTGGAGGTTCGGGGACCCCCCGGGACCCCCCAGGGACCCCCAAATGGTAACTCTGTCATTTCTCAACCGTTTTGGACGGCTTGTTGTGATTGTGTCGCCCACCTGGGGGCGTCTTTGTGGGTCTCAAGGTTCAGGGACCCCCAGGGACCCCCCAGGGACCCCCAAATGGTAACTCTGTCATTTCTCAACCGTTTTGGACGGCGGTGGGCTCGTTGGAATCGTGTCGCCCCCCTGGGGGCGTCTTTAGGGGGCTCAAGGTTCAGGGACCCCAAGGGACCCCCCGGGACCCCCCAGGGACCCCCAAATGTTAACTCTGTCATTTCTCAACCGTTTTGGACGGCGGTGGGCTCGTTGTGATTGTGTCGCCCCCCTGGGGGCGTCTTTAGGGGGCTCAAGGTTCAGGGACCCCGAGGGACCCCCCGGGACCCCCAAATGGTAACTGTCATTTCTCAACTGTTTTGGACGGCGGTGGGCTCTTTGGAATCGTGTCGCCCCCCCTGGTGGCGTTCTCAAGGTTTTGGAGGTTCGGGGACCCCCCGGGACCCCCCAGGGACCCCCAAATGGTAACTCTGTCATTTCTCAACCGTTTTGGACGGCTCGTTGTTATTGTGTCGCCCCCCTGGGGGCGTCTTTGGGGGTCTCAAGGTTCAGGGACCCCCCCGGGACCACCCAGGGACCCCCAAATGGTAACTCTGTCATTTCTCAACCGTTTTGGACGGCGGTGGGCTCGTTGGAATCGCGTCGCCCCCCTGGGGGCGTCTTTGGGGGTCTCAAGGTTCAGGGACCCCCAGGGACCCCCAAATGGTAACTCTGTCATTTCTCAACCGTTTTGGACGGCGGTGGGCTCGTTGGAATCGTGTCGCCCCCCTGGGGGCGTTCTCAGGGTTTTGGAGGTTCGGGGACCCCCCGGGACCCCCCAGGGACCCCCAAATGGTAACTCTGTCATTTCTCAACCATTTTGGACAGGGGTGGGCTTGTTGGAATCGTGTTGCCCCCCTGGGGGCGTTCTCAGGGTTTTGTAGGTTCGGGGACCCCCCGGGACCCCCCGGGACAACCAAATGGTAATTCTGTCATTTCTCAACCGTTTTGGACGGGGGTGGGCTCGTTGGAATCGTGTTGCCTCTCTGGGCGCATTATCAGGGTTTTGGAGGTTTGTGGACCCCTGGGGACTTCCACATGGTAACTCTTGACATTTTTATGATAGATCTTTATTGATGGGAGGGAGAGACAGAGAGAACCATTTATATTCATCTGCATATTCTTCTTACTATAGCTCTCTCTCTCACACACTTTGAGAAATTACAGAGTTACCATTTGGGGGTCCCTGGGGGTCCCTGAACCTTGAGACCCCCAAAGACGCCCCCAGGGGGGCGACACAATAACAACGAGCCGTCCAAAACGGTTGAGAAATGACAGAGTTACCATTTGGGGGTCCCGGGGGGTCCCCGAACCTCCAAAACCTTGAGAACGCCACCAGGGGGGGGCGACACGATTCCAAAGAGCCCACCGCCGTCCAAAACAGTTGAGAAATGACAGTTACCATTTGGGGGTCCCTGGGGGGTCCCGGGGGGTCCCTCGGGGTCCCTGAACCTTGAGCCCCCTAAAGACGCCCCCAGGGGGGCGACACCATTCCAACGAGCCCACCGCCGTCCAAAACGGTTGAGAAATGACAGTTACCATTTGGGGGTCCCTGGGTGGTCCCTGGGGGTCCCTGAACCTTGAGACCCCCAAAGACGCCCCCAGGGGGGCGACACAATAACAACGAGCCGTCCAAAACGGTTGAGAAATGACAGAGTTACCATTTGGGGGTCCCTGGGGGGTCCCGGGGGGTCCCCGAACCTCCAAAACCTTGAGAACGCCACCAGGGGGGGCGACACGATTCCAAAGAGCCCACCGCCGTCCAAAACAGTTGAGAAATGACAGTTACCATTTGGGGGTCCCGGGGGGTCCCTCGGGGTCCCTGAACCTTGAGCCCCCTAAAGACGCCCCCAGGGGGGCGACACAATCACAACGAGCCCACCGCCGTCCAAAACGGTTGAGAAATGACAGAGTTAACATTTGGGGGTCCCTGGGGGGTCCCGGGGGGTCCCTTGGGGTCCCTGAACCTTGAGCCCCCTAAAGACGCCCCCAGGGGGGCGACACGATTCCAACGAGCCCACCGCCGTCCAAAACGGTTGAGAAATGACAGAGTTACCATTTGGGGGTCCCTGGGGGGTCCCTGGGGGTCCCTGAACCTTGAGACCCACAAAGACGCCCCCAGGTGGGCGACACAATCACAACAAGCCCACCGCCGTCCAAAACGGTTGAGAAATGACAGAGTTAACATTTGGGGGTCCCTGGGGGGTCCCGGGGGGTCCCTTGGGGTCCCTGAACCTTGAGCCCCCTAAAGACGCCCCCAGGGGGGCGACACGATTCCAACGAGCCCACCGCCGTCCAAAACGGTTGAGAAATGACAGAGTTACCATTTGGGGGTCCCTGGGGGGTCCCTGGGGGTCCCTGAACCTTGAGACCCACAAAGACGCCCCCAGGGGGGCGACACAATCACAACAAGCCCACCCCTGTCAAAAACGGTTGAGAAATGACAGAGTTACCATTTGGGGGTCCCTGGGGGGTCCCAGGGGGTCCCTGGGGGTCCCTGAACCTTGAGCCCCCCAAAGACACCCCCAGGGGGGCGACACGATTCCAACGAGCCCACCCCCGTCCAAAACAGTTGAGAAATGACAGAGTTACCATTTGGGGGTCCCTGGGGGGTCCCGGGGGGTCCCTCGGGGTCCCTGAACCTTGAGCCCCCTAAAGACGCCCCCAGGGGGGCGACACGATTCCAACGAGCCCACCCCCGTCCAAAACAGTTGAGAAATGACAGTTACCATTTGGGGGTCCCTAGGGGGTCCCTGGGGGGTCCCTGGGGGGTCCCTGAACCTTGAGACCCACAAAGACGCCCCCAGGGGGGCGACACAATCACAACAAGCCCACCCCCGTCAAAAACGGTTGAGAAATGACAGAGTTACCATTTGGGGGTCCCTGGGGGGTCCCAGGGGGTCCCTGGGGGTCCCTGAACCTTGAGCCCCCCAAAGACACCCCCAGGGGGGCGACACGATTCCAACGAGCCCACCCCCGTCCAAAACAGTTGAGATTTGCACCCTAAGCAAGGGTTTAAGACAGTGGCCAATGGAGAGGTGTCTTACATCTTTTCAGCGTAGGACCCGCCTTCTGAACTTTCACCCCTCACACAAATAATCCAAGAGAGAAAAAAAAAAAATCGAGACCAAAGACATAGGTTTTGAGAGAGAAAAAAAAATCGAGACCAAAGACATAGGTTTTGAGAGAGAAGGCGTTTTGCAATGAGAAAAAAAAAACTTTCATTCGCAAACGAAGGAAAAAAAACATTAAAAACATTTTATTTAGCACAACACATATTATTATTACCCAAACATTTAGTAAGTATTTTGTTTTATGTAGTTTAATTTTTAATTTTTAATTTTTTTTAATTTTTAAAAAAAAAAATTAATTTAATTTTTTTTTAATTTTTAAAAGTTTTGTTCTCAATTATTTTTTCTTTTCTTTCAAATCTTATTTTTTTTTGCTTGCAAATATATTTTTTGATTGCGTTTTTAATTTGTTTGAATTAAAAATAGTTTTTTGTTCTGTTTAGATTTTTTCTCTCTCAAATGTTTTTCTTTTGTTTGGTTAATTTTTCTTTTGTTTGGTTAATAAAGAGACAAATGTAACTCCATAAATCCAGCATGGGAGAAAAAAACATAAAGAACGAATAATCATCAAACAAAAATCTTGGTGGATTGAGACCAAACTGTCCTATTAATCGATTATTTGTTCACGACGATGGTGATAGCCCTGGAGATGTCATGTGTCCAACACAGCAGAGACAACTGACGTGGTTTCATCACAACAGAGACAACTGACATGGTTTCTTCACAGCAGAGACAACTGACATGGTTTCATCACAGCAGAGACAACTGACATGGTTTCAGACAACTGAGACAACTGACATGGTTTCTGCATGCAGCTCTATAAACTAGTAAACTAATTATTCTCAACAGGGTAAGTGGAGAAGTGTCAGACCGGTTTGTATCATTAATATCATTGAGCAGGCTTAGCCCTTATTCATTCATCGGCTTGTTTACTAAAGACTTAGTCATCTATGAATATAAGGATATGGGGATTAGTCGTAGGGAGCACTATATTCTTTCTCCCTCCATTCCAGATAGTCTAGACTAGTCTAGACTAGTCTAGACTCTAGACCATTGGTCAATGGTCTTGGTTAGCTTGGTCAGAAGAACTACCTGTAGTGTAATATAAATATTTCATTCCACTTTTGTCTTTTTTTCTCCTTTTTTGGGTGACTACTCTGTGTACCACCAGAGGGGGGGCTCAAATACCGCCAGTGGTAGGCTACTAGTACCAGTGGCTGGGAACCTCTGGTCTAGCCCATTCTGAACGGGCACCCATTTTGGTGTTAGCATCATGTTATGCTTTAGCTATTGAAAAATAGCAGATCTACAAGCTCATATCGCGCCACCGAGTGGCGCGATACGAGCTTGTAGGTCTGCTATTTTTGAAAAATCGAAGAGCGACTGACATTTTTAGAATCTGATCTCAGGTCAGAATGGGTTCATCAGACCAGTGTGTGTCCGGCGGAAACCTCGTATGAATCTGATCTCAGGTCAAAATGGTCTAGACTCTACAGATTCCATGGTCCCAGACACTGAAACTGGTCTACTACTGTCTGTAGGCCTACCTTTTCCTCCAGCAGCGTGCAGCATCTTCAAATGGTCTACAGTCATCTGCAAAATCTCTGCTTTCTCCAGTTTGGCTGAGCCCTATATGGGAAAAAATAAAATAACATAATTGTTATATAGTTGAATGTATATATAATATATAGTTTAATAAATTAATAAATGCAGTATATAGGGCCTACTTGATCACCATCATGGAAATCCATATAATTTCAGTATAGGTTACCTTATATTTCATATCTATGTCACTTTCTTTTTCTGACACATATAGCATCAAATCAAATTAACATTAAATTAAATGTAATTAGCATTAAATTAAATTAACAGTAGCCTAGCCTACCGGGGTTCCCCATGTGTATAGGCTGCTTTTAATTTACCCATTTGTAGCCTAACTCCGAGAGCAACGGGTCCATCTGGTTCCACCTGCATTGCACGACTCCCAGAGTCAAGATGAACTCTCAGGAGTTTACAGTGCGCGCTTTACGCACGGTCTCTCTCACCTGCTTCTCAAAGGCGCTTGGCACCAGTCTCCTGAGCTCCGTCAGACTGTTGTTGATTCGGTCCCGGCGTCGCTTCTCAATGATCTGACACAAACAGACGAGAGCTCGTTACATCACCGTGCACAAATCCGTGCGCACCACGCACCGTTGCGCATTTATACGCGCGATTAAACTTGAATAGAGATTATAAACTTACGCCGCGGCGCCGTTTCCTCGCCTGCACCTGAGTGGTTGTAGTAGGAGACATGGATCCCAGAGGAGAACTCATATCCCTTGAGAAAAAATGAAATAAATATGATCATTTATAAGTGGCCACGGACACGGTTACTTTGCAGTCTGTCCAGCTATATGCAGCAACCTGGATCAGTTCCCACAAATCAAAATAAAGTTTAAAACTAATAAATATAGTCACGTACCCGTTCTCATCCCCGCTTTCTTTTTCCACCTCAATATTTTCATCCAGCTCGCTGTCCGAAGAACTGAAATCGTGATTCCGTTTCATGTTGTTGGCGATAATTATATTCCCTTTACTGCGATGTATGTGTGTGTGTGTGTGTGTGTGTGTGTGTGTGTGAGAGAGAGAGAAACACACACAGACAGACAGTGTGTGTTTGTGTGACTGTATCTGCTGACGTTCCGTTCCGTTTGAAGCGCTCCTCGTTCCCACGGTGTCATTTCAACGCCACTTGTTGGGCCAACGAGGGGCGGGGTCTTCTCCAGTCCAATTAGAACTCGGCGGCGAGGGGTTGAGCGACAGATCCCCCCTCCCTTTGGAGGCTTTTTGACAGCGGGCCAATGGGCCGATGGTCCGTGATGTGTCTCCACTCCTCCACCACCTTATTCTGCCATTCTGTCTGCGCTCCGGAACACCTAGGCTACTATAGTAGACTATACAGTATACACTTTGTTGTAGCCTACTACTGTTAGTACTGTACTAGACTATATATACTTATTCCAAAGTAAATTTGTAGCCTATATACTGCCTATATATAGGCCTATATATACTTCCAAAGCCAAATATTGTACAATGTAGCCTACTTATAAAGTCAAATATTGTATATTACTTTTGAATTTGACTACAATGCATTTCTAAGAAAGAGAAACAAATCAAACAATACAATAATTATGAATTATTGCGGCTAGTCGGCTATACTGCGTAGAACTGAGAATAGCTGATCTACAAGCTCACATCTGTAGAACGCTTTCATTGTGAGGTTGTGGATGCTATTTTCACTATTGCCAGAATAGCCTATTACAAACTCAAAGTTGACAGACACAGCAACATTCACAAAAGGAATTGAGTAATAACACCATGCAGGAATATATTGACTAAACTGGTGTTGAGTGCACCACTGCACACAGAAGGAGCTAGGGGGAGGGAGGGGGGGGACGGGACGCAATGCAGCCGTGCAGTCCGCGGGTCGCGGTGAGGAGTGGCCGTGGCGGCCGGCTGTCAGCACGCGTTGGGCCGTGGGAAAGCTCCGCCGAGCATCCCCCGAGCCAGCCAGCCAGCCGAGCCAGGCAGGCCGCGGCTGATAACCAATCACGGGCCCGACGGCCGTCTCCGGCGCTGGAATGAATGGAGCAATTGGTCGGGGCGACGGGCGGTCTAGCAGCACAGCGTGTGAACCTGTAATCCAACCCCAGCCCAGCCCAGAGGAAGTTATGAGGTCTAATCTCAACCCCACAGCGAGACTTCATGCACCACCGTGCACGGGAGGGAGGGAAAAAGAAAAGGGCGCGCACTTGCCTTGCGGGGACTTGAAATGTCCAAATGCGCACGCACGCGCACACACGCATGCGCGCGCGCGCGCACACACACACACACACACACACACACACACACACACACACACACACACACACACACACGTGTGATGAACATTTTAGGACAGTGATTGATTCTATAAATGACAATTTTACTTTTTTGTGTGCTGTGTTATTTTTAACCCTAACCCTAAAAAGCTTGAGTTTATTTGCTCACCATGATGTGTCACGCACCCAAAATAGCTGATGTCCAAATTCACAGCATTGCGCTGCCACTTCTTGTGTATTTTTACCACTATGAAATTGTTTTGTTTTATACTATATGCTACTACATATCTGTCTGAGTTTTTAGCCCTGACTAGCTGTGGCTTCCCTTTCCACATAATGGAACACACTCACAACATCATTTGACAGACATTGGTGTTGTGTTTGTTATATACTATATCATCTGACATCGGGCTGTGTGTGTGTGTGTGTGTGTGTGTGTGTGTGTGTGTGTGTGTGTGTGTGTGTGTGTGTGTGTGTGTGTGTTCGTACGTGTGTGTGCGCATGCATGCGTGTGTGCGTGTACAGGCGTGTGTGTGTGTGTGTGTATACACAACCCAGCTCATGTTACTTGGAGACAAATCCTGGGTTGAGCCACTGACAGTGTGTGGCCCCCCTGTGAGGGAGGGGCCCCCCCTGTGAGGGAGGGGGCCAATGTTATGAAAGGAAAACATACGCCACTAAACTAAACTGAAGTTTTTTTCATGACATGACAAGAAACTGACGTTACATCTCGGCAGAAGCCTTGTCCATATTTGAACTGTTTGGTGTTTTGTTTTCGTAAATGAATGACCTACTTGATCATATTTGTCACACGAAAAGCAAACTATGGAGCAATGAGGATCAAACTATGGAGCACATGTCATAGAAGTTTGTCCTCTCCAAAGACTGGAAGGAGGATTAATCACCCTCCATACAGCAGACCAGGAGGCAACCGCTTGGCTTAAGGTCTTTGCATTCGCTAAATAAAGAAAAAACACGAAAAGTCAAAATAGCACGTCTGCAAGCTCGAAACGTGGTCGCGAAGCTACTGTTGCATTTGAATCCTGAACAGTTACACTTTTGCAAAGGAAATCTTGAAAAAACAAGAAGGTGGCCGCACACGCCGCACGACTTTGGTGTGCGTTAGCTCCTTTGTACACAGTTACACTTTTGAACATAATTATGAGGTTTCCACCCGACAGAGACATATTGATGCTTATACCCTGTGTGTGTGCTTGTGTGCGTGTGTGCATGTGTGCATGTGTGCATGCGTGCATGCGTGCGTTTTGCGTGGCACTAATATTAATTAACTAATAATAATACTGCGTGTGCGTGTGCGTGTGTGTGTGAGCTTTAGTCTACGGGAATTTTCATTAACCCATAAATGGTGATTAGTATAAACTTTTATGATATAAATGTTATCTATAGGCCTAATGGGTGAAATTCAGCATGGTTGCTAAAAGGCACAAAAAACACTCCTTGGGCTAATAGCGTCCTATAGCTATGTGATGATGTCGGCACATTTGGGCAAGTGGCTATGGCCGCTTTTAGCCCAAGGAGTGTTTTTTGTGCAAACTAATGCTTGGAATGGATTCAGAACGATGAAAACCCCCTAGTTTGACAGGTCACATGCTAAAGCATAATGAAATGTTGATGCTTTTGCCTTATACAGGTTGTTAATGGTATGGTGCAGGTCACATATTACCGTATGCTAATTACCCAATTTCTCAACGTGCAACTTTTAGCAACCAAGCTTAAGCTTATATCTTCTAAGCCTATAGATGACATTTGACATTTAACATTTGAATCAATGTTTTCCATCCAACAGTGACAATAGAGATTAGTGACAATAGAATAGAGACATTGTTTTATCACATGACAACATTTAACTAATATAAATGATGAATCAGTAGGACTATAGGCTATTGGGAAATGTCTTAATTATTATCATTTTAGCCACAAAACGGCTTACATTTCATTTGAAATGAGAAACAGACAGCAAAACAACACAAATGAGAAGTATAGGCCTTTCACTTAATCGATGTAATCAAGAGGATATAAAGACGTATGTGTCACAATAAAATAAGAGCCTACTGTCAGCTGTCCAGCAGTCCAAATATTAAATAAAAGTTCAGAATGGTAGACCTGTGGCCTGAGGCCTACCATTGCGTGGCACATGTACAAAATGTCTATGTTCACAGGCTTCTGTGTGCGGCCTATAAAGCAGCATCTGAGCATGTGCAGCACTACAAGTCTTACACCATATGTGTTTGGGAAACCGGGCCAATGTCTCTTGAATAGTTTTCAGTTATAGTTTTAGTCACATTTTAGTCACCTGGAATGTTTTAGTGTTGGTCTAATGACTAAATGTCATAAGATTTTAGTCGACTAAAATGTGTTTTGGTGGGCCTCGATGCCGTTGTAATGACTGATTTTACACTTGCTGAAAATAGCAGATCTACAAGCTCACAACACGTTGCAGCGTGAAGCGTTGTGAGCTTGTAGATCTGCTATTTTCAGCATGCAACCAATTGTAAAATGACTTATACTGGATCTCTTGTCCACTAGTCCCTTCCTTACATTTTAGTCTAGTTTTTATTTGTTGACGAAATTGTCAGTATATTTAGATATATAGTATATTCATGTGAGATATGAAACTAGGGGGTTTTCATCATTCTGAATCCATTCCATTAGTATATTTATCTGGCTAAAATTCACCTTTCGTGGAATGACTCAAAGGCATGGATGAAAACAACTTTTTACAGCTGATCCGTTTCAAAATCGGAGAATTGGAGCCGCTCCAGGGGCGGTATTTCAGTCGCTGTACCGCACTGTTGTGACGAAAAGAGAGTTGAGCCAGAAGGCAAAGCTCTCAGAGCAATCTTTGTTCCTACTCTCACCTATATGGTCATGAAGTGTGGGTCATGACCGAAAGAATAAGGTTGCGAATACAAGCGTTTTCTCCGACGGATGGCTGGCATCTCCCTTAGAGATAGGGAGAGAAGTTCAGTCACGTGGGAGAGACTCGGAGTAGAGCCGCTGCTCCTTCGCCTGGAAAGGAGCCAGCTTAGGTGGTTCGGGCATCTGGTTAGGATGCCTCTCAGGCGTCTCCCTATAGGGAAGTCCTCGATGCACGTCCCACTGGGAGGAGACCGTCAGACAGACAGACAGACAGAGGACTGTCCTTTGAATGAGGGGAAACATTTAAGATGTATTTATTTTGCTGTCGGCACAAAAACTATACAACTCATACACACGCAGGTACATGCGCACACGCACACGCACACACACACACACACACACACACACACACACACACACACACACACACACACACACACACACACACACACACACACACACAGTTGCCAGGTGGTGGTGGGATTAGGGGGTGTGCATGTATACAGTGTGTATGTGTGTGTGTGTGTGTGTGAGTGAGAGAGAGAGGGGGGAGAGAGAGAGACAGCCAGGGGAGTGTGCATAGTAGGCCTACAATATTCGTCCTTGTGGGCGTGGGCGCCGTTGTGTATGATGTGTGTGCGTGTGTGTGTGTACGTGTGTATGTCACAGCCAGGGGGAGTTGTGGGTGGGGGCTGTGAGTGCGTGTGTGTGTGTGTGGGGGGGGGGTCCCTTGTTGTATTTCAAGTTCACGTACAGTTCCCACGCTGTTATTTTCTGCCCCGGCAGCCTTTGTTCCCTCTCAGCCGCTCTGGTCTCATCACATGTTGTGATTAGTGGGGACGGCATTTTTGCTCGGGGTGGGGGCGTGTGAGAGAGTGTGTGTGTGTGTGTGTGTGGGGGGGGGGGGCTTGGTGAGCGCCCTTTGAAGGTGAGGTCCTGCGACAAGACATCATCGGAAAAAAGGAGAAAAAAACCTCTAGGCCACAGAGCACCACTAGGCCTACTCCATGGTGAAACTGCTCTCTCTCTCTCTCTCTCTCTCGCACGCACGCACGCGCGCACGCACGCACGCACGCACACACACATGCACGCACGTTCACTCATGTCTCACTTTCATGCGTACCTTCTCGCTATAATTCGTTTCTCCTCCCCTGTTCTCTCGCTCACCGTGAGATCAAAACATACGTGTTAACCTTATTACTTCCAGGACACGCCACACACTCGTGCGCACACACACGCTCTCTTCAGCACACAGGGGAGTCTGATCCCCAGAGTTCAGCGTCAGTTCAGTTCAAAAGGTAGACATGTGAGGGAAGCTGATTTAGCAGAACCCTTGGCCACCCTGTCCCCCCCCCGACTGTGGTGACATTGCTGGATTTAGTGTCGAGGGACCCGTCAGAGATTCCACCCCCCCTCCACCCCTAATCCCCCCCCCCCCCGCCCCAATACACCCGCGCCCCCTTCTCCCCTCCCGCTGGCACCGCACGGTACCCCTGACGTTTCCCACTGGCTGCCTGTTGCCGTCCGTGTGACACAGCTGAAAAGGGATCCTTCGTTATTATGAAGCCACAAGGGAATTCTTTGCGATGAGAGAGAGAGACCGAGAGAGAGAGAGAGAGAGAGAGAGAGAGAGAGAGACCGAGAGAGAGAGATTCAGTTTAGGCATAACTCCAGTCTAGACTGTCTTTGAACCACAAATTAGTGGTTGGGTTGTTTTTTTTGAGCACGTATTCATGCCTTTTATAAGTTTCTCCTTAAAACGGGACGTCTCACAGACAGGTCACCTGAGGACTAAGATGTCGTCCTTGCCCACAGGCTCCAGTCAGTCAGGTCTTCTCGTGAAGACGTTTTGCTGTGGTGGTGTGTGTCGCTTGATTCGATTTGCCGCGCGACTCCGCGTTCATCCCCTGGGAGAACCGGCGTTGTCTGGAAACGTTCAAATCACATAATGTCCACGTTTCGACATCACAAGTCTGTGGGTTAGACCAAGGCTTCCCAGACTATTCAGGCCGCAACCCCCCAAAATAATCATATTTGAACTGGCACCCTGACAAGCACTTGGAATCGTAGGAGTTGAGGCAGTTTGACTCAGTTGCACAGATAAATATCGTGAAAATAGGTACAAGCTCACAACGCCTCGCACATCAGCGGAGCATTGTGAGCTTTGTAGATAGTTTTTTGTCCCCAATGCTTGCCTGTTTCTTATGTAATAATTGACAATTTGGTGTTACAAAGGTCTTAAAAGTCATTACATTTATAACCTAGAAAAAGTGCCCTTCTGGGCACAGGTCTCCACCAGGTTATCCACAGATCCGTGCAGTTAGAGGTAAAACACTTTTGGGCCAGTTATAGCGCCACCTTGAGGTTGAGTTGAAATTGTTCATGTGGCATTTTGTCCTCGGCCTAGTGGGAATGTGGGTGCACAATTTCACGGAAATCACCCGATGTGTTCATGATTTGCAGCATTTTGTTTGAAACTGAGCACTCCTGTGAACTTTGGAAGCCAATCTTAACCAATCAGGATGGAGTGTGAGAAATCTGAAAGACCGGTTTGGTTGAATGGCTCTAGAGAGACTGTGTACCAATTTGCGTGATGTTTGGACAAAATCTGTAGGTGTGTGCAAAAACTTGTTTTGCACAAAGCGGCCTCCTGGTGGCGCTATAACAGGCCGTTCTGGAAGGTTTGGGGCAGAGGTTCATCGTTGGCATCCAGGGAGTGTGTGTGCAAAATTTGGCATCGACCGGGTTAACGGTGGCCGAGATTAGCTGCTAACGGACGGACACACACACACACACACACACACACACACACACACACACACACACACACACACACACGGACGGACGGACGGACGGACGGACGGAGTGCAAAACATACTCTCTCCCCATGCCTTCGGCCTGGTGGAGACAATTATGTTTGTTTTGTTTACGGTTGGGTTGAGGACCCTCCCGGGAAGCACTGGGTTTATAGACCATATATAATCATAGTGTCTAGGGGTGTAACAGTTAATTGATCTAACCGATTTAATCTCATGTAGAAAAAACATATTGAAATAAAATAATGCATTTCTTATCTCGTTTTTTGGTCTTTTTCACAATGCAACAGGCTGTTGACCTTGTGCAACACTGTTGATGCCACCTATGCCCTGGAGCGCGCACACACACACACACACACACACACACACACACACACACACACACACACACACACACACACACACACACACACACACACACACACACACACACACACACACACACACACACACACAGTATAGCATGATAGATAGTATAGCAGTATGTGTGGACACAGTGCAGACATGCGTGTGGTGTTAGATTTGGTGAGTGCATGGTGAGGTATGTGGCGAGTCATGGGTTACATCTTGGGATGGATCTTGTCAGGACCTTAAACCTCTACAAACTTATTGTAACCCACATGAGTTGCACTAGCATCTAAATAGTTAGTTTAGGAGGACTAACACTGACGTTCATGTGGGGGGCACTGTGACTAGAGAGTCCTAGATCCCAATTCCAGAACAGAGAGCAGGAGAGGAGAGTATAAGAAAAGAGAGGAGAGCAGAAGAGCAGAGGAGGATGGAGAGGATGGTGTCTTACGCACAGGAGTCAGACCACGAAGCTCAAACAGAGAAGGAAAAGAGCGTAGGCTATGAAAACAAAAGGAAAAGGAAAACTGAGACATCTAGCAGCTCAACTGATGAAGATGGTTCTGAGGAGAGATATGTTGTTGGAATGCGTGACGTGCATGTCCAAGACAAACGGCTTGTTTAGCGACCCACATGCACTGAGCAAGTTTATAACAAAGTAGGAGAGATAAGATCGATGTGGGTACTAACAAGGTCTGGAATGGTCATCATAAAGTGCAGGGACAAGCAGCAAATGAAGGTTGTTTTGAAGTGCAACGGGAACAAGGTGACAGTGACAGTTTCCCAGTTCAAACCCGGGCTCCCCCAGAGTTAGTGTCGAAGTGTCCTTGAGCAAGACACTGAACCTCTAATTGCTCCCGATGTACAGGTTCGTGCCTTGCAGAGGTTTCCTCTGGCGTCGGTGTGTGAAATGTGAATGTGAATGGGTGAATGTAATGCACACAATCTCTGTAAAGCGCCTTGGATAAAAGGTGCTATATGAATGCACCATTTGTAATCCACGTAACTTGAGAACCGTTCGCCCCACCAAATTCAAATTCGACACACGCATTCCACACCCGCCATGCACAGGGAGTGCAGTACGCGGTGTCGAATCCGTCGGATAGCCGGTTGTCCAAAACCAGCACGAAAGCCTCTGCCCAGGCTCTGGACCTGATCACCCCTATATCTCCATATAAGGAAATGTCAGAAGTGGGGGCATGTGCAGGCCCTCACAAGTAATGTGTACAAACACAGAAGAGGGAGAGGGGTTTGTGTGTTATTGTTTATAAATAGAGCCGGGGAAATGAGGCCTTTTGTTGTCGTACACCCCCTCGACTGGGACAGGAAGTGTCTGCTAATTCTGACTGAGATGTGTGACACCATAGTATTGTGTCTGTGTGGGGGAGAGACACACACACGCACACGCACGCACGCACACACACACACACACACACACACACACACACACACACACACACACACACACACACACACACACACACACACACACACACACACACACACACACACACACACACACACACACACACACACACAGTGTTGATACTTGTATTTATGTAAAATGATATGAGTAGGCTACTTTTTTTCATCACCGTTGGTGTGTGTGTGTGTGTGTGTGTGTGTGTGTGTGTGTGTGTGTGTGTGTGTGTGTGTGTGTGTGTGTGTGTGTGTGCGTGTGTGTGTGTGTGCGTGTGCATGTGTTGCCCTAGCGTTGTCATTGTCCGGTGGGATTGTGGGAAGGGTGAGGGCGACGTTATTGTTCGCCCTCCTTGTCGGCTATACTGTCGCTTCCCCCGGGGGGGAAGCGAGGATTCTCCTCTCCTTCACCCCTGTTGACATGCATTCTTCACACACACACACACACACACACACACACACACGCACACGCACACGCACACGCACACGCACACGCACACACACACACACACACACACACACACACACACACACACACACACACACACACACACACACACTGTGTCCAGCGGAAGTGAAGGATCTGTCCAAGTTGACCCGATGACACTTGTCCGGGTGCCGTCTTGTCTTTATTCCCATGGGAATAAAGAGTCTCTCTCTCTCTCTCTCTCTCTCTCTCTCTCTCTCTCTCTCCATCATTCTGTCAGGGGTGGAGAGAAAGTTTCTGTCCAGGCTAAATGTTTATTCAGTCAACACTTGTGGGTTTTCTTTGTGTATTTAAAAAGAAGTAAAAAAGAAAACAGAGACACAAAGGGCCTTTGTTTCCTCTCACGTCAACCTCCTGAAAAGGAGGCTTCTACGCCGGTCTGTTACCAGTAGAGATCGACTCGAACGACGAGAGGTGCAAGTCTTAGATTGTGACATTTTCAATTTACCAATTTAGGCATTTAGCAGCATTAAGCGACATACAATTAGCAAGGTTAACATTTCACATCAAATGTAGAGACAGTGTCGTGCCTCAGTAAACTAGGATCACAGGTAAACCAAGAACACAGCATCAGTCTAAACAATATCCAATCTGTACATTGAAACTGGATACCAGTTAAAGGGATTGTGACATTAAAAAAAAGGTTTTGGAATTGTTCTTGTTTTTTTTAGGTTTTCTAATCTCAATTGCACCCAAAAAACATGAACTTTTAACATTCAGTAGATTTTCTGTGATCTGGGGTTTTCTGGCTCAAACACGTGCTCTGATTTACCGGCAGTAAGTGACATCACTTACTGCAAATCCCATATATGTCAATGGGATTTGCCAGCAGTTTCACTGTGTTGCCTGTTTTCATTGTAGCTCAAAAGGCCCAAAAAACCCCAAAGAAAACTTCAGACCACAGAAAATCCACTGAATGTTCAAAGTTCAGTTTTTTGGGTGTAATTGAGGTCATAAAATCTAAAAGAAAAAAGAAAAATAAATTAAAATGAATGTCATAAAACCTTTAAACAATGACACAACACTCTCCTATAGTTGTTCTGAAATCACTGTAAAAGTTAACGATGGCCTCTCATGGATTATTATTTTGATCAAAATGGTTACCAAAAACTCATTATCTTTGTCCGTAATGGCATATCTGCTCACAATGCGTTGTTGCGAGTTGTGACACATTGTGAGGTTGTAAAAGCCTCAGAATAGGTACGCTATTATGTGGTTAAAATGGTTTAAAGCTTGGTATGACATGGAGAACACTTGTTGGTGAATATGGTGCCTCCGATGGTATTGTGTAGAGAAGTGCTCTAATCAAAATGGATAGGGCCCTCGATTATGATTGGTTGCTGTTCAGTTAAATTATTCTTTACACACAGTGGCGACTGCGTGACATCTGATTGAGAAATGGATGTCATGAATGCCATCATCCAGTCATAGGGGAGTCTGTCTGACCGTAATTATAAACGCTGCATTACAACCACCTTGTTTCTGCAGGCATTCAGGGTTAGTTTTCTTGTAGAAATGATTCTGAAGAATACTCATTAAAATGTGATCAGAAACAGTTTTAGTCAAATCAAAGCAGGACGTTTTGAAACAGTTGGTTTGATGTCTTCTGACGGCATGCGGTCACAAGCTTGTGTTTACAGAGCATTAGGACATTGCTTTGAACGTGGCTTTAGCACTGCATGAGCAGCCAATCATCACCAATGACGGGAACTGTACGTTTTAATAATTATAGTTTGTTAGAGCACACAATCAACACCCTGGAGGCACCTATATACAAATAAGAATCCATGCCAAACCAAGGAAACATCATCAAGGACATTCATCACCCCGGCCAGAAATCTGCTTTCAGTTTCAGCCTGCAGGCAAGTGACAACGGTGCAGCAGAAGCCATTCCACCCGACTTGAACGGACAGTTTTCACCCATGGCAACAATCTGAATAGGCGCTGGGCCCTGTCACCAGAGATGGGCAGTATTTGAAATACATGTATTTGAAATACGTATTTGAAATACTTTTTTGTATTTTGTAATTTGTATTTCGCTGGGATGGAAGAAATTAGATGTATTTTGTATTTAGATACATTTTTGACCCAGTAGGCCTATTTGTATTTTGTATCAAAATACATTTTCAATGTATTTTGCCGGGCAGTATTTGAAATACATGTATTTGAAATACGTATTTGAAATACTTTTTCTGTAGGGCCTATTTTGTAATTTGTATTTCGCTGGGATGGAAGATGTATTTTGTATTTTGTATTTAGATACATTTTTTGACCCAGTATTTGTATTTTGTATCAAAATACATTTTCAATGTATTTTGCCCATCTCTGCCTGTCACCATGTTATATTAACACCTACTGCACATGAAACTCCAGCTCAGAGTGTGTGCCCTGAGACTGCCAGCCATACTTGTCCCGATTCATACCAAAGACTATAAAAATGGGACCCGATGCCTCCCTGCTTGGCACTCAGCATCGAGGGTTGGATGGGGGACGTGAGGTTCCTGCGTCATACCATCGTATAATTTCTACTTGTACTGTACATCAAGCTGCTTCACGTACCTATATGGTACCTATTTGGCCCGTATACAGTAAGTCTCCTGGGTCATATCAATGAACATGTTCCATCCTGCTATTCTTATGCTGGGTATGTTTTCATCCTGCCTCAGTATAGTCCCATCCATCATCTTTTAATCTAGATTTGAGGTTGTATGTTTGATTTGATGCTTTCCTGTTATTTGATCTGCTACGGTTTCCTTCCTTCCTCTATTATCTGCTCCCTATTCTAACGTTTTCTGTGACCTGCAATATTGTGGGGGAAAAAATGTAATTTCACTCACTCTCTTACACCTGTAATCATGTGATGTGACAATGAAGTTGACTGTGATTCTGAAACAGTCAGAAGTGACAAAGCAACAATGCATACAACTAACCGAATTACCGTAATGGGTCACTTCATTGGTGATTTTGCAACCAAGTTTTTCACCCAGTGTCAATTATCTAATGTAATCCTTTGGCGCTATACACTTCTATGCATTAGGAGTCCAAGCTGCTTCCACCTGACAGGGGGGGAGTTTCCCTGGCTGGGTGCCCTGGTGGCATCGTAATGACTGCGGAGTTAGTTTATAGACCATCAGTTGAAACCCTGTGGCGGAAACCAGAGAGGAAAGAAATTCCCAACATCAGTCAAACAGCTGGGTGGGTGTGAAGACGTTCCATCACAGCCCCAGTGCCTACAGGACACTGAGGAAGCACAGGGTCGGCTCCAGGATCAAATGACTGAGTAGGGCAGTTTTCATATAGTAAAACAATATGTACAGTACATACAACTTAAACTGAGGGGGCAGAATTTGCAATTGAGGGTGTAAGGCCCCATGTGGCACCCCCGTGGCGCCGGGCCTGACGAAGCACTTTGTCCTTCCAGGCCAAACAACATTGAGCCAGTGCTTCATAAATAGCAATTTCAGCCATTTCCATGTAAGTATATAGTTCAAGAATGGATCATGACAAGACAGACCAAGTGTTGCAGTTCATAATAACATATCCAGTATTGCTGTGCTTTTCAGCCATTACAAATCTATGAAAATGTGTCCCTACTGCATTGACCTTCCAGATGTTTCATCATTCCATTAAACTAACGTGTTACTGCTCCTCGGTTGTACAGCCAGGTTTCCTTGATGCTGTCCTGAGCCACATGGAAAACCATGGGAAAATGCTAAAGCCAAGTGAGCTTGCTGTTTCACTAATCTTCGATTGAGATGGCAATTAACAATTTACAATTTACAATTTAGGCATTTAGCAGACGCTCTTAATCCAGAGCGACTTACATTAAGCAAGAACAAAAGCATGGGAATACATCACAAAAAAGCATTTATCATGAAACATGCGTAAGCTAAGAAAGTAACAGTGGAATATCTATATTATGAGTCTATACATATAAACTATATATATATACTACTATGCTATACATATGTACTATGGCGTGCTATTGCTATGACTATATACAATGCAATTATAGTGCTGTCTACATAACATGCTATAAGTCTGTATCAAATGCTATCTAAGTCTACAGAAATGCTATCTAAGGGGGTAGGGTAGGGTAAATTAAAAAACATCTTGATTCCAACAGCGCACTGGATTGTATTAATGGTCTCACAGCTAAGGGAGAGGTGGCTAACCAAGCCATGGTACTCATGGCTGGACAAGTGGCCTCGAGGTGGAAACAGGTGAGTTGATGTTTTATTCCATACTGCTTATAGAAAGCGACCAATTCACATACAAGATACAGATCATTTCACTGAAAGGGAATGATATGATATATGCTGAGACGATATGGAACTAGAAAAAGTGGAAAATGTGCACGGTCTCCACCAGGCCAGGTCAGGTTGTGGCCTCCTGGTGGCGCTATAATAGGCCAATGTGAAAAGGGTGCCATTTGTTCTTTGTTCCATTGATGGCAATTGGATGATTTGAGGCATTTTGTTCCAAAAATGTGTTTTGCAAAAATCCACCTGTTGGTGGCACTATAACCGGCTAATGTGAAAAGGGTGATCACACCCTTTTCACATTAGCCTGTTATATTCCTCAGCCTAGTAGGAAAGTCTGTGAAAGATTTCACGTAAATTGCTCGCTGCGTTCACGATTAGAGGCTTTTTGTTTCAAAGGGGCCAATCCTGCAAACTTTGAAAGTCAATGTTAGCCAATTAGCATGGAATGTGAAATATCGGACAGATCCATCTTGAACACATGACTATAGAGATAGTGTGTAACGATTTGCAGGATTTTTGGACAGAATCTGGAGGAGTAAAATCCAAAAATGAGTTTTTCAAAAGTCAGCCTCATGGTGGCGCTATAACAGGCCGTTCTGGAAATTGTGGGTCAGAGGTTCATCATTTGGCATCCAGGGAGTGTGTGTGTAAAATTTGGCATCGACCGGGTTAACGGTGCCGGAGATTAGCTGTTCACAGACGGACGGGCGGACACACGGACGGACGGACGGACACACAGACGGATGGACGGACACGCGGACGCGGAGTGCAAAACATACTCTCTCCCCATGCCTTCAGCCTGGTGGAGACAATGATTGTGTGTTCACTCAGGACAAATTAATGCACTTCGTCTGCTCACTGCAGGCTATAGGATACTTCCTTGGAACAGCTGCTCTCTCAAGAGAAGAGAGCAGAGAGGCGCCTAATAGAAATTGGTTTCTATTATGCACATATTATGTAGATGCATATATTATGTACGTACTTCACATAAATATTACAGAGATTATTATGTTAACAACATGTACACTGTGTGTACAGGTAATTTCTGTGGCCAGCCTGGATCCAAAAGAACAGCATATTGGTCGAGGGGAAAATAATTCAAATATTCAATGTGCCTCATCTTGTTGAATCGATTCGCAAAACAACCTTAAAAAAACATGGCGTGAAGGTTAGTTTATTTATCAAATACATCCATCCAATGTTCCAGCTAATTCCCAGACCTGTTCATCATCTACTGGTAATAATGAGAATTCAAGTTAGACATGCATTTTGTACATTTGAATTACCACGGTGATCTCACAGACATTCCTATCACGCATCTTGGTGCTACCAAGTGACAGGCTGTCAACTGTGCTTTAATTTGGATCAATGAGTGCAAGCCTTGTTACAGTTGGCTAGAGCAAACGTGAAATGTATCACGTCAACTTCCATCTTGTGTTACAGATGGGAGAAAAACAAGTCAAGCGGAAACACTTGGAACACTTTCATGCTCAGGATAAGCAGAACTGTGTCTGCCTGCATGGCTCCAAAGTTGACCAGCAAACATTGAATTGCCACCTTTTTACCAACATGCGTGTTCGACTTGCAACTCAAGTCACGCTGTGGCTGCAGGTGGGTAATCGACAAACAATGTATGATAAATCTGGGGTAAATTAATAGGGCAATCAGAATGGAATGGAATTGTATTTTCACCTGTATTACAAGAAGATGTAATGTAAATAATCAAACAATCACACAGGGATGAAGACCATGATTGATTTGAAAAGGCGTATGATGAGGCACATCATACGGCGGACTTCTTTGACGACATATGAACAGGTTGTTTGACATACTGAATTCAAGGTACTAATACTGACTCCCTTTCAAATGGCTACTGATCATCACAGATTTGTGTAGTTTGTTTTATGTTTTAGTATTAGTCAATGTACGTAGGTTGATTATCATTATTAATCAGCAAACACATACTTTTCAGAAGCCTCTCTCATTCCAACGCTTGGTGCCAACCCCTCCGAAGAGGTGACGAGTCTGACGAAACAGTCTCACGGACAGCCTTCAATGGATCTCTTCTTGGACCTTCAGGTTGGTTAGAACACATTACGATGTGTGATCAGAAAAAGGCAATGGACAATTGTCATGTTTCTATGCAGATGTATATTTCCATGAAATAATCCTCAGAGCATTGGACACCTCTAGAGATGTGTACAGTGACAGTATGATTTTCAAAACATCATCATAATTATTCATACAATAGATCGTTGACTTCTCTGTAATATTACTTATACAGGCCTGAGGCCTGGATTCACAGCTGTGGAATGAATATGGAGACATACAATTCCTGTGCACATGAGCCAAGCTTAATCAGGACTGCCTTGAAGTAAGAACATAACATTATCAATAAACTATGTAATGAATATTTTCCTTCCAAGCCATTTTATGTCTCCGCCCACGCCCAGAATTTGTTCTCTGTGATCCGTGGCAAGGGTGGACAATCCCACGAGCACAGAGTTTGCTGCAGCACAGGTTTCTGCTCTGACCAATGGCATGAGAAGCAACTGTCTTTATTTTGATCTTTATTGATGAATAAATGAAAAAACATATGTGTACATTTTGTTGTATCCGACATGTAAATATCCCCCCCAATCAAGGTCAGAACAAGAGAAATAAAACAAAGACAGACAGTACAAGACAGTAAAAGTAATTAGTAAACTAGTTTTGAAAGTACTAATGAACATAGTAAGAAGAAAATAATAATAATAAAATAAAATAAACAGCATTTTCCATCAGGGTATGGTATCTAGGTTACATACATTGTATCCATTTTTCAGTTTAGATAGTAAATTCCTCTATATCCAACTGTCTACTTACTGAGGGCCTCCAACCAGAGGTCGCCCAATGTCAGGTTTAGTGTGAGGTATCAGATTGTACAAGGGAATATGGGTTTAAGTGAAAGGTATACTTTCTACAAACTCTATGAAAGGGGTCCAAGTCATAATGTATCTATCTTTAGAACCACTACGGTTGTACCTTAGTTTCTGTCTTGATCGAGGATGAGGACATCCCTTTGACCAGTGCTGAACAGAGCAATTAATCCATCATGCACTGACCAGTCCGATGTCCCACTTCACTCCAAACCCCCCAAACTAATCTACTTCAATATATATTATATATCTGCCCTGTGCAACTTCAAGGCCTAAAAGCAAAACGGGAATGTAACGTGTATGTTATGTTCAACGACAATATTTGACGGCGAATTTGAAAAGTATAACTGTTTTGGATTTTAGGGGTTTCCAGTTCCACCCGACAGAAGAATGTGATATATAGGTCAGCTCTGTGTGTCACATGTACTACGGTCTCATATAGCGTGTGTCCCGAGCTTGTGCACAAGGTTTGCTCTTTCACACGGCTAGGGATGTTTAAGTGTGTCCAAATGGCAGCTGAAAAGCCTGTCATCGGTTTCAGACAGCCGTCAGATGTGCACACGCACAAATTCACACGGTACACACATGTACAAAAACCTGCACACATTCCTATGCACACATGCACGCGTAGGCATGCCTTTGACGTTATAGACTTCTTTAGTTGTATTGCATCCTGTCGCATCATTTTAGAATGGTGTTTTCTTTGCTTTATGTTCTGTCTAAAGCACATTTGAATTTCCTCGTTGTTGAAATGTGCTGTAGGCTACAAATACAATTGCCTTGTCATATAGTCCTACAGTCATGAGTCCGAAACCCTACCCAAAACCCAACCCTAAACCGCACCTCACAGGAAGCCACAGTTTAGTTTTAACCTGCCACGGGTTAGTTGTAACCGCAATGCATGTCAGGAGCCACGGGTTAGTTTTAACCTGCCGACTGTTAGTATGCACCCCGCCTTACCTTAGGCGACACAGTTCAGTCAGACAACTCAAGGAGGATGTAATATATATATTTATTGATATAGGATAGTCAATGCAATATATTTATTATGGTTTGGCGATGTATTGGATCTGCTTTTTAGGTACTCAGGTCAAGCGCATCAGTCCCGACCATAGGGACTCTGAATCCCCCGTACCTAAACAGTAGATCCAAAACGACAGGTGGTAGCTGGGGTGGAGGTGGGTGAGCACTTTGTATACAGCAGCGCACAGTATACAAAAAGCAGCAGCAAGCAAGCAAGCAGGAGGATGAATGCAAAACCTTCAGTTAAAGTAGCCGGTATAAGAGATTGGGTGAGCGTGTGATTGGCTGAGTGAATCATGTGGATGAGAGCGCCGGCGCGCTGACTGAGGTTCCCTGACTGAACTTGCTCTGCGCATGTCTACGACAGGCGCAAATGCTCATTTCAGTCAGACAACTCAAGGAGGATGTAATATATATATTTATTGATATAGGATAGTCAATGCAATATATTTATTATGGTTTGGCGATGTATTGGATCTGCTTTTTAGGTACTCAGGTCAAGCGCATCAGTCCCGACCATAGGGACTCTGAATCCCCCAACAGCGCGAAACATCCGAAACCCCCAAAAAGCAGATCATCACCAACCCTAAGCTATACATGTGTACAACAGAGCACCTGTTGTTTCCTGAAACAGGAAGACCATACCGATATCCATTCCACGCAGAGACATGGGTCATAGATCAGGCATAGGTCATGCTAGCATTATGTGATGACTAGTCAATGTGTTCAACAGTACAGCGCCTGTTCAACAGTACAGCGCCTGTTCTAGCATTATGTGATGACTAGGTCGATGTGTTCAACAGTACAGCGCCTGTTGATCCCTGAAATCCAGGAGTCCTAAACGGTGTCCTGGTTCACTGCGCAAATAACCCAACCCGACCAGGATCACCGAAAGGGACATTCTATCGTTATCATTAATATCTGAAATCAGTACCCAGTAGTCTACCACCTGGAGCTGCAAATTTTAGCGTGCAACATGATCGCATGCATGATCATGATGCGGCAACGCTGCAAGTTCTGCCACAGTAATATGCAAAATACAGTTTTAAGAATTAATTGTACTTCTGTAGTAAGTAAGAAAAAATCTGTAGCAAATAACACACTATTCGCGACTAGTTAGTATTTTAGCCTGTAAAATATCTTTCAAGACTAGTCTAACATAGCTTTCGTAAGCAGCAGAGACCACCGGCCTAAGAAACAGAAAGATCATGCAGAAAAACTGTTTTAAGAGTATTAATAAGATCCTGCAGCATAAGGAGCAAAATAATGAATACATGTAGCAGCAGCAACGTAACCAACATAATTCAGAGCTCATTAGTTCTGAGCCTGAAAAAAGCATTCAAGTTTAGCAGAGCATAGCTTTCATCAGCTGCAGAAGACCACCAGCCCAAGCTTGTAGAGTGTAGCATTTGGAACTTTTGGTGCTGCTGTGCCGATCCTAAAGAGTGTGACGTGTAGCGATTAGGAGGCAGCCCACAGCCTTGACGCAGAAGAAGCAGCTTTTGCAGGACCGGCCATGGCTTCCCGGAATCCATCATGAATAGGGGCTCATGACATTGCGGATGGACAGCATGGCAGAAAATGAGGCATGGAAGAGAGAGGACAAGACTAGTGTTAGTTGCTGTCACAAATGAAATGAGTTGTTTGAGTGATTTTATGGTGGGCATCCAAGCAAAGTCAGAAGTGGAAATATCATGCATAGGATTCACCACATAGAAGGTATTAAACAAATAATCACTGAAAATCTGGAGTAAAGCTGAACGCCAGTTATAATGCCTTTGAGATTTAAAACAATTAACTAAAAGCACTACTATGATAGGATACACAGAAAGCAACTTGGAAAGATGAATAGGACCCTGCAACATACTGTAACCTCATGAGCTTGCAGCTGCAATTAAGAGAAGGCAGGAATAATTTACCATGGTTTGATTTAAGGTTACCAGGCAGCTTCGAAACCATCAGCATGGCCTCTGAGCTAGAACATGAAATTAAACAGGACAAGCATCTCTACGTTGACGAACCTGGAATTAGACAGCTCTTAGAATGAAATAATCCATAACACAGATCCAAGTTATACCACTGAGTAACGTGTCGATAGATGGAACAGAGGAGCGTCCTTATTGATGGGTGATGCAGATCCCTTCATTATGACTGATCCGTTTCCCATCCCAGGTTTTTATCCGACCAAAGCATGCTACCGCTGCTTATAAGGTAGCTCAAATAACACGGAAGACTTGCATCTGCCGGCAAGTATTAAATTCAGCCATTTATCTGCAACCCATCTCCCTTCATACTCTTCCCCCAAGACCGTAGAAGGAGCTGCGTCCATGTCAACATATCAAGGATACAGATGTTTCAACCGAAACACTACTTAGGTGGCTGAGCGACTGCATGTGAATATAGAATTAATAGAACAAAAGCAGCCTAGGTGAAGATGCGGATTGATTAACTGATGACCTGCCTCATGGTTTCAGTAGCAGCAGAACCACGTATACCACCAATGTGAGCCTATCCGATAATGGCTGCAGCTGCGATGAAGACTGTATGCGGCAACCCACAGGGAGGACCTTCCCAGCATCCAAGGTTCATCTCATCAGTATAAAGGCTGTCGCTCAGGAAATGGAGACAGAAGCAGCATGAGAACAGCTATGAATCGCTTTAAAAAGACATGGATATAGCTAAAGTTGACGTTAAGGCAAATTAGCTTCAGTCACAGTGTAGTATCATCTAAGCCGTAACACTGATAGAATTCAAATCAATCATTTAGCAGCAGTGTTAGCAGCGTGGTAACGCCATACCTCTTTTCCTGGCTGAGCATAGGAAACACGACGCCTCTGTTCCTGGGCTAAGCATAGCAGAAATGTTAGCAATGAGCCAATTCCTGTCTTTAAAGACAGACTGTGCGTTTTATTTAATGTTAAACACTTCCCTGGAGCACCATAAGTACTTACCTGTAAAACAGACCCATAGAGTAAGACGGAGTTACGAAACTCAGTTCACTTCATGGGGCCAGTTCAATGGCGCGGCTCTTCTTCTACAAATGGGTAGAAGGACAGAAGTAGGCAGAAATGCCTGACCCAGGCAACAGCCCAGCTTTAGTATTCTTAAATCCATTATTTTAGATTGTTTGTAGTAATCGTATGACAAACACATTACAGAGACTTTAGTCGTCCTGAATAATACTTTTAAAACATGTCATGTTGCACACATGCCTAAATAGCTTCTTATTTGCACTGCCGTCGTTGAAAACAATGTATTTGAAACTCCACTTGTCCGCCTTTCAGGCTGCATGAACAGTGCTCGGTTTCTGCCCGCTCATCGTAACTCTTCTATTAGATGGCTCTGCTGTAACCCTTGCCGCCTATTTCTCCAAGAGTAGGCATAGGCATCGAGTCGGGGTGCTTGAGGCCTGAAGCACCCACTGACACAATGGGCGCGTTCGGAAATAGCGCACTGTGCAATGCAAACAAATGGACGAGTGCGCTCCCGCACTGGGGCCAGTGGGGCGGGGGGGCACCCACTATCACTATCAATTCGCATCCTAAATACCTCATAATAGGCCTACTAAAAAAAAATTGAGATTCCTGAATGTGCAAGCATCCACCTTATAGCCAGGTAAATCATTTATTTGAACAGCAGGATCAATTAGTTTATAGGTAGTTAGCATGAATCAATGGCATGATATTGATTCCTCCAGCCAAAAAATAAAAATAATAATATCCAGCATGGCTCTGCCCAACACTAGGTGCATGATACGGTACAATTCACACTGAAATATTCCTTGGGACCCAAGTGCCATGTGGGCCTATGCAACCAAGAGCAACCTCAATGCTCTCTCAGTTGCTCTGGTCAACTCCATTTACTTCTAACTGATGCTGCATTGGACGTTTCATTCTGATCAGAGAACTTGTGTTGCCATATTGGAAGAGACAAGCAGCTGGGTCAACGAAAACAAGCCACAAAACTATCTTGAATCATTATGAAAACAATCCAACGACGTCAAATAAGTTTATCATCATATAAAATTGAGGGTGCCTTGAATGAACCGCGGGTTTAAACAACAACAGACCCGGCAAGTGACTTAAATAAAACAAGCCCAAGACGCTTTTAATGTGCAGACGTGGCAACATACCTGACAGACGCGATGCGGACATACTCCGAGTAAACTAGTAATAGTGACGACATTAGTGTTGACTCACTTGGCAACAATGGAATGCGGAAGTGCTCGTTCTATCTCAAGGGATAGTTCCAGCCAAGGAACAATGTTGGAACTATACAAAGCGTGTTGCCACTCTCCTACTCTACACTGTGGACAAATGCATGCTTTTAATCCCGTTGCCTTGAATCTATATTACGTCCACATATTGACTAGTAGCAGCCAAGACAAGAATGCGCACCAAGCGTGACCAGTCATAAAACGGATTATAAACTTTGGCCTGGATTTACATGTGAAGAACGGCGGAAAGCAGAGCAGACGGCAAGTAAGCTGCTTCCTTGACTAGTGCTGTGAGCAGGACAGGACCCGACGTGAAATTCATTGGCTAACAAAAAAAAGCGATCTCGGTGTGATCGAGGCACAACGATACAAATGGCAACAGAGGAGGACATTTAAGCAGCAGCTTCAACTTAATCTAGGTTATTTCCGTCGGTGAACAAAAGCAGTGCACGTTCTTCCAACCAATTAAACTCACTGACTTACCAGAATTGTATGAAAGCAACGTTTAGTGCATAGCCTAATCGCCCAGACGCCACAGCAATGGCGAGACTGGTGACATTAGCAGCAGTCGTAGAATTGAGCACTTTGTATACAGCAGCGCACAGTATACAAAAAGCAGCAGCAAGCAAGCAAGCAGGAGGATGAATGCAAAACCTTCAGTTAAAGTAGCCGGTATAAGAGATTGGGTGAGCGTGTGATTGGCTGAGTGAATCATGTGGATGAGAGCGCCGGCGCGCTGACTGAGGTTCCCTGACTGAACTTGCTCTGCGCATGTCTACGACAGGCGCAAATGCTCATTTGTCTCACATGCAAACAAACATGCCACACGAGAGCACGAGATCAGCCTTGTCTCTCTTTCTCTCTCTCTCTCTCTCTCTCTCTCTCTCTCTCTCTCTTTCACACACACACACACACACACACACACACACACACACACACACACACACACACACACACACACACACACGCACACGCACGCACATGCACACGCACCTCTGCATTCTCACGTCGATGACATGTTTTAACGTTTGACCTTTAACCTCGGTCAAAAAACAAACAAAAAAACGGTAAACTCCAACAGCACCTCCCTCAAGCAGACTCCTTCACTCCGTCTTGAGAGACAACCCCCCCCCCCCCCCCCACACACACACACACATAGACACACACACACATCCCGGCCTGTGTTGCATGGGGTCCCTGGGGACCCCGGGGTGACCTGTGTGGGTCAGGAGCCTGTGTGAGTGAACTCCCCTCTCAGCGTGTCGGTGCAGAGCGCCTGGGAACCACCGCTAGGCTCTGTGAAATCTCTGTGAAATGGATCTCTCTGGCAGGGCGTGTGTGTGTGTGTGTGTGTGTGTGTGTGAGAGAGAGAGACACAGACACAGGCAGAGCCAACCAGAGGCAGACCCCTCTGGTTGGCTCATTCCACCGTGACCAGGGTGCTGTGTGTGTGCGCGTGTGTGTGTGTGTGTTTGTCTGTCTGTCAGATCGCCTATCGTGTCATGTCTGTGTGCCTCTGCTAGGTTGTCCGTTTGTGCCCCAGTGTGTGAGTGTGTGCGTGTGCACGTGAATGTGTGCGTGCAGCCGTGCATGCATGAGTGTAGACTGAGAGTAGAGGGATCGTGTGTCCCAAAGAAAGAGAGACAGAGACTGGATTGTGTGTGCGTGTGCATGTGTACAGTATGTGTGTGTGTGTGCGACCGTGCGTGCGACCGTGCGTGCGTGCGTGTGTGCGTGCGTGAGAGAGAGGCAGAGGCAGAGACAGGGCATGCAGCGAGAGCCATGTCCCCTCTTTTCATTTCAATGCCATCTTCCCTCCCGCTGCGTGTCTGTCTGTCTGTCTGTCTGTCTGTCTGTCTGCAGACAGACAGACTGTCTGCTCGGCCCCGTTTGCAACGCGACCACTTCACTCATATGTGCAGCATCATTAGGGTGGGTCTCAAATAAACCACTCAATCCCCCCAGTCCCCCGTCATTCCTGGGCTTATATCCGAGCCACGGCTGAGTTCAAACAGACTTCTATGTGTCTGTGTGATCTTCCACTTTGGTTCTCCGGGCTTTGCAAAAAGGAACATTTTGAAACAATCAGACTCAATTAGCCTGCACTCTGATGTCTGATCCCACTACTGTACTCTGGGTTTGTTCGGGGGGGGAGGGGAGGGGGGGACTGCGGGACAGGGGGGTATACAGAGGGGACAGAGGGGAATGGGGGGACACGGCCCGGGTCAGGCGTTTCCTCCTGTACTGCAACCCACCTGAAGGACATTCCTCGGATAATATGAATCGATGCTTGAGGGCAATTCATAAAAGTGGAACGTGTCGCACCGCCATGCATTATTATGAGCTTGTAGATCCTCTAACTCAGGCTTCACCCATAGCCCCCCACATGGAGAAGATGAAATAGTTCACGTGTTTTGAAATGTTACAGGACAAAGTGGATATGGGAGAAAATAGAATTCCTGAAAAACATACATTTTAGAAAGGTATCTAGAGATCCAGTTTTCCAGTACCGTACACCGATATGCCCTTGTGCTGTATGGGCCTATAATAATGGTGACATCAGGGATCTCCATATTATCAATAAAAGGGACCGATGCATACAGACAAGAGACCCGCTTAAAGTCCAGAGGCGACCGAGCCTTTTCTGTTGTAGCCCCTAACCTATGGAACGCACTCCCCTCCCACGTCAAATTGGCCCCCTCCATCGAGACCTTTAAATCCCGCCTGAAGACCCACCTCTATACCTTGGCTTTTAACCCCGCTTGAGTTCCTTTGGTCCTTGTATATGTTTCGTCTCACTGTGATGCTGTTGTTTTTCTGTTGTTTTCTGTAATGTGTCTCAGTTGTTGTCACTTTTTGTACTTTGTTTTCTCGCTGTTGTTTTTCTGTGTGGTAGCTTTAGTGCACTTATTTTATTTTATTCTCCTGTACAGCACTTTGTAAACTCTGAGTTTTAAAACGTGCTATATAAATAAAGTGGATTGGATTGGATTGGAGATAGGTACAATGGGTATACACTCTTGACGAGACAACGGCGACAACGCCGATTGCATAACTGGGTAAATGGTCATGGATTCTCTCACGCATTTTGACTTTTGTGACTTAGCTGCATTGATTGCAGAAGGTGATTGCTGACCCCTCCCACCCTGCCAGCTCTCCCTTTGCACCCTTGGCCTCGGGAAAGAGACTCCGATCTCTAAAGTGCAATACCTCCCGCTTTAAAGGTATATTCAGTGATTTCACTCAAAAAACCTTAGGTTTCGTTTTTGGCTGTGGGACCCAGCCTTTCGTCCAATCAGGATAGAGAGTCCCTCAGGGGTTAACTGGGGACAGGGAGGAACTCCTTATATGGCCAGCACACTCTATAGTAGGGAGGATTATCACAACAAAACAAAAAAATAAGTGATATTTGAATTAAGTGAAATCACTGAATATACCTTTAAGAATAGCACTTATCCCGAGGATGTTCGCCTCCTGAATGCCGACCCTCTTTTTACCTGCACTTTACAGTGTGAAGCTGCTTTGTAAAAAACTGTGATGAATTGCTATGAATTGTAAAGTTTTTCATTCTTATTTATTGGTCCCTCTCATATGATGTTTGTACTTTTGTATATTTTTCTACTGTCTGAATATGTATTTTATGTCTATTAGTATGTCTGTTTTTAGAGCACATGAACAAAATTCCAATCAACTCTGTTGACATGACAATAAAGTATTGAATCTTGATTTGGCTGTGTTACATTAAGTAACCAGAGTTCAGCCGGTGTTCAAAAATGGAGCAGCAAGGTCTCAACCTCTCCCCATGGCAGCGGAAAACCTACTGAGCTGTTTCTCTTATATACTCTGACAGACTCCACCCTTCTATTTCTAATCAACCAATCACAGTATAATAGCAATCCACCCAAGATGCTCCCCCATGTGCTAATCAATCAGCTAACAGGCTCCTTCTCAATCAAATCTTCAGGCACCACAAACCACACAGCTTGGCTTCAACAGGCCGCTCCCGGTGGTGGAAATAGTACTACATTTCCTGTTAGTCAAGTAAAAGTATCAATACTGTTACTGCAATGTGGAAATACTGTGTTACAAGTAAATGTCCGGAATTACAAATTTACTTACACAGAAAGTACAAAAGTTTTTCATCAAAATATACTATGTGCCAAAAGTAAAAGTCCACAGGCCGCCTGTGCAGATCCATAACAAAAGGATATTAGCCCATTCTGACCTGAGATCAGATTCATACGAGGTTTCCGCCGGACACACACTGGTCTGATGAACCCATTCTGACCTGAGATCAGATTCTAAAAATGTCAGTCGCTCTTCGATTTTTCAAAAATAGCAGACCTACAAGCTCGTATCGCGCCACTCGGTGGCGCGATATGAGCTTGTAGATCTGCTATTTTTAAATAGCTAAAGCATAACATGATACTGACACCAAAATGGGTGCCCGGTCAGAATACAACATTGATGCATGCAAGATGTAAGTGTCATGGCCGCCCCAATGCATTTCCAATGGAAGTCACATGGCTTGATACAACATTTTGGACTACAAGCTGTTGTATGGCTTTCGGCTGTGTTTCGACTGCCCCCCCTCCCCCTCATACAACACAAATGTTGTGTCAAACCATGTGACTCCCATTGGAAATGCATTGCATTGCAAGATGTATATCACACCTTGTTGTATACAACAAGCATACATCAGTCTGTTGCGAAGGTGTGAGTGAGGCCTACAGTAAGTGTGACTGGGAATGTGCACATTACAAGCACATACAATTCAATATGAATGTGTAGTATCTGGGAATACCAAGCCAGGTCTCCTGCGTGGAAAGCCAAAATCCACTAGCCTAAAGGGGGATTCGGACCCCCCTCGGATGGGGCAGGGGACATATTATAGGCTTCTGGTCAGTGGTCAGGCAGGCAGATCGGGCTCTGATCCACTTTGATTTAGTTTTAGTCATACGTATAGTCTATGGTTTTAGTCGACAAAATATAGTTTTAATCAACTACATCTACAGTTGATTTTGATTTTGAGTCTGGCTGGCGTCGTAATGGCAAGCTCACAACAGATCTGCTATTTTCAAAACACCCGAGCTCAAACATAAAATTACTTTGTCTTATAGTTCTACTATAGATCTTTTCTCCACTAGTCCAACATTTTAGTTTTTCGTCAGTGAAAAAAGACAGTCGAAGTCGGCGAACATTTTTCATTCAAGTTTTAGTCGACAAAATGAACACTGCTACTGCTACATATTGTACGGCTGAACATAGAGAAAATGAGTTTGTACGAGGCTATACGCTGTGACATTTACACTGCGTGTGCGTGTGTGCGAAGCGTTAGGTTGATTGCTGTTTATTTGCATGCAGCAGAACTGACAGCTCTGTTATTTCTTGGCCCCCCATGGCCCCCAGGGGTCCCAACAACACCAGCACTGCAGGTCACCCACCCCAAGCTCCCACCCACCCAGAAATACCCCCTCAAAAGCTGTCTATATCACACACACCCACTGCATTTACAAGAGTGATTTACACTATGCTACTAAGCAAGAAGAAATTCATAGAAATAGTAATCAATCACATTAAACTATATACATTATAGAATGCTATGTGTCTACATAATATGCTATCTAATTCATACAAATGTAGCCTTGCATACGCCTGCAGCCCTGCAAGGCAACAACAAACTCTAAATATTACATTCTATGAACTATGCAGTATTTATATAATGTTATCCCACCACTCGTAAAATAAAGTGTTTTATTTATTCATACATTGTGAACTTGTGAAATGGGACATTCTGCACAATGAGTACTTTTACATTTGGTACTTTAAGTATAGCCTACATTTTGATACCAATTTTGTACTTTTAGAATTCAGAATTCCGGACTATTACTTGTACTGTAACAGAGTACATTTACGTTTGAGTACTTTTTCCACCGCGCCTGCTTGCAGTGAAGAATTCCTAATTGTGTTTTCTAAACATATTGCAGCGTACAGTACAGTTGTGCTTTTCCATCAACCCTTGCAGACAAGAAGAGCTGTTTTGCAGGGCCTTGTTGTTGTTTTTCAATGATTCATTAGTCAGTATACAGTGGAAAATAAAAAAATAAAACAGGAAAGCGGTTATACGCAAATACACCAGCTGCACGCATGGACATAATAGACAGACACTGCACGCACACAGACGCACGCACGCGTGCAGATAAAGAAGAGGTCAGCCCTTACACAGTCTGGTGACATGGCCCTAGAGCTCTCTC
>NC_139697.1:43486945-43489445 GCF_964188405.1 Protomyctophum parallelum | reverse complement strand
ACATGTCCCGACAGAGAGATATAGCAGGGCGGCATACTAGATCAGTATATTGGACCAATCATTGTCTCCACCAGGCCGAAGGCATGGGGAGAGAGTATGTTTTGCACTCCGTCCGTCCGTGTGTCCGTGTGTCCGTGTGTCCGTGTGTCCGTGTGTCCGTCCGTGACAAGCTAATCTCGGCCACCGTTAACCCGGTCGATGCCACATTTTGCACACACACTCCCTGGATGCCAACGATGAACCTCTGCCCCAAGATTTCCAGAACGGCCTGTTATAGCGCCACCAGGAGGCCGCTTTGTGCAAAACAAGTTTTTGCACAGTACACCTACAGATTTTGTCCAAAAATCCCGCAAATCGTTACACAGTATCTCCATAGTCATGTGCTCAAGACGGATGTGTCTGATATTTCATATTCCATCCTAATTGGCTAACATTGGCTTTCAAATTTTGCAGGATTGGCCTGTTTTGAACAAAAAACCTCAAATCATGAACGCAGCGTGCAATTTCACGTGAAATCTTTCACGCACTTTCCTACTAGGCTGAGGAATATAGCCCACCCATTTCACATTGCCCTGTTATAGCGCCACCAACAGGTGGATTGTGCATGCGTGCCATGAACACGGATCTGCACCATTTCCCATATTCCATCCTGATTGGCAAAGATTGGAACAAACAAACAAAAAACATGTTTATATTACTCCTAAATATTCCTATCCTCCTGGTGGAGACCTGTGCCCAGAAGGGCACTTTTTCTAGTTTATTTTATGATAAAAGCGCCAGATTTGGCAGAAGTGTTGATAGACATGTTGGGAACACAACTGGATATTGGAGCCATCCCAAATTCTCATCCTGGTGGGCGTGGCAGCCATTTTTCAAAATGGCCACCAGCGGTCGGTCAAATCTTCCTAAATGACGCTCTATAGCAGCTACAATATTTGCTACAGGAGGCTGACATGTTGCATTCATCCGGTCCCCGCAGTGTTTTTGCCCCGTCGGCTTCGGCTGGCAGATTGTGGCCCACACTGGCCTATAGGTGGGGCCCGGCCCGCGTCGCGTCCGGCCGCTCGTCAGCCCCCCAGAGGACATCCCAGTCGGAACGGTGAGGCCCCTCCACCTGGATGGGGCCGCCTATACGAAAACCCATTTCCCCGTCTCGTGAACGGCAGCAGCCTCGAGCCAAAGAGTAATACAACTCTTAGTGGTTGGATCACTCGGCTTATACGTGTTGATGAAGAATGCAGCTACAGTGGCTGCATGCGAGAAATAATATGAATTGCAGGACACATTGATCATCGACACTTTGAACGCACCTTGCAGCCCCAGGTCCATCCCGGCCGGGGCCAAGAGTCACTTCCAAATCAATCGGAAGTCCCCGCATCTCCGCGGCTGGGGAGTCACAGCACCTCTTGGTGCTTCGTCCCCCCGAAATGCAGACGTATAGAGGGACTTCCCCCCGTCCTGTGTGTCCGTGTCGGAGCCATAGCTCTGTGGACCCTTGCATCTCGAGCAGCTCGTTGGTCATCCCGGCGGACTCTGGCTCATGCACTCCTCGAGTGCATGAGCCTCCCCCTCCCGCGGGAGCCACGTCCCCTACCAACTATACCAACGACCTCAGATCTGACGAGACCACCCACCCAATGCTGGTGGTAAACTCCATCTAAGGCTAAATACCGGCACGAGACCAATAGCAGTACCGTGAGGGAAAGTTGAAAAGAACTTTGAAGAAAGAGTTCAACAGGGCGTGAAACCCTTGAGAGTTATAGTGGGATCTGTGCCGTCTGCCTGGAGGACTCAACCCTGTGGTGGGTCGGCCCGGGCAGCAGACCCTGCCCCGGGTCTGCTGCCCGGTGCCCCCACCGGGCAGCAGACACGGGGCAGGGTCTGCTGCCCGGTGCCCGGTCTGCTGCCCGGTGCCCCCACCGCGGCGGTGTGTCATGACCAGCTCTGGGTCAGCCTGGAAGGGTTCGGCTCGCCCACCGAGCTTTATACTTGCGGATGAAGCAGCTCTTCGGTTGCACAGGCCTCTGCTTTTGTGAGTGAGAATGTGCCAGGTGACTCTGTTATGCACACTGGGTCACCAGTCATTCCAGTTTATGGCTGTGTTGTTCCATTGTGCCATCATTATTTTGCCTATTGTTTGAGTGTTGTATTCAATTAATATCCCTTACTTATTACCCCTACTATTATGCCAATTATTATACATTTCATACATGCCTGAAGGCTATTAGACATTTTGGTCTGTTGTTTTTTGTGTGAAACAGTAAGTAAAAAAAGCACACCCGTCGTTTAGGAAGATTTGACCAACTGCTGGCTGCCATTTTGAACACAAAATACACAATACATTCCGGCAAAAAAAAAATGTCCTTGTCAATTCATACACACTCTTTCTGTAACACTGCGCACAGTTTAAACAGTGACTATTGTTTTGGTAAGATGTTTTAAGGTTTTATTACACAATATTGTTTCAATCTTGCTCCAGACAAATACCCTATAGCCTAAA
>NC_139697.1:43466945-43479445 GCF_964188405.1 Protomyctophum parallelum | reverse complement strand
ATCTCTCTTTCTCTGTGAAGGTTGACAGAGCGCTGTTGGTTGACAGCCTGTGAACAGCAGCCCTGACTCTCCCACAGGGAACTGTGTGTTTTACAAGCATGACCCCACAATGCGTGCGTGCGTGCGTGCGTGCGTGCGTGCGTGCGTTCACTGTGAAAATCCAAAATCCTGGAAAGTCCCGCTCTTAAATAGGCGTGTGAGCGAGGCGAACGCAGCAGGCCGGCTGGACGGCTGTGTTGGAGTTATACTGGAGCTATTCCTGGATGTCTGAGAGCTTCAACAAGTTAGAAAAGAAAAAAAAGACTATGGCTAAAATAATTCTGAAAGTGTTTTTTTGTGTGTCTCTGGTGAATTGAATGTGAAGGGCTGATAAGGACAAAGGACAAGATGAAAAAAATAAAAGCTTGTATATAGGCTAAATTAGTACCTCCAAAGGCTCCGCAATTGTTTCATACTTTTTGAAATATTTAACTTACATTTTAGAATGGAAGTCAATGGGGCTCAATCATGTAGATTTTAGCAAAACACCAAAACACATCTGGATTTGTTTTTACGTCACACCATGCTTTGACACACCATTTGAGAAGCGCATAGAATAAAATAATATTCTATGAGCATTCTGTTGGCCCTGGCCACAGATCACCGCCTATGGTAACGGGATGTAATGTGTTATATTATTAGGGCTGACCTCGATTTATTTTATTTTTTTGCCCCAAAAAATTGTATATAAAAATACAATATTTAAGAATATACAAAAATATTGTATTATTCCACTAGGTCTGTGGGGGACATAAACACATTTGAACATTCTGACTGTTCAAATCTCCAATGTGCATGTGGAGTGTGTCTGCCTGTGTGGCAATGTGCCACTGCCTGTGACTTGAATCGCACAGTGCGCTGGCCTGAATCTCAATCTCACCTGCTGTGCTCAATCTGGCTAATGACAAGCCTCTCAGTTGTTAAAAAAAAAGATTTGAACAGTCAGAATGTTCAAATGTGTTTATGTCCCCCACAGACCTAGTGGAATAATACAATATCTTTGTATATTTTTGTAAATATTGTATTTTTATATACAATTTTTTGGGGCAAAAAAAAAAATATATATATTTTTTTTGCTCAGTCGACTATTAGTCGACTAACAGCAAATGTATTCATCTATCAGTCGACTATACAAATCCTTAGTCGGGGACAGCCCTATATATTATATCCCTTGGTGATATACGTTGCCAGATATGTTTCATTCAGCTCCTTTTTCTGGTGCTTTGTTAATCCCCTTTTCTCCCCAATTTGATTGCTCCCCACGCACACATTATGAGCCTCCATCCTACTACTATCCTACTTGTTTGTTTGAAGGCTGGAACCCATGGACTCAAAGCCATGGATTCCAGTTCTTTCATCGAGTGTTCATTTAACTCCCGAATTGTAAAATTAGACCTGCAAGGGTCTCTCCCTCTCTCCGTCTATCTCTCCTCTGTAGTCTCTCCCCTCCCTCCGTGGCAGCAGCAGGTCTTAACCCATTCTGACCTGAGATCAGATTCATACGAAGGTTTCCACTGGACACACACTGGTCTGATGAACCCATTCTGACCTGAGATCAGATTCTAAAAATGTCAGTCGTTCTTCGATTTTTCAAAAAATAGCAGACCTACAAGCTCGTATCGCGCCACTCGGTGGCGCGATATGAGCTTGTAGATCTGCTATTTTTCAATAGCTAAAGCATAACATGATGCCAACACCAAAATGGGTGCCCCGTCAGAATGGGTTAAGGTGCGGTGTTGAGTTGCAGCATGTTAAATCCAGGGGGATTGTCAGTTTTACACCGTGGGGATTAGAGCCTGCTTTTAACACTGAAACGTGGAGATTTGGAGCTCAATGTGCGGCTAAAGCCGTCCACCTCCGCACTGACAATGGTGCTCTGTGTAAGTGAGAAACTCTGGTATGCTTGCGAGGCTCACTGCACGTCAGCCCGTACAAACCCTGGATGCACACCATTTAGCAACTGGGTTGAATGTTTGAAGATGACTTTTTTTCTCTTTTCAGAAATTATTGTTTATTAAATTATTAAATTATTAATTATTGTCACATCACAGACTTCCAACTTCATGTATGCTAGATGTAAAGGTGTGAGTCAGGCCTTCGCATCTAGCATACAACATTGATGCATGCTAGATAGTATGAAAGGGTTTGTTTACATCTTGCCCCAATGCATTTCCAATGGAAGTCGCACGGTTTGACACAACATTTTTGTTGTACGGCTTTCGGCTTGTGTTTCGACTGCCCCCCCCCCCCTCCCCCTCATACAACAAAAATGTTGTGTCAAAACCATGTGACTCCCATTGGAAATGAATTGCGAGCTTGCATCAGTCATCAAGTCTCATGCATCAGCTATATACAACAATCTGTTGTGCAGGTGTGAGTGAAGCCTAGAACTCCTCTGCATCTTTTCATCAGGATGTGGTTTCTCTGAAACATTATGTACAGACCCGTTATCATCAACACCTCTTCTGGTAAATAATCACAGATTACTGCAATAACACGTTTGCACATGTACGTACATTCATTCTAAGAGTCTTGTGTGGGTACATGGACACACATGCCTGTACATTCACAAGTGTTTAAAAAAAACACTTCTAGTCAGACTAGAGCAGACAACCGGACGACGCAGATATCGAACAAGGTAAGATAACGTGTAAATATAACATATTTAAGAATATAGCAGCCATACATGTCGTTTCTGTTGGGCACATCGTTTCTCCACAGTTTAACTTTTACAGTATTTTGTTTTAATTAATGCCTTATACTTGATCATTCTACAATCTACAGTGTCACACACAACTTTATCAAAAGTATACATATCTGTAAGCTCAAAACTCGGCAAGAAGCGACATGTTTTGAGCTTGCAGATCTGGCACTTTTGCTAGTTTTTGAGTCCGTTGCTCTCCCCAGGTTGGCAGAGGGAGTGTAGCAAAATAAATGTGCTATATATATGCTACACACAAACGTATACCTTGTCTTGTTTTACTGATATTACAGCCATGTCAGACCTGTCAAAAAAGGTGAGACTGAGAGACGTAGGACAGAGAGGTGACACCGAGGACAGTGGACAGTGGAAGGAGAGAGTGGTGGACATCTACGAGAGCACGGACAACGACGTCTCTGGACCACAGGAGGTCATGGTGGAGAACGCAGCAGGAAGACACACTCTGGGTGAGTTTGACAAAGTGGGGTGGCATAGTTGTGTACTTTTTCTGTTTTGTATACATGTGTCTATGGAGTTGTGTGATTATAATATTCAAATGTCTGCCCTGCGTTTTTTGGGGGTTTCTTCCTGAAAGCTGAAAGCCTTTGAGTCATAAAAAGCCCAATCGAAATACACTGCTTTGCCTTTAATGAAATCAGCCCATATCCCCTTATCATACAACAGCTGTGGGCGCAGCTTCAGTCCAGTGGTCTTCTTAGTCCGACAAACCTACCCCAAACCCAACCGTACGCGGAAGCCACGGGTGAGTCTTAACCGGATGTCCCATTCTGACCTGAGATCAGATTCATACGAGGTTTCCACCGGACACACACTGGTCTGATGAACCCGTTCTGACCTGAGATCAGATTCTAAAAAATGTCAGTCGTTCTTCGATTTTTCAAAAATAGCAGACCTACAAGCTCGTATCGCGCCACTCGGTGGCGCGATATGAGCTTGTAGATCTGCTATTTTTCAATAGCTAAAGCATAACATGATGCCGACACCAAAATGAAGCGCGGTGGAACCCCTTCATGCTGATTGCTGAACATCAAAACTATAGCATCAGTCTAAACAACATCTAACTGAATAAAAAACATCAATCTAAATAACAAAAAAACAGGTGAACAAGTAGCCTGAGCTAATGGTCTATAGAGCGGCGGGTCACGCCCTTATTGGATATCCGATCTGTCAGTCACCCCCGGCCCCTCCTCCTCCCCCCTAGTGCAGCGCTATACGTCACATAATTTGGAGCGACTCCCACTTTTAGACCAGAGCGGCCAATGCGTTCCTCCAGGCTTTCATTTTTTTGCGCCGACGAAAATAAAAAGCCTGGTGCTGAGGCTATAGTGAACAAGTAACCAAACATCAAAATCTGTTGAAAAGGTGATACGAAGGGATACAAGCATAAGAGGTGAGTGTGCCAGGGAGCCATTATAGGCCAGGGTGTTTTAGGGATTGTTTCGAATAACATTCCTGTGGGTATAGCTGATCTAAATTGAGTGGAGAGGGTTGTGGGGTTAGATGATGTATACTTACATTATATTAATGCCATGTCAGACTCGCAAAATAAGTTGAGCCAGAGAGATGGAGAAAGGGGACAGAGAGGTGACACCGAGGACGACAGTGGACAGTTGGAGCTGAGGGGAGAGGAGACAGAGCACATCTACGAGAGCCTGGACGTCATCTGTGGACCACAGCAGGACATGAGGGCCACGGCAGGAAGACACACTCAGGGTGAGTTTCACAAGTTGTGAATCACTGTCAAAGGTGATTTCTTTGTTTTGAGGTGGAAGAGATTTTTATTATACAAAAACAAGACATTGCCTTCTTTCCTAAACAGAAACAATATCAAGTGCCATGGAGTGTCCAACTCCAATTTAGCTATATAGTCTTGTTTTGTTTTTCTCAGTTACTGCACAGTATCTGTACTTGTGTTTCAGGACAGCGCTCTGAAACAGTGAGAAGGACTCGCAGAGCTGTTGCTGTGTGTCTGGGGACACTGTGTCTTATGCTGCTGGCCGTGATCATAGGCCTGCTCGTGCACCGTGAGTATTCCATGTCACAAAAAACTATACCACCGCAGTCATTCAGGGATTCAGAGGAAATCTTTGGTCACTCGAATGGCGCAGTGGTAAAGAAGCGCCTATGGTTGTGGGCCTGATTGCAGGCTTTGTCGAGCATATATACGAACACATTTGGCCCATATGTTCGGGGGAGGGAAGACTGGCGGGGAGCGTGATGTAAGATAACACAGCATCCCCAGTGTAACTGGCTGCACGTATTCCTGTCAGCAGTGTTGGCCGGGAGGAGTACCACAGAAAGCTATGTGTGATTTTTAACCCGCAGCACGGGTGATTTGTAACCTGCAGCTGCACAGGTCGGACTAATTCATTGGCTTAAAGAATACATTGGGGAGAAAAAGAGGGTAAAAAGCAAAACAATAAAAAAATTAACTAACTCTAACTAAATAACTCTACTCTACAGCCATGAAACTTCATTAGATGGTGTCTATATACTTTAGACTGTTCTTCTAAAACCACATATTTTTACTAACCAGGTAATTTGACCCCTATTGATCTACTCTACATGCATGGTGGATGGAAGGAGTTTGAAGACGGCCGTTATTACAGATCTACTGAAAAGAGAACCTGGGAGGAAAGTAGAGAACAATGTCGGAAGGAAGGAGCAGATCTGGTGATCATTAACAGTAAAGACGAACTGGTTAGTGTGTGTGTGTGTGTGTGTGTGTGTGGGGGGGGGGGGGGGGGGGGGGGTGTCTGTGTACAGTATATGCATATGCCCAGGTCTCCATCATCCACATACATACAGTACATACACGATAGTAGTTCTTCTGTATTTATATGTTCAATCATTGTCAAAATGATCAGGAATTCATCAAAGGATTGAACCCTAGCGACGGCCGGTCCTGGATTGGTCTGAGAAAAACAAACGGAAATTGGACGTGGGTGGATGGAGCACCGCTGACAATACAGTGAGACGGAGGTTTTTTAATTGTAATTCTATCAAAGTCACTGTACATGTATAAATATGTGAGTGCAGTGGCGTGCACAGACATTTAGAGGGGCAGGTGCTCAAGTGAAAAAAAGGGCACCGCGTGCAGCGCATTTTCGGACGGGAACCCATTTTGGTGCTTTAGCTATTGAAAAATAGCAGATCTACAAGCTCATAGCGCGCCACCGAGTGGCGCGCTACGAGCTTGTAGGTCTGCTATTTCTCTTTAATCGAAGAACCACTGACATAGAAACATAGCTTTAGATTGTGGGGGGCCTAAATAATATAGTAGAAGCGTTTTTTTTATCAAGATTTGATCAATGTCACCATGTTCCACACTACAAAAAAAAAATAAAAAAAATGTTTTTTTAAGAGCAAAATTGCCAAAAGGGCAGGGGGTGCTCTAGCACCCCCTAGTGTCTATCTGTGCACGCCACTGTGTGAGTGAACCTATGTGGTTGAAATACATTGTATGTCATTTACTCGGCAGGTACTGGGACATTATATGGACCATTGGATGGGAGAGTGGATCGTACCCTGTATGGCCTTTGGACCATACATTATATAACTGTGTTGATTATGGGTACACCGATGGAAAATGGAGAAATTGGTTATGTGATACCAACATCACCTGGATATGTGAGAAGAAGTGATGATTATCTTATAGATTCATTAATGAAACAGCTTTGTGCTGTGCTTTGAAGAAGGTACTAGTAAACTCAAATATTTTATTGAATAAGCTGCAAATTGTGTGCAATCCTTTTAAGTGTTGTATATTGTTGAAAATATTCACACTTGTGAATTGTAAGACCAGTACACTTTAATCCAAATAATTGGCATGTACACTGTAAATCCCTGGAACATGTGACGCGTTTAAACCTAAACACCATGTGTGTAATAATAAAATGCCAAATGTTTATTAATGGTCATAAAATACAGTAGAACACGAGTTCACTCAAACACCTCACCAGAACACCTATAGTGTTCAAATTCTAAACACCTATATGACTGACTTTGATTGTAAAAACTAAACACGTTTATGTGTTTAAAAAGTGTTACAGGCGATTAAACATGTTCTTCTGTTTATAATCTAAACACTGTGACACGTTTAAAAAGTGTTACAAATATGTGTTTAAAACAGTTTATAACCTAAACGCTTGGGTTTAGTGTGTAGAAGTAAATACTTATCTTTACCTTATCTCACTTCCTTCCTAGACTACATGTTGTCTCAGTAAAACAGCCCTCCACCTATCTAACCTCGCGTTTCCTCAGAGAAACTGGAGCGGATGGTAATTTACGTCATGTTGTAGTCTTGTTTTGTAGTCATCAGGCAGGAAACCATGATTCCGTCTTGTGGTTTCCTGCCAGATGACTACAAATCATTGACTACAACATGACGAAAGTTACCATCTACTCCCGACCGGATCATGAACCCGAAATGGAATGCTGCCCAGGCTACGTACCCCCTATCCACAAGGAGGAGCAGTGCTCCAGAGCATTATGGGAATTGTAGTCCAGAAAGGAAGTGAGCCCACAGTGTCTGTGACATCATGGACACTGCAAAAAATCTAAATCTAAAACCACATATTACACACATAAAGACCCCAAGAAAGTGTTCAATCTTCTAAATGTCATTAACATATATTGTCCCTTTAACCAATTCTGAACGGGCACCCATTTTGGTGTCAGCATCATGTTATGCTTTAGCTATTGAAAAATAGCAGATCTACAAGCTCATATCGCGCCACCGAGTGGCGCGATACGAGCTTGTAGGTCTGCTATTTTTGAAAAATCGAAGAGCGACTGACATTTCTAGAATCTGATCTCAGGTCAGAATGGGTTAATCAGACCAGTGTGTGTCCAGTGGAAACCTCGTATGAATCTGATCTCAGGTCAGAATGGGTTAAAGATCCACAAGGCCCCATTTGATTACCGTTTAGCGTGGGGACCACCTGGATCCCCCTCAAGGACCACGTACTGCTCCATGAGGTTGTTTTTAGCACGGGGCTCACCATGCTGCTTAAGGAACATAAATAAACAAGAGGACCCTCTTAGTTTTGATGTCAAAGAAAAGGAGGAAGCCTCACTTCTCATGGTTGATTGCCACAAGGTGGCGATAGATAGAGGGTATAGTTAACTGTGCCATCCAGAATAGTAGGGCAGGTTACAATGTTTTCACATCTGGGTTCCTCGCTCGCAGACCTCCATTGTAAGAAACAGCTTGTGTTAGCAGTAAGTAGCTCACACTGTTTATCTTTCGCCAGAAATGTTAATATGTCGGGAGCGAACCTCGGATGGATGATGATCACCACGACAGCGCTCGTAGTTTCAGAAATAACAGCCAAAGTAGATTCTATACTTGGGAGCCTAAGGAATGCGCACGCAAAAGCTGCAGCGTTCATATTTAACTCTTGAGTAATGTTTCATTTGTTCATTCTCAAGACAGAGCTAGATAAACACTCAGGTTTCACTGTGCAATTCTTCAAAGACTAATAGCCACTGCAGTGCAGGTGGGAAGGGATAGAGTACCGCACGCACACACACACACACACACACACACACACACACACACACACATACACGCACGCATGCACGCACAAGGTTATTTTCACATAAACAAACAGACCTTATACCGTAACAAAGGGTTGCAAAGGTTCATTGTGCGCACACTTCCGGATAACCTCCCCCCCCCACACACACACACACACACACACACCACCCACCCCGGCACACACGGCCCCTTGCAGGCCTCTCCTATTCCAGCTCTGTGTGGTCATGACTATACATAACAGCCACACTGGAGGTCTTGTGTGCACGTGTGTGTGTGTGTGTGTGTGTGTGTGTGTGTGTGTGTGTGTGTGTGTGTGTGCGTGTGCGTGTGCGTGTGTGTGGAGGGGGGGGGGGGGTTTGGTTAGTGACAACTGTGTCACTAGCTGCACCATGACCCCGTGACCCCTGACGGCATGGGAAAGTATGCTGTTCTCAGCTGTCAGTGACTCACTTGCTTGTGCGGCGACTGATGGTTAATTGATGGCTGTGCGGGGATGCGGCGTGTGTGTGTGTGTGTGTGTGTGTGTTATTTCGTAATAATCTCCTCCATTTCCTGAACAGTGTTCAGGGGTTTCATCAAATACCTTGGCTGTGTATAAACCTGGAGTGTTTCCATGACACATGACCTAATAACCAACCTCCATAATGTATTTGTCTGCTCTCTGCCAAATCACTGTTTAACTGCACAGCTCTCTACCAGGAGGCGTGCCATACTGTACCTTCCTCCTCCATCGTCCTGTCGGTCTGTGGCAGCATGGGTGTGTGTGTGTGTGTGTGTGTGTGTGTGCGCGCGTACGTGAGTGCATACTGTATATAGCCTACTGTATGTTTTCTGTTTTGCCTTCTATGCACTTTGTAACTGGCTGTTCTCCTATTGTCTTATGACTGCATTGGCAGTGTTTATGTCCTTTGTACAAGGTAGGACTCCTGTACTTCCGATTATGCGTCATTATTATACGTACCCCTTTAATATGCCTAAACTTTTTATGCACTTTTTACTACGTATTTAGAAAATCATTTGGAAATTGTGTCATCGGATAGTTCAAAAGAGTAACAAAATGGCACAAAGTTTTAGGCAAAGATAGGGCCCTAACGCTCTTAAGAAAAAAGTACAGTGGTCCCCCGTCTCTCCATCTCTTTAAAGGAGCAATTCAGTGATTTGGGTGATTTGGAAAACGCCCCGGTAACAAGATGTGCACATGCACGCACTACAGTGGGGGGGGGACACGCGACAGGCCAACAGCACGCACACCAAGGCCCGCCCCCACTCGATCATGATCGGCGGAAGGCCCCTCTCTATCCTGATTGGATGAAGGCTCGGCCACCTATAGCCAAAACGAAACCCCAGGGCTTAACTGGGGACACGGAGGAACTCCTTATATGGTCAGCACACTCTATAGTATAGGGAGGATTATCACAATAAAACAAAAAAATATTTTGAATTTGAATTAAGTGAAATCACTGGATATACCATTAATAAACAGAAAATAAATTCAAATTAAATTATCTGGGATTGGAGAGCTTCAATTTGATATCGTTCCAGTTCCAATTGTATGCTCTTTTCTTTGTGTCATCACTTTTGGATACAATTGGTATCCTAACCTGTGTAATGTACAGTATTTCCGTTTATTAATGAGCTGGAGGCAGAGAGACTCCAGCTACAAACATTCTATAGCAATCAGAATAGAGCTATTTGACACTTACTTTGACAAAAGAAAATCACTTACTGCACCTTTAATTACAAAAAAAGAAAGCCTTTCAGCTAATTTAATGCCTTTGGCAGAATATTCTGTCATTTCAAATCCAACTGTTGCCTTCTTTTGTCAATTAATATACTTTATCGATATGAAACTGTCTCGCTGAAAATCAACTTTGAACACTGACCCTGTTGCTAGGCAACACCTTTGTTACTCCCACCACAAGGAAACGTGCGTGCGCATTCCTTAGGCTCCCAAGTATAGAATCTACTTTGGCTGTTATTTCTGAAACTACGAGCGCTGTCGTGGTGATCATCATCCATCCGAGGTTCGCTCCCGACATATTAACATTTCTGGCGAAAGATAAACAGTGTGAGCTACTTACTGCTAACACAAGCTGTTTCTTACAATGGAGGTCTGCGAGCGAGGAACCCAGATGTGAAAACATTGTAACCTGCCCTACTATTCTGGATGGCACAGTTAACTATACCCTCTATCTATCGCCACCTTGTGGCAATCAACTTGTTAAAAAGTGCCTGGCAATTCTGTTCTCATATCTACAGCTATCTACACTGTACATGACCGAACAGCAAACAAATAAATAAACAAACAAATAAACAAAAAAATCCACAAAGGTCTCCACCTTTGCAGCCAATTTCCTCTTCCACTCCAAGACCTCCTTTATAAACATCTGATTCCTACGGTGTTGTAGCATCTAACACAACAATGCATCTGTTTGTACAGTATCTACGTTAAGTCCTAAAGGAGATCAGCTGGGCGTAGAAGATTTTAAAAGTAGGCTACAATACGACATTTAAAAGCACAAAAAACTATTTAAAACACAAAAAGGCCCAAGGCTTGCTTCCATTGTGGTCAATTGAACATTCAACACTAAGCAACTGGACAAACAACAGTGCAATTAACAACTATACAAAAAAGCAAATGCCAGATTATAGTTTAAAACAGAACAAACACGTGGAGGCTGCCACTCACACGATACGTAACCCTGGGGGCAGACCAGCCAGCCAGGGAACACATTTAGCTTTGACCAATTTGAACTTAAGTGGAGCCATGCTTTTAGACCAGCTTCTACTATGGCCTCCTATGCAGCCATGTCGGCCTGCCCTGGTGCAGTTACAGTATGTTGGTAGAACTCATCTTCCTCTGTATGACGCTTGCATTGTTTTGCGTAAGCTTAGCGTCACCCCATATACAGGTATGCATGATAGGCGGTCTGGTAACCATGCAGAAGGTCACCGGTTTTGAATTTCAGGCCGCCCGTGTCAACATGTCAAGTGTCCCTGAGCAAGACAATTAACCCCTGCCCCCTCCCCGTTTAACAATCATCATGTCCATCTGAGCCATCAGCTGGGTGAAGCTGACACGGAATCTTCCCTGCAGGATTAAAAGGTCTACAAAAAATCGAATCAAAGGCTCCTAGTGAGTATCACATAGGATTTTCCTGTGCTTTGCTTCCTTTCCCATCTGAATGTCGGGGAGGTTCTGTAAGGGCAGCGGTGTCCTTGTCTTTGCCTTTCTTCTGTTCTATTACCTGGAACTTGTTCTCTGCCATTGTCGTCTTTTTTTGTGGCCTCACTGTACTAAAACATTTGTTCTTTGGGCTATGCTACTGTTGCTGTTGGTATTCATGGCTGCCAGTTCCCACCTGATGTCGTGTGGAAGTCCAGACTGCTCCATACAGTACTGAATAACTGCCAACTTGCATAATGTCTTAAGACTAGGACTCAAGTCTAAGATGTAAAGATCATCGTCTATTGTGTATCCGTGTCCTCCAAAGAGGATGATATGGTCTCCCACCATGCAACAGCACATCCTAGTCCTAACGATACACGGGCCTTTCCCCTTGGGCTCAATCTTCTTCCAGGAGAAGGTCTCCGGGTTGAACCTCCACACATCGTTGAAGAACCGGTTCAAGTTGTCGCCACCAAATATGTACAGCTCTCCATTGTAGGCAAAGGCTGAATGACCCCGGCGACCTTCTGGCAGAAGCTGTGCAGAGGGAGTGCTCAACCAGCAGTTTGTTTCTAGGTCAAACACTCTGATATTGTTGTTGAGGTGGCATTGGCCCCCAAATACAAACATCTTTGTCCCGATGATGGTGGCAGAGTGACATGACGAGGTAGGCGCCGTCGTTCCGCTGCTGTTAATTAAAGCCCAGACCATCGTGGCGGTGTCCAACTTGTAGATGTCATTAGTGTATCCGGTCTTATGTGTGTATCCCCCATAGACATACATAACCTTTCTCGAGACGCAGGCCGAATGGTTGCACCTCGCCACCGGAACCGTCCCGGAGATCTTGGGCGTGTGCCATCTGTGGGTGTTGACGTCGAACGCATAGAGCACGTTGCAGTACTCCCCTCTGTAAGAATACCCCCCCCCCCAGATATAAATGACGTCGTCTATGAGCACGGCGGTGTGGTCCCTGCGCATGGAGGGGACCTCGAGGGGGCATTCGCCTCGTCCGGTCGTCAGCGGGGGCA
>NC_139697.1:43284445-43461945 GCF_964188405.1 Protomyctophum parallelum | reverse complement strand
GACACAGACTTATAGCATGTTATGTAGACAGCACTATAATTGTATTGTATATAGTCATAGCACGCCATAGTACATATGTATAGCATAGTAGTGAATATGTATAGTTTATTATGTATAGTGTATGTATAGTTTCATCATATAGATATTCCACTGTTACCTTCTTAGCTTACGCATGTTTCATGATAAATGCTTTTATGTGATGTATTCCCATGCTTTTGTTCTTGCTTAAATGTAAGTCGCTCTGGATTAAGAGCGTCTGCTAAATGCCTAAATTGTAAATTGTAAATTGTAGAGAGAGAGAGAGAGAGAGAGAGAGAGAGATGGGGAGGAGAGAGAGAGAGAGAGAGAGAGAGAGAGAGAGAGAGAGAGAGAGAGAGAGAGAGAGAGAGAGATATGGGGAGGAGAGAGAGAGAGAGAGAGAGAGAGAGAGAGATGGGGAGGAGAGAGAGATCTCAGGCAGAAAACACCCAAACAGATGTGAAGGAGTATGGGAGAGCTGTGTGTGTGTGTGTGTGTGTGTGTGTGTGTGTGTGTGTGTGTGTGTGTGTGTGTGTGTGTGTGTGTGTGTGTGTGTGTGTGTGTGTGTGTGTGTGTGTGTGTGTGTGTGTGTGTGTGTGTGTGTGTGTATAGGCTATAACTGCTCATGCACTTTTTCTTCTTTTTCTTTTTTTTTTTACAGTTTTAGTTCCAGACACTGTATTTCATTTTCATGGATATTATGTGTGGCTGGTTGTTCTAGAGTGTGTTTGTTGAATTTGTGTTTTTTTATTGGTGTAACAGTGTTCATGGTGTGTACACATCCATCGTGGAAAACCTGCATAAAGAATATGATGATGATACTTTAAAGGTATATTCAGTGATTTCACTCAAAAAACCTTTCATCCAATCAGGATAAAGAGCCAAAAACGAAACCTAAGGTTTTTTGACCCCCAGGGGTTAACTGGGGACAGGGAGGAACTCCTTATATGGTCAGCACACTCTATAGTAGAGAGGATTATCACAACAAAACAAAAAAATAAGTGATATTTGAATTAAGTGAAATCACTGAATATACCTTTAAGTAATTGCACTGTATAGCCTACTAAAAGCATATTTCACAGTGAGTTTTTAAGTAGTATCTGATGAAAGCATACCTTTATTTTAGGTAGTATAGTTAAGGATGGATTGATACTGGATGTTAGATGGATGTTAGATACTCAGTTCCGGGCTCTCCCCAGGTTAGCAGAGGGAGAGTAGCACCCAGGATTACATTTTAGGCAATTCGCAAGGTGAAAAATGGATTACGAGTATGTTGATGTACAACATAGTATTTATTATACTGGCTGGACTAGGGTAATTCCTTTTTTTAGTAGAGGTGTGCTTGTGTGTGAGGAGTTGGTGCATATAATGCGTGACCTATAGCACCCCCCTGAGGCCAGCAGCTGTAACATATGGTGTGTGCGTGTGTATGTATGTGTGTGTGTGTGTGTGTGTGTGTGTGTGTGTGTGTGTGTGTGTGTGTGTGTGTGTGTGTGTGTGTGTGTGTGTGTGTGTGTGTGTGTGTGTGTGTGTGTGTGTGTGTGCGTTCGTGCGCGTGCGTGTGTGTGTGTGCGTGTGTGTGTGTGTGTGTGTGTGTGTGTGTGTGTGTGATGAGAAAGGCTAGAGATGATGTCATGCTTAAGCTTTACTGTATATACCTTTGGCATGTGCTGAAAGTAGCCGATCTACAAGCTCACAACCTGTCGCAATGTGTTGCAACGCGACGTGTTGTGAGCTTGTAGATCGGCTACTTTCAGAATGTAGCAGAGTGGCTCAGAGCCTCCGCCTGATAGCCTCAATAGTCTAATATCTCCCACGGTCCATAGGGATGTCCCTTTGGTCTAATGGTTAAAGGTTTTATGACATTCATTTTCATTTATTTTTCTTTTTTCTTTTAGGTTTTATGACCTCAATTACACCCAAAAAACCTGAACTTTGAACATTCAGTGGATTTTCTGTGGTCTGAAGTTTTCTTTGGGGTTTGGAAGCCTTTTGAGCTGCAATGAAAACAGTGAAAACAGTGACATCTGCTGGCAAATCCCATTGACATATATGGGATTTACAGGATCTTACATCACAAACTGCCGGCAAAACAGAGCACCTGTTTGAGCCAGAAAACCCCAGATCACAGAAAATCTACTGAATGTTAAAAGTTCATGTTTTTTGGGTGCAATTGAGATTAGAAAACCTAAAAAAATAAGAACAATTCCAAAACCTTTTTTTTTATGTCACAATCCCTTTAAGATCTGACCTCTTACAAATTCATAGTTTACAGTTGTATTCTCCATATAAAAAAAAGTTTCGTTTTAAAAAGTTCTAATTTACGCATCTTTCAGATTGGCATACTAGGCTACTCCTCGACATTCACCACTTACAGGTTGATAAAGCAACATGCATTATTTATTTAAAAAGACTTTACACATTTTAAGTTTAACCATTAAAACCATATACTGCCATTGGTTTCCCTCTACAAGGTCCTCCATGTGGGTGAACGTTTCACCACAGACTGGGATGGAGCAGGTCGTATGTTTCACAGACACTACATCATCTGACCTCCAGGCTGCAAACATCCATACACAATTAACATTAACACCAGGATGACTGCTGTGCAGGCAAGTGACATCAGAGGGCGTGCTTCTTGATCCATTTACGTGTGTGCGTGTGCGCGCGTGTGTGTGTGCGCGTGCGTGCGTGCGTGCATGCGTGCGTGTGACCTTAACAATGACATGAGCCAAGATGTCTGCACGATTGGTTTCTAGACACACCCAGGGGACCACTCACTGGTCCCCTGGTCTACATGGCCTTTTGTGCGTGCTCGCGCATGTGGTGTAACTGCCAGTTAGCAGTCTTCCATTGAGAACAGTGTTATCCACAATCACAGTACTTCCTCATGGTGGTCCATTGAGTTGAGCATAGCTGCCATCTCCATACAAACTGAGCTCAATAGGCAACAAAATGAAAAGCGCGCACACACACACACACACACACACACACACACACACACACACACACACACACACACACACACACACACACACACAAATCTGGATGGAGTTTCTCTCTCTCTCTCGAATCACGATCATGACAGCCTTTGCTGTCACTTCTCATCTCTCTCCCCATTTCCTGTCAGTCTTCTATCCTAACAATAAAGACATAAAAACCGAGAGAGAGAGATGGACCCGTCCTCTTACAGTCGCAGTATTCATATCAGTATTCTATTCAATAATATATGATTTTACAGCCGGTGGAGGGCAGCATTATGCTCTGCAGAGTGCAGCTTGTGCAAAGTGAAGAACAAAGAGAGTAAAACAACAACACAACAAGGGGGGTCACGGTGGCACAGTCGGTAGTGCTGTCGCCTCACAGCTAGAAGGTCCTGGGTCGATTCCTGCTGGGGACGCACACAAACACACACACACACCCCTTTGTGGGCGCTGGGGGCATGTTCCCTACGAGGCGGGGATGGCGAAAGGGCCTTTCTGTGTGGAGTTTGCATGTTCTCCCCGTGTCCCCTAGGGTAGGTACCCTCACAAAAAACATGCAGTAATCCTGGTCTCTAAACTGCCTCCCCCTGGCCAGCCATGGAGGGGAAAGGAACTGGTTTACCATTTTGACCATTTTACCATTTTACCATTTTACCATTTTACCATTGTACCGTTGTACCGTTTTACTGTTTACCGTTTTACCATTTACCGTTTACCGTTTTACCATTTACCATTGTTTACCATTTTACCATTTTACCATTTTACCATTGTTTACCATTTTACCATTTTACCATTTTACCATTTTACCATTGTTTACCATTTTACCATTTTACCATTTTACCATTGTTTACCATTTTACCATTTTACCATTTACCATTGTACCGTTGTACCGTTTACCATTGTTTACCATTTTACCATTTACCATTGTTTACCATTTTACCATTTTACCATTTACCATTTTACCATTTACCATTTTACCATTTACCATTGTTTACCATTTTACCATTTACCATTTTACCATTTACCATTTTACCATTTTACCATTGTTTACCATTGTTTACCATTTTACCATTGTTTACCATTTACCATTTTACCATTTTACCATTTACCATTTTACCATTGTTTACCATTTACCATTTACCATTTACCATTTTACCATTTACCATTTACCATTTACCATTTTACCATTTTACCATTTTACCATTTACCATTTACCATTTACCATTTTACCATTTTACCATTTACCATTTTACCATTTACCATTTACCATTTTACCATTTTACCATTTACCATTTACCATTTACCATTTTACCATTTACCATTTTACCGTTTACTATTTTACCATTGTTTACCATTTTACCATTTACCATTTACCATTTTACCGTTTACCATTTTACCATTGTTTACCATTTTACCATTTTACCATTTACCATTTACCATTTACCGTTTACCATTTTACCATTTAACCATTGTTTACCATTTTACCATTTTACCGTTTACCATTTTACCGCTTACCTTTGTTTACCATTTTACCGTTTAAATTCGTTTAAATTCGGCCATAGCCACTTTCCCAAATGTGCCCAAATGTGCTGACCTCATCACATTTGTCATGGTGGCTATGGGCATTTTTAGGCAAAGGAGTGTTTTTTGTGCAAAACTAATACTTGCAATGCCGTGCCTTCAAATGTAAAGCTCCATCTGATTGGAATGACCTACCAAATCCACTTAGATCAATCACTTCCCTCAACGTATTTAAGGAATCAATTTTATACACCTTCTAACGCCGTGCTCATGGTTCTAAAATCTAAATTAACATACTTTTCTTGGCAGTTGTCTTTGTTTTCCATAAACATAACATACTGACTGATCTGCATGTAGTACCTTCATACAGTATGTGTTCCCGGCTGGTTCGGTGCTGCCGTTCGTTATTATCACATAAGCATGCTGGTATAATATTGCACGTTTGTTTTTTGCTTAGTAACATGGTTTTATTGTGCAATTTGTATATTTTCCCCCATATGAACGCTGCTATTTAGGGTTGAAACAGTGGGGTGGGAGCTATCTTTGGGAGAGCTTTTGTTCTGTTTTGTTTTGTCCTGTCTGTGTGTATGGTTGTACTGTTGTATTGTTTTGTGAACTGTATTGTACAATGTATGTGTTGAGGACCCCCTCTAAAATGAGATGTGACATCTCAAGGGGCTTATCCTTTCAATAAAGGTATATAATAATTCAGAATCATGAAAACCCCCTAGTTTGACATGGCACATGCTACTTAAAGTATGACATTTTGAGATGACAACTTTCAGCACAAAGTTTCCGAGGGAGTTGGGCTGGAAAAATATTATATGTGATTGTAGACACCTTTATGACCACATCTGTGAAGAAAGCTAGTGGTAAGCTTTTTTTGCAGATTTGCCACACATTTAGCTAATTTTCCCTTATTAAAGGGCCAGTTACGAATTGCAGCCACCTGTAAGGTTGTAAGTGCTCTTTTAGAGCAGTTTTGAAGGAGAGTATTGGTGCACACTCTTATGATTTTGGTGGCATAGCAGGAGACCAAATTTAACCCTCTGGGAAACACTGGTTCTTTGTTTCCATGGAGAGATAAAACAGACAAAAGCAATCAGCATTCTTCCAAACCATTTTATACCCTGTCACCTGTTGTCTGTAGCCAATCAGGGAAGGTCTCTGGAATTAGTGCTACTTTGGCCCAGATGGTATCAATCTTCTCTCATTTGGGGTTGAATGGTACACAAATGGACTGACAGCAATATTACAAATGGAACCCCTACAGAGGGACAATAAAACATCATCAGTGTTGTTATTCTTTTATTTCTATTAAAGAACATTGCTTTAGAGCTGTTAGTTTGTGAGAATGTAAGGGACCATATTGTGTCCCACATAGTGCACACCACTCATATCTCTACCACAGCATTTAGAAGTGAAAATGCCGGCCGGGTCACCTGAGGGCTGAGGCTAGAAGTGTAGGGACCAAACTTCTATTTCTGGACAGTTTAGGATTTTACAGGTACCGCTGGCCCCGCCGGGTATTTATATCTCTGTTTTTGACAGATCAACTCTCACGTTCATCTTGATCTTTTCATCATTAACCTTGTCTTCTAGTGAACCTGAAACGTGAAATCCAGCAGTAGACCTACATGCAGTAATCCCCACTTCAGATTATAGAGGGTATATGCGCGTGACATCATCACCATACCCGGAGGTTAGGCGGGAACACATATATACCGAGTGGCAAAAAAACCCTACTTTCTGCCCTTGACAGCCCATCCAAACAGATAAGTCCTATATCTGATTGCACTAAACGACGTTGAACTGTGTTAAACTCACTTTTCCACTTGATTTGCCACTCACGTTATGTATGTGCATACCCTCTAGTTTTTAATTTGCTCTTATTTTTATTTATTCCTGTCCACATGTTAATTGCGATCGAATGGAAGGATAGGCTATATATTTAATAACAATAAGGGAAACATGATGAGAAATGACTAATGAGAAAAGATAAAAGAATATGGAAATGCAATTTATAATGAATATTATTATATATGAATATTACAACCCCTATCACACAGGAAAGTGTATTTATGAAACTAATAATAAAACGATCAGCTTAAATACTAAAATAGACATGATAGAATCAGAATCATAAAACACGGGACGTCCATTGTGCCAATAGATGGTGTGGGCTCACATGAGATTTGCCTTGATGTTAAGAGTGGCATTAGGAGGTGTATTTCTTAACTAGGGTATGATGTCAATTTTGGGACACATCCTCAGTAGTGTGCCTTTGAATCAGCGGGTGTTTCGCCCTTCCAACACTAGTATACACCCTCATCAAAGGTGGCCAGCTAAAGGGTGATCAAGCCTTAGCTTGTGTCCCATGCCCAATCATTGAGATTTGCCGGGACTAACCACGGGACTATGCAAGGCAGGGGCGTCCTCTTCCCTGAGCCAGCCATACAGCTGACCGCATACCTCATTATGCCCTCGTGTTTGAGGGGTTTGAATGGAGTTCTCAGATGTGTGTGTGTGGGAGGGGGTCATGTTCTTATAGCCCAGGCGCCCAGCAAGGGTCTTTCCTTTTAATCCAGATCCACTGGCTGCCTCTTTCAGCTGCTTGAGAAAGTGTTCTGATTGTCTGCCGCAGAGCATGTCCATGGATGCCAAGTTCCTTCAGTAGCCTGATGCTGGAAGAAGCCACAAATCCTCTGCATCCCACTTCGACTGGACAGACTTTTGCATTCCAGCCACGCTGAATTGTGTCTGCTGCTAGCTCTGTGTATCGTGGTTTCTTGTGCTCATAGGCCTCCTCAACAGAGTTCTCCCATGGGACTGTGAGCTCTATTATGTACACAGACTTGCGTGAAGGGAACCAGAGTACCATGTCTGGCCTAAGGTTGGTGGAAGCAATCTCAGGTGGAAAAATGAGTTGCTGGCACACACAGGAAAGTGTATTTATGAAACTAATAATAAAACGATCAGCTTAAATACAAAAAATAGACATGATAGACATAAATAGGCCAAGCATGTAGGCACTGGCTGTGAAGTGTGAATAAGGACAATTTGTATAAAGTGATGCAAAGTGTCATGAATGGCGGACTCATCTTCAAAGTGCTGTCCCATTCCTCATCTTCAAAGTGCTGTCCCATTCCTTTCACAACAATTTGGAGCCCTTGCAGCCTCTCACCCTCAAGCACTTACAGCTGACGTCACTAAAGTCAATGAGGGTTCAGGGCTCAGGGCTTGAGGGAGGCAATTGGGATTGGGCCTCAAGTGCCACCATGTTGTCATGATGGAGTCAGAAGCAGAGTAAGCAGACCGGCAGGACCACAGGAAGGACGCCCCCTTGTGTCAGGACTACGCAATGACCATTATTTCAGCTGATGACTGTAATTGTAACTTGTAACAGCAGGTGGCAGCATAGCTCAAAAATCACGGCAGGAAATGTCTAATCTAGCTCAAATTTTAATGACACTATTGAAGAAAGCGTCGGTGTATTGCGTTTTTTCTTTTCTGAAATCAGAACATGCATGTGGAAAGCAACAGGGTTTAATGTTGGTGAATTGTTTTTTTTTTAGTTTCCAACATAAACATAGTTTTTGTTACACCATCACTAAACACAGGTATATTTTACCCCAATGTAAAATATTCCTGATATTTCTACAGCAATACATGGCAATCACACACTTACTTGCTTATGGCAGTCCATCGATGTCGATGACACACACACACACACACACACACACACACACACACACACACACACACACACACACACACACACACACACACACACACACACACACACACACACACACACAAATATATCAGGGGGAGGGGGCTATCATAGGTGGGCAAAATCGGTGAAAAACGTGAATATTATTTAAAATTATTTAAATAACTTTTCCTTTGGTCCACCCATTCCTAGGACATGTTAATGGTCCAATGGGAAAAAACATAGGCCTAATAAACAAACATAATGAGCTTCTAGTAAACTCATCATCTTATAATAAATGCACCACGTCTCTGTATGTGACATAACTATAAGCATATAAGTTAACTAACTCGTTTGCCACCACAGACTTCAAATTCGACACATGCCACAGGGAGTGCCCGGCCTTTAGTCGGTCGTATACACGGTTATCCAGAACCGCAAGAAAACCACTTGTCGGGCTCTGCCAGTGGGCCTAATGAGTTTAAGTCACCACAACTGTAGAATTCCCAGCCTCTGCCTGAGCCAATTGATTGACGTGAAACCCCAGCCTACACCTGCCATTTGATTACTTAGTCAGTCCACTTTTCAGTTTGCAGACTAAAACTAAAACAGGTGCTATAACAATGGATATATATGGGTAGGCCTATTGCATACTACGGTGGGATGTATTCCTGATTTTTATTGTTCTTAACTTGCATCATTCCCAAGTAGGCCGGTGCCCAACGGGCACAGGTCTAGTTAAATGTAATACATTGATAGCTTTCCAATACCGGGAATGTCTCAAGGTCATTCCTCAAATCTATGATCAAAATGAATAGAGCGAGAGCACCAGTAAAGCAATATCAAAGTTTTATTTGTAAAATGTAGTATAGAGAGGAACAGTAGTACAATTGAGACAGAAAAAACAAGGAGGGTGTAGTTCAATTATTTGAAAAAGGTCAGATAAAAACGTAAAAAGAGTAACCTGAATTTGCCTTTGTGTGTTCGGACTGGGGACCAAGGTGTGCGTGGGAGGTGTATGGTGTTTGTGTGTGTGTAATGTGTATGGTATTTGTGTGTGTGTGTGTGTGTGTGTGAGAAAGAGTGTGTGTGGCCTCCCGAAGTTTTGCATCACTGTTAAGTTCCAGAGAAAAAAATTGAAAAATACAACCTTTTTCATATTTTTTGCAACAGCGTAAAAAAATACAGCCGGGAAAAAAACCTGCTTTTATATCTGTAGTGTTTTTGTTAATGTTCTTTTTTTTCTTCTTCTTCAGTTTCTCTTTTCTTTGTTGTCCGTATAACAAATACAGCATTAAAATCCAAAACCAGACATGGTAGTTGAGTTTTTCTTACAGTAAAATCAGTAGGATGGTAGAATAGTATAAAAACAAAATAAAGACAATGGGGTGATGGGCAAGCAACGCTGTGTGAACGGAGAGCGAGAGACTTGAAACTTTGAACTACCACCAAGTTTGGATTTTGCGTTTGCCAAATTCCACAGAGTAAATCCACTAGTTAAATAATATCTTAATATAATATATATATAGATCTTCTCATATAGTATTCTCAATATATATATATATATATATTTTTATATATATAAGCCCTCCCCCACAGTGATTGGAAAGGTGACACATGTCAACACAGGGAGGGTGAGGGTCTTTATGCGTTATGTCAAATACATAGATTTGTTTTGTTTTCTGAGGACAGTCAAAGGGAGGTTAATGTCGGCTCTCATTAGCACATTGATACATTACGTATTTTCCACTGCATATGAACAGATACCGCTGTTCCCAGGTTTAGACCCGCAAACAATCCATGTTTCTTTAAAAAATATGTGCTGAATGAAAAATAGAGACATGGGTAGGACAAAATAAAACTATATTGTCACTGTCGTGTAGAAATCCCGTACCTCCACGTACACAAATACTTCAGAATGAAGCCTAGTTCATCATACAAGAGTGGCACACAAAAGTAGTGATGAGGTGCGGTGAGCTTGTTGATCAGCTTTAATGTTTTTTTAAAGTAATAAACTCTTTTGTATATACTAGGTTTCCACCCGAACAGCGACAATATGCTTTCTATTGTAAAGTGAATGATTCCAGAGAATAAGAAAAACATCTGGACAATTACAGACACAGAGCAAGGATTCTCTCTACACTAATATAAAGTTTGCAACCTGGCTTTTTCGCATACATTATAATTCAACAATAATTAAAAAGACAAACAATTTTGGTTGGACAAATAGAAATTAACAGTCTTGATTGCATTTTGGAGTCAATATACATATATATTAAATAACAAAACAAAATAACGTGTAATAAAAACAAAAGAGTAGCGCACTGGGAAGAGAAAAAAAAAAGAAAAAAAAAGGAACACAACAGTTTCTCATAATAGTTCCATTCAGACCCGCTTCTGGGGGGAAAAGCAGAGATACATCAAACAAAGAGAAGAAAATTGATGAACGCAAAAGTTAAGTGCATGTCTATGAGGTGCCATAGAAGGGAACACAAGCGTTGTCCGACCTGGCAGACCTAAATGACAGAACGAGGGGAAAAAAAAGGACTTCTATCAAATTAAATTATCCCATGGATGTTATTTTGTATAAACAAGGAAAACCAAAACGTAGTTCATTCTTTCAGACTTCATACATCACATCAAAAGAATTCCACTCGCCTCTCCTCTCCCACGCACCCAACGTTCAAGTGATCCAAAATATATAAATTTACTATATATATATAACTCAGTACCTAATATAAACAAACATACAGCGATCCATCTGCGCTTAGGTCCATAGAACATCTCTGACTGCCAGTAGGGCTGGGCCATGTGGACAAAATCTAATATCACAATATATTATTTAACCAAATGCCTCGACATTGATATTTGGACAATATCGTAATATTTTCCCCAATTTTTCAAAATGTTTTCAAAAATAACCCAAGCTCGTGAGCTTGTGGATCCTCTACTTACACTATTTTTGAAAGGTTTTGAACATTTTAAAGTATAAAAGAAGGCTTAAGTGATGAAAGACAACACCATGCCATATCACAATATTAATATATCCAAAATCCCAGGCAGTTATCTTGTCTCACATCACGATATAGATAGAATATCGCTATAATTGCCCAGCCCTAACTATCGACAGTTTGACAAGAAATGGTATGTGTGTGTGTGCATTAAATAAAAACAAAAAGCTTTAAAAAAGATGGCAAAGCATTACCTGATAGTCGCCGTAGCACAACAGTGTTCTATTGTTTAAGCTGATTAGATTTTTTTAACTGAGTCAGTATTAAGCCTTATGATTATAAAAAAAATCATCATATACAGCCTGTAGGTCCAGTATTTTGCGACAAGCATTACAGCACCAAACGTTCTCATCATTTGGCAAAAATTCAAGCTTTAAGTGAAAGTCAAAAATGCTTCTTTTTATAATAAAGTGTTTGCTGTGACGCCGTGATTTGTATAAAGCTAGCAAGAACATTTCCCCTTGTACTTTAGATTTTTTTTTTTTCATTTTTCAATTCCACAGACAACCGCCCCCACCCCCCGCCCCCCCCATACGCCGTTCCTAGATTTTTTTTATTAAGCGTTATTTTCAGTAGTTTTTTCTCTATTTATTTATTTATTTGTGTGTGATTCCTGCTAAATCTTGGTGTGCGGTCTGCTTGGCACAAATAGCACAGCCTTTCTCTTAAATTAAAGTCATAAATATGGCTGTGGTACATTTAGTCACAAAACAGATTTTTTGGTTCCAAGATTTGTGCAGGGAAAAGAAAAAAAAAAAGAAGGAAATTATAATATAATATAACAATAAACATTTAGGGCATCTAAACAAGTAGACTCTACAGAGCAAAGTTAAAAAAAGGAAAAGAAAAACTCTTTCCATCGGCAAATAATGCTCTCTCTTCGCGCGTCGGCGCAATTTACTTTCAAGATTTTGGGCAGAAACCCACAGCTAGCCTCTGCTCGCAGACAGACAGAAACAACAAATTATAGCATTTAATAAGACCATTAGAACTCTAGAACTCTTCATAAATTAAATAATTAACATTTCTCTCTTTATTTTCTTTAGATGATTGGCCTATCGTTATCTTAACCACTTAAACCCTATATACATTAGTTGACCGGAGTCCCCCAGGGTTCTATACTAGGCCCCTATGCATCAAATCGCTTTGCGGGAACGTAGCCGATATATAAACTCACGCTCACAACATAAAACGTGTCGAGCGTATACTGTAGATCTGCTATTTCTGCCGGTCACTCGCCTCCCAGAACTGGGACGCTAGGGTTCAAGTGGTTAAAACTCTGTACATCGTCCGAACCCCGGAGCCCCAAATCCCCCCCGCCCCCTTCCCCAAGAAAGAAAAACAGGAGATAAAAATACATCACCAAGAACCTGATTTTCTCAAAGGACTCCTCTTTATAATCTCTAGTGAGCGCTGGGCCCAGAGTCATACGCACATAGCAACAATAATAAAATCTGTACATCTTAGAACCCCACCCCCCCTATCTACCCAAAGCTTTTTTTTTTAATTCACTATTTGTCTATCTTTGTCACACACTTGCGTGGAAGTAACCTCGAGGTTGTGATAGCACTTTGGAGTTGTTGATTGTTTACCAGCTAGTTTTTTTTTTCTTTCTTAAAACAGATATATATTATAACATTATTTTCTTTCATTCATATTTTTTAGCTATTGTTTTGTTTCTTAAGCTTTTTTGTGTGTGTGTGGTAAAAACAAAAACAAAAACTGTCAGTCGTCCTCCAGGGCGCCACCAGCGTCGCCCTCGCCCCAGGCTGATTGGTCGTTGTCGGCGGCGTAGTCGCCCTCCAGGTCCAGGTCGGCCTCCTCGCCGTCAAAGTCGTCGTCTCGGGGGAACTCCATGGCGTCCAGGCCCTCCTGCGTGGCCTGGTGCGAGTCGGCGCAGTCCACGCACACGCCGTAGCGCCGCGAGCCGTGGCGGATGCCCACGCTCGCTGCCAGCATGAAGATCTTCTTGCACACCATGCACTTGTACTTTTTGTCCTTCTTGTGCACCTGTACAGAGAGAGAGAGAGAGAGAGAGAGAGAGAGAGAGAGAGAGAGAGAGCGGGGAGGGATTAATGGACAGTCAGAAATCTGAGTGATTTGTGTGGGATGGCTTCAGAAAGGACAACATTTGAACGTTTTCATACAGATATTCGACATCCACGATAACGTCGATGTTGACATCAGTTATCGGTTATCGGCCAGCGATGTCACATCCGTGCATCGGTACTCGACTTTAGTGGTGCAACCACTTCTACATCCAGCAATGTCCGCATGTATCATGTATCATGAGCACGAGTGGTGTGCGCATGCGTGAAATTGGAACGAGAGAAGTATGTGACATGGCTGCCACCTGCTGGACGCAAACGATACAGAGAAGAAATTGGAACGATACAGAGAAGAAATTGGAACGATACAAATTGGAACGATACAGAGAACCAATAGACGGGAGTTGCACCACTTGGTTCACACTGGTGTGATTTTTTTGTAAATGAATGCCCTATACTTCGTCATACTACAGTGTCTGAGTCTGTAGACGATGTCTGTCACTGATCCAATACAAAGTAGTAAGAGCTTGTGACAAAATAATAACTACATTGGCTCCATTGGAACACAAGTCATTTTTTCCCCCCATTTACTGAAAAGTAACCGTTTTGGACGTACATGGTTCCCTTTTGGTGTTTTACCCCCTCAGGCCGGGAACCCATTTTGGGGTTCTGTACAGTACGTATAAATGTAAAAAAAAAAAATGATGCTGCTATATAAATATTTGAGGTTTTTCAGAAAAACTTAGGTCAGGATTTAGAGGCGTTTTTAGAATGGGCCTCAGGCCTAAATGGGTTAACCCATTCTGACCTGAGATCAGATTCATACGAGGTTTCCGACCGGACACACACTGGTCTGATGAACCCATTCTGACCTGAGATCAGATTCTAAAAATGTCAGTCGTTCTTCGATTTTTCAAAAAATAGCAGACCTACAAGCTCGTATCGCGCCACTCGGTGGCGCGATATGAGCTTGTAGATCTGCTATTTTTCAATAGCTAAAGCATAACATGATGCCGACACCAAAATGGGTTCCCGTTCAGAATGGGTTAAAAGGTGTAAGGTGTTTTGACTAATAGTGTGCCAACGACTCCATGTTGACCCGACGCAACCCGGAGAAAGAAACTTTATGTACCAATAATATTTAGAGAAGAGCGCCATATTATCGCTGCAGGACACACACCGATATGTGGAGGGATTTTATCATGGCTTTAAGTTTAGGCCAAATTTAGAAGTGCCTAATGTTGGAATGTGTGTGTTTTTTTACATTCGTTATGCAGGGCCTCCGAGGTCACGCTGCTTCGGCCGTCAAAGAAGAACTAAACACACACACACACACACACAAGAATCACAAGGAATGTGATCAGGCGTTGGATTCATAACATCCGCACATAATTATGCTTTTACGTGTTATGTACAATGTGGCATTTAAGGCCATTAAGACTACATTAACCCATTCTGACCGGGCACCCATTTTGGTGTTAGCATCATGTTATGCTTTATCTATTGAAAAATAGCAGATCTACAAGCTCATATCGCGCCACCGAGTGGCGCGATACGAGCTTGTAGGTCTGCCATTTTTGAAAAATCGAAGAACGACTGACATTTTTTGAATCTGATCTCAGGTCAGAATGGGTTCATCAGACCAGTGTGTGTCCAGTGGAAAACCTCGTATGAATCTGATCTCAGGTCAGAATGGGTTAAGAATTAAGAAAGAAAAAAATGTAATAAAATAAAGTTTTCTGAAAAAGTTATGTTTCTATACCGGTGGTTCTCAAACTTTATCATATCAAGGAGCCCCACAATTATATATATTTAGCCGCCGACCACCACTCATTTGTAGAGTGGGTGTGCGTGCATGTTGGGCCCTCTATGTACTGTGTGTGTGCATGCACTGAAAGGAGGACCCACCAGGGAATGTCTCTTGACGTGCTCACGGCGGGTGAACAGCTTGCCGCAGATGTCGCAGCTGAAGGAGCGAACGCCCGAGTGGATGATGAGGTGCCTCTTGAGTGTGCGCCGGTGCTTGGCAATGTAGTTGCAGTGGGGACACTTGAGCTTATTGAGGGCCAGGTCGGACGACTCGCCTGGGGGACGCACAAGGGTGACAAAACAAACACACACACACGGGTTAGCGACAGGTTGACGTGGCAGCGTCGTTCATTATTCACGTTTTGCTTTGACTGTGAAAAATGGTGTGCCCACACTATAACCCATTCTGACCTGAGATCAGATTCATACGAGGTTTCCACTGGACACACACTGGTCTGATGAACCCATTCTGACCTGAGATCAGATTCTAAAAATGTCAGTCGTTCTTCGATTTTAAAAAAATAGCAGACCTACAAGCTCGTATCGCGACACTCGGTGGCGCGATATGAGCTTGTAGATCTGCTATTTTTCAATAGCTAAAGCATAACATGATGCCAACACGAAAATGGGTGCCCGGTCAGAATGGGTTAAGAACCACTGACTAAAGATATATTCCTCTGAAAATCACCTGTGCCCAAAGTGTTCAAAACTTTTAATCATTGAAACCCTCTAGTTTCAGTGAAACATACTCCAGTTTCAACAGTACTTTTCTAATAACCTATTCTACACAGAGTGTAGATACTAAGATAGCAGATCTACAAGCTCTCAACGAGTTATACGAGTGGTTATTCCCTTGTCCGATTGGATCAGCTTTGGATTTTGAGTTGTTTTGAGCAAAACAAAAACGGCAATGGGATAACTTTGATATATACGATCTGTGATCACAGAATTATTTGCCAAAATTATATAAACAATTAGGTGTGATTAAACAAATAACACCCAAAATTCCAAATCTGATTCACTCGGATAGTGATTAATCTGTGTGTGTGTGTGTGTGTGTGTGTGTGTGTGTGTGTGTGTGTGTGTGTGTGTGCGTGTGTGTGTCTGCGTGCGTGCGTGACTGTCAACCCAATGTTGTGGTTACTGAATAACAAATGACACTCTTTAGGAATGAAGGCTGCTACAGTATGTTGGATATCTCCAGGGAAGTGGGCATGGGTTCAGGAGGTGTGTGAACAGGGCAGACTGACTAGGGTTTATTTATGGAGCAAATATTGATATTAGACGTCTCTCCAGCTTATCAAATGTTCTCTCTACAGGTTTTACATGAATGGTCCAAATATAAACAAAATATGCACTCCAACAGAAAAGTAGAAACGGGGAACGGAGATGTTTCCATTCTCTGCGTGGACTCACTGAACTCTTACACAAGGACTTGAGCGTAGACAACACAACTATGACGTTTTAAACTGCATGTCATCGCTGTCGGGGTGGAAACCTTGTAGTTCCAAAACACTTTTCAGGAAATAAAACAACCTGTGTGTCAAGGGATCTAATCTACACGCTCTACAACAAGCTCATAGCACAGCACTTGGTGCCGTGCTATGAGCTTGTACAGAACATTAGTCCACAGTCCACACTCTGAACGTCATTATAAACCTGGTCTAAAGATTCCTACTTGGACCTTTAATGCTACAACTGAACAATGTATCTCTCCGTGTGAATAACAGGTTAAAGCGCAGTGGGGTGCAGTGGCCCCCAGGGGGCGCCAGGGGGGCAATTGGATAGGAGTGCACAAATATTTTCTATCTGTAGATCTCACTATTGTGCCTGGGAGTTTAACCACTTTCAAAAAGGATCTACAATCTAGGATCTAAAAAGGCATCACAACACGTTGCGATGCATTGTAATCTTGGAGATCATCCATTTTTCCCACCCTTGTGTATTAAATCCACTTGGAAATAGTGTGGCAGAGGCTATACGACTGAGGGTCCTTTGGCATGGAAAGGTTTTGGAAACCCCTGGGTTTAAATGATATCATGTAAATATCAACAGTGAGTTTGTTTCATTCTAAAAAAGCACCACCAGCACCCACACACACACACTTCCCTTCTAAAGGGAGGGGAGGTGTTTCTGGCTCTGTTCTAAAGCTGTGCGTGGGGGTGCTTCACTCTGCTTAATAACTTAAAACGGAGTAAATGTGTCACCCTGCATGGCAACGGACCCCCTCCCCCCTCTCTCAGGGTAATAACCAAATTAAGTCTAATGTGGTTCCTGAAACTGGGATGTGTCTGGAGGTGATAATGTGTTCACGAGTAAAACTGATGCCTTCACGAGTGCGGACAGATGTGAATATACTGAGGAATGTTCCTAAAAAAGGACATGCCAGAATACTAATGTTCTAAACATCATGTCCTGGTACTACACACGCTATATCTGTATATATATATGTACATAGCTTTGTAGATTTGACCAGAGTAAATTAACTAAAGTCTCAAGTCATCCAAACACACCTTATCAGGAATATGAATAGGCCTTAAGACTACTATTCAGTTTATTCTCTCGTGGACTGGCAGCACTACAATGACTTTGGTTTGCTTTGCAATCTCGTGCACAGTTTGACTCTTTTTTTCCCCTCTTCTCACCTCTCCTGCTCTACCCTATGTCTATCTATCTTAAAACTACAAATTATCTAGATCTAAATAATGTAACCCACTTCTTTGCCACCTGTAACCTTGGGGTGTGAATGAATACAGAGGATTCTGATGTCACGTCATCTTTTAAGTCAGTCTCTGTGTGTTTAAACAGTGTATTGTTCTGTTTGAGCCTCCTCTCCCCCAGGTGCAGGGGTACATGGGGTACCTGGGGGGGCTCCGTGTCTCTCCCTAGGATACATGCCTCCCCTATTGGTTGCCACTCTAACAGATGCCTGTCACAGTGGGACACTATGTGGAGACAATGTTGATTTCAAACGGGGCACCATTTAAAAAAGGGATATAAATAGGCTTTCCAACAGTTATAGCCAAGAGGCATTGTTACCTGAACTTCTTTTGCTATATATGCATAAGTACACACAACCATGAGCACACATTCAATGCTAAATTAGCACTTTGTTATGTTCCTATGCCTATAACAGCATATCGTTGCTGTCGGGGTGGAAAACCGCATATGTTCAAAACGGTCACTTTTCCAGGAACAGCAAACGCAGCAGATCTACAAGTGGATCTCTGCTACCTTTGATGCTTTTGTGTGACGCTGTAGTATGATCAAGTAGGGGCCTTGATGTACAACAAAAAAGAAAAACTCAACAAGTTAAAAGCTGGAGATAGCCTGACAGCAACGATATGCCCGCTGTGTTTCCATACAAAACAGTGTCTCCGTCTCTCATAACAGGTTACGCTGGACAGCTGGCTGTGCTAATAAACAAGGTATGTATTGATTGTGTGAAGGGGCTGCGGAGAAGTGTGTGTGTGCGTGTGCTATTCTTTATCATGAAGGGTGTGTGTGTGTGTGTGGGGGGGGGGGGGGGGGGGGGCAGGGTCTGGCCTTTTGTTTGAGCCACACAGGCCAACAAACACAGGCGTCGCTAGGGCAGGTTGCTAGGACAGGGGCTGGGGGAGATGGTTGATGAGGACCAGGTCACCTGTGTATTCACCCCTGTGTGTGTGTGTGTGTGAAAAGGATGCATGCCACCTTTTTGGCATCACAACAAGCTACTATAGAAAGGTATATTATAACCCATTCTGACCTGAGATCAGATTCTATAAATGTCTTCTACAACCTGATAGTTTTCTGATAAAGCTATGTTTCTATGTCAGTCTTTCTTCGATTTTTCAAAAATAGCAGACCTACAAGCTCGTATCGCGCCACTCGGTGGCGCGATACGAGCTTGTAGATCTGCTATTTTTAAATAGCTAAAGCATAGCATGATGCCAACACCAAAATGGGTTCCCGTTCAGAATGGGATAAAAGATATTGGTTAAAAAATAGAAAGAAAAACAATTTGTGGGGAAAGATTTACAATAAGCCTAATAGAATACCCATCTAAGATCTAAGCTTGTAGGATCTGCTACTTCATGTGTCCAATGTGTAAAAAAATGTAATCAATAGCTGCAGCCCTACTTGGAAAATGTACCTCCATGTGTGAAATGTCATTATTTGCTCAAATCACACTTTAAAGTTCATTAAAACACCTGCTAAACAGAAGCAAAACTAAGATTAGGGATGAACACGGTCAATTATTTTCCTTTAGCCACCATTCCTAAATCCAGGGTGCTATTTTGATTATGAGGGGGGTAAAAACAGGTTCAATTAATCTGTTTATCCTAGACTAAAACAATACAGAGTATACTTTAGTGGAGAGATCCAAATAAATCAATCGATTGTGTTCAGGCTTGGATTATTAATAACGTGGCATACTTTAAAATATATTTTTTGAGGGCCGCTATAGCCCCTCCTACATCCAGCTTTTAGTTACCGTCCACAAACTTCGTATTAAACAAATTCCCATTGACAATGAATGGAGAATTTTATGCCAGTGTCTGGGGAAAATAGGTATAGTGTCGTCATGATGATGTGCGATGATAAAAAGCGCCCTTCACTTCACACAGGTGTGATTGTTTTTATATCAAATTCAAAAGCAGCCAAAGTAGCAGATCTACAAGCTCAAAACATGTCACTTGGCGCTGCGTTTTGAGCTTGCGGATCTGCTACTTTGGATAATTTCGAGTAATGCTATAGAAGTAGGGTGTTGTACATTTATGGGGGAAAACATTTAAAAATGGGCATGAGACGTTTCTGCCCGACAGCAACAATATGCATGGTAACAATTGAACCATAGTGTTTTTGGCAATTATTTGGGGGCCCGACCCGGCCCACTTGCAATAACCTCACAGCCACCAAGTGGGTCCCCGGCCCACGGTTTGGGGGAGTCGCCGGGGTAGATAATTAAGAAAAGGGAGTGTGAGGAAGTCTTTACCATTTTCCCATGACTCTCCTTGGTGGGAGTCTTGCAGGAGGCTGTACTGGATTTGGTTGGCCAACTCTAGGGGGGGGGGTGGAGAGAGAGAGAGAGAGAGAGAGATGCAAGTCAGTTGAGTGCCCCTGGAGAATGCACACTTAACAGCAAACAATCACACTTTTACATTACTTTATTTAGACGGGACATTGCATATTAATGGACACTTAACCCATTTGTTTATGGTATCTATTTGGTATCTTTAAAGTAGTTCATGAGGCCGGGGCAATTAACGGAAAATGTGTCAAAACCGAATTATTAGAAGAGAAATGAGTCTTGCTTACAGTATATGCTGTAGTAGGGGGGTTAATTGAATTATTAATGAGATTCTTTTTGATAATTCTTTTAAAATGTGTTCGACAGAGGAGGGGGGTGGATGCAAGTCAGGTGAGCCCCAGGGGAATGCACAAAAGTCCCCTAACCCCCCCAAAATGATTCCTTCTGTATGAAAAGTGGGTTGATTCAGTAGAAGTTCCACTGAATCAACCCACTTTTCATACAGAAGCAATTTTTCTACTGTTGAAGTAGCGGTGAAACAGTTGATCAAAATAAGTGATTTAATTGATTATGGAAAAACATTGATTTCACTGAAATAAACTATAGCGAAAACAGCAGATCTACAAGATGTAGATCAGGCTGTCAAATATACAGCTTACATGAAAAAAATATATATTCACGTACAATTAATTTTGCATCGATTCATAGATGTTTTTAATATTATCCCCCAAAACACATGATTATACGGTTGAAAAATGAATTGACAAAATAATTGTCTAGTTGCAACCCTACTTCACAGCACAACACCTTGTGCACACAAACCCCACCCATCCACACCAGCTAATGTAATCCCACTGTATGCAAAGTGGCTTGTTGCTCCCCTGCAGGCTGCAGTTTACTCTAACCCATTCTGACCTGAGATCAGATTCTAAAAATGTCTATTACATCCTGACAGTTTCATTATTAACCCATTCTGACCTGAGATCAGATTCTAAAAGTGTCTTCGATTTTTCAAAAATAGCAGACCTACAAGCTCGTATCGCGCCACTCGGTGGCGCGATATGAGCTTGTAGATCTGCTATTTTTCAATAGCTAAAGCATAACATGATGCCAACACCAAACTGGGTGCCCGGTCAGAATGGGATAAGTGGGGTCAAGGCAGGGACCCGCAGGGGTCCTTGAAGTCCAGGGGGTCTCCAGCTAAATCACTTAATATGACCACCTATTTCATACTTTTGTCTACTTAAGCTTAGCTTACATTGTGCCTCGACAAACCTTAAACTCGGTTTAGAATTTAGAAACACAAATCTTCTCTTCTGGGGGTCCCTGGCACGCTTAGTTCCCTCCCCCCCCAGATATGCCCAAATAAGTACATTTTGGGGTCCTTGACATGAAAACGTGAGAACCACAGCTTGACACAACAGGCTAAACAGAACACCCCCAGGCAGGCAAGGCAGGGTGGAAGGGGTTAAATGACACAATGACAAGAGTCGCACGGCTCTCACACAACCGGCTCGTCTTACACGCTTTCGGTGTGTGCGCGCACCTGTGTGTGCACGCCAGGGTGTGTGTGTGTGTTTGCGTGCGTGCGCGCACGCACACGTCCGGTTTCTCCAGCCACACAGGGCTTAGAGCGCCCCTTTAAAAGGCACACCCCTGTGTGTGTGAGTGTGTGTGGCTGTGTGTGCGTCCACTCTCACTGGGTCAATATTTGGAATGGCGAGGACAGCCTCAGTGCATTACAGTGGATTAGGGAGGAGAAAAGGCCACCCCTAGCAGCTTTGCACCTCGTGTCCACAGGGGTGTGCATGTGTGTGCGTGGCTGCGTGCACGCCTCAAGAATGAGACAAGTGTGTATGCAAATGCGCTTTGCCTGCTTATCTTTCTTTATATGCAGTGTGTGTGTGTGTGTGTGTGTGTGTGTGTGTGGGGAGCGGCCCACAGGGCAGGCAGCCCACCCCTTTTAAACAAGCCAACGGTCGTGTTTGGAGAGGACCCAAGAATTTATTGGCCGTGGGTCTCTGGGCGTTGGAGCACACTGCACAGAGCAACACAGGAGCCCCGGCCACTTAAATATATACACACAGTTGACCGGGGTCCCCCAGGGCGCCACACTGGGCCCCACTAGGATTTTTCTACACCACAAGCTCACAAACGCGCCGGAACTTGGCACGTTGTGAGCTTGCAGGTCGGCTGTTTTTCGGGCAGATTGACAAGCTTGCAAAAGCGTTGCATCACCAATGCTTTGTGCGCTTGTAGATCTGCTATTCTCACCCCATGTTTTCCCTGGAGTAGGGACGCTAGGATTCATGTGGTCGACCATCCTAAGTGCATCACTTCTGCATGCACACTACAGTTCTCCCCAAATAAAAGCTCTGCTTAAGGTTGCAAGCAGGCTGCCGTCAGTCACAATAAAAGGCCTGCGATCCATCGCCATATGACAGCCATGTCCCCCAAAAGGGGGAAATCCATTCTAAAAAGTCAAAATTTGCATACTTCCATTATAGGACAAATCAATGACTTCAGATCTACAAGCTCACATCAGCTTTAACGAGAGATTTTGTGTAGAGACGGAAAAATACTGCGACCCTAGTATGGAGCCCTGGGGAACCCCGGTCAGATAAGTATATAGGGTTTTAAGTGGTTAAAAAAACAAACACAGACACACTCTTAAAGGGAGCCATTAGGAGACTCTGATGGACTGCATGCAGGCATTAAAAAGGTCTACGTGGAGTTGGGGAGACTGAGGCACGTTGGAGGGGCGTTCGGAGGGGCCGGTGGGAGGAGGGCTTTCTACATCTCGCTGCATTAGGCAGTCTGGTGTGTGTGTGTGTGTGTGTGTGTGTGTGTGTGTGTGTGTGTGTGCCTGTGAGTCTCTCTTTCTCCCTCTCTCTCACACACACACACACACACACTACTCTCACAATCTGCACCTCATGAACACACTTAATGTTCTTACGATTCTCTCTCACACACACACTTCATCGTACCCCCCCCCCCCCACTCCTCCCAATAGCACTCTGTTTAATATGTGATATCATTATGCTTTCATAGAACGCTGTGCTTACTGGAGCCATCAGAAATACCAGGCTAGGAGTTGAAAGACAGACAGAGGCTAACGGGGGGGAGAGAGAGAGAGAGAGAGAGAGAGAGAGAGAGAGAGATGGAAACGGAGGAAGATGGAAAGAGAAGGAAGCTAAAATGAGGCAGTAAGGCAGAGGATGTCCGGTCCGTCCGGCCGGGGCTGTGATGCAGCAGACAGGAGGAGACAGCTAGTTAAGCTGTGATGCTAATTGACATAAATGGCAGCTCCATCCACGGCACAGGGACGTGAGGAGGAGGCCACCACAAACGACTCCCTCTGGAGCAGCGATTCTCAACGTTTTGATTTATTTTTTATAGGACCCCCAGTTTGATATGCATGAGGCCACCGACCCCCATTTGATAAAATATATCAGTGTTAATATAACTCGGAGCGAATAAATGGAACCAAGTGGACTCATAACTAGGTCCATTTGTACACTCCCACTCCCAGAGTTAGAAATCTGTAAGGGTCTTTTGGTTCCTCTCCTCACTATCACAAGTTAACAACCGTCAATGAAGCGCCACAAGAGTAGCCTGGTTTCCATCCCGTAGACCCCGCCCAGTTCAGGAAGCTTCAGAGTCTGATAATCACCCTACCACCAAGAGTTCATTTCCATTCTGACCTGAGATCAGATTCATACGAGGTTTCCACTGGACACACACTGGTCTGATTAAACCCATTCTGACCTGAGATCAGATTTAAAAAAAATGTCAAGTCGTTCTTCGATTTTTCAAAAATAGCAGACCTACAAGCTCGTATCGCGCCACTCGGTGGCGCGATATGAGCTTGTAGATCTGCTATTTTTGCTGCCATAGCCACTTTTCCAAATGTGACGACCTCATCACATTTGCCCTGCTCATAGGTCGTTAATGGTACCCCGACTTTCAGCAGCTGTCACCAAAGTCTCCCAAGTGAGTTGGGTGGAACATTACGGTAGACACCTTTTATGAAAACATTTGTGAAGAAAGCTATTGGTAAGCAATTATTTTAGAAATTCGGCTAACTGTCCCTAAGATTATGACGTTAGAGAATGTAGACTGGCATAGTGTGCTTTTTTTTACCTCACATATACTGACAGACACACATATTGCAGTTTGAATTACAGCTGTGTAGACTAGGGTGAGATCATTGTGGAAAATGCGTATGCATGAAGGTCCAGTGTGTGTGTGTGTGTGTGTGTGTGTCATACCGGCGTTCTCAGAGAGGTAGGAGAAGTCCTCCCTGGGGTAGGAAGCAGACGGTTGGATGAACATGTCCTCGTCGAAGCCCTCCTCCGGCTCGGGTGGGATGTTGTAGACGAAGCGGCGCGTGGTCGCCTGCTTTTTCCTCCTGCCGCTGCCGGCCGCCGCGTCGCTCCCTGGCGCCTCGCGCTTCACGCTGGCCGGCGCCGCCGCCGCGCCCCCCGAGGACGGCTCGTTCCAGACGAACACCTGCCCCGGACCGCCGCCTACCAGGCCTGTCACGGTCACCACATTTAGAGTCGACGGTTAGTTGTCATGCAAAGGATTGCGATTTGGCAAGTAACTCAAATATATAACGAAATGACTGACATACGTATTAAACAACAAAGAAATGAATAGTGGAAATAGCTGATCTACAAGCTCACAATGCGCACAACGTGACACAATGCAAACAGGCGATCATGCAAAAAAACGGGGCTCACCGCCAACGCTTGGCCGCGACTCGCCCGCCTCCGCCGAATCCGACGAGTTGTCGTTGTGCTGCGACCAGCCGGAGCCCCCCAGGGCGCAGCCCTCGGCCCCGCCCAGCCCCGCCGCCGACACCTCCACGTCACTCGTCTCCTCCTTCACCTCCTTCGCCATGCCCTCCTCGTCCTTCTCTGGGCCGACGCCCACGCTGATGTTGCTGGCCTTGATGGAGAGCTTGGACAGGATGCTGGTGGCCCAGAAGTTGCCCGGCTTGCGCTCCTGCCTCGGGTGGCCGCCGCCGCCGCCGCCGCCGGCCTTGCCCGGGCGGCCGCCGCGGCCGGCCACCGTCCGCCGCTTGTTGTAGTCCACCATCACCGAGTCGGGCGCCTCCTGCTTGATGCTGATGTTCAGCGCGTCCTTGATGAACGCCCGGCACGTCTGCACCACCTCCGTCATCTGCAGGTAGCTGGCCACCGACATCACCTCGATGGCGTTGTGGCTGGTCAGCAGCAGGTTGCCCGAGTACAGGAAGTCCAGGATGACCGAGAAGCCCTGCACGGCCGCCACGTCCAGGTGCGTGACCGTGGCGGCGGCCGTGGCCGAGCCGGCGCGCTCCTGGCGCCCGGTGTCGCTCTTGGTCAGGCAGTAGAGGGTCTTGAAGTAGCGGCTGCCGGCCACCAGGATGTTCTTGTGCGCGCGGAACACCTGGCCCGACACCACGATGTTGACGTCGCACAGGATGCCACTCTTCCGCTGCTTGTCCAGCTCCTGCAGCAGCTGGTAGCAGTACGAGCTCTCGTTGGGCTTGCCCAGGCGGTAGTCGTCGTCGCACGACGGTGCCACCGACGACAGGCTCCCGCCGTTGTCCACCGGCCTCTCCGTCTCCTTTTTGGGTGGGGGGGGGGGGGGGGGGGGGGAGGAGAGAGAGAGAGAGAGGCGCAGGTCGTGTTAAAAGGGACACTGGCGTGATTCTGAACGATGTGGCTTTCGGTTCATTGAGTGTATAGCTTTGGTTCTCAAACGTCTTAATTTCAAGGACACCCGTAACTCTTGAGCGCGTGTGTTACATTCCCTTTGGTCTAGGAGTTATTAAAGGATGCAACGAGGCTGGAAAGTGAATTGTAGTTTATTCACCGTTCTCAACAAGGTATTTTACTTAAAATAATTTACAATGCAGTCAACAATCACATGGATACAGTACATGCCTGTATTCTTCTGGACAACCGTGACTTACTACTAGTAATGGGTTGGTACCCGTAAGGCTCCATTTGTATACGCTCATAGCCTCACAGTCCTATACGGGTCCATTTGGAACTCTCTTTAGGAACCCTGGACCCCACTTTGAGAACCACTGGTGTAGGAACAATATGATCCTCAATGCTAACTCTAATGAGTTAGCATTACATCAACCTGATTTGTATTTTCTCCAGTCAAGAAACACAGCGGACCAGGAAGGTAGCTTCCATTGCACCGCCACTCACATCACTTGGTTATATTCAGTAAAACCTTTGTGGCATTTCAGTTTCAGAGTCAGACCCACAGAGGACTTCTTATAGATATGATGATCCTTGTTATAGTGCCCATGTGTAATAGCATTTTTGCCTTCAAATTTTTGTGATATAAAGACTATATTTATCCCATTCTGACCGGGCACCCATTTTGGTGTCAGCATCATGTTATGCTTTAGCTATTGAAAAATAGCAGATCTACAAGCTCATATCGCGCCACCGAGTGGCGCGATACGAGCTTGTAGGTCTGCTATTTTTTGAAAAATCAAAGAACGACTGACATTTCTAGAATCTGATCTCAGGTCAGAATGGGTTCGTCAGACCGGCGTGTGTCCAGTGGAAACCTCGTATGAATCTGATCTCAGGTCAGAATGGGTTATGGAACAGAATAACTCATCATCACATTTCTCGAAATCTCTCAAGAACAGATTCTGAGCTGCGCTACTGAATCTGACGAGAGGGGCATTCAGAATGTGTATACGTTGTTGTTAGTGGGAATGAAAACATAGGCGGCCCTCAGGAAGAGGAGGGTTGAGGGCGAACCAAAGGGGCTAACATCCTGTTATCCACATTCTAGCCCATTCTGACCTGAGATCAGATTCATACGAGGTTTCCGCCGGACACACACTGGTCTGATGAACCCATTCTGACCTGAGATCAGATTCTAAAAATGTCAGTCGCTCTTCGATTTTTCAAAAATAGCAGACCTACAAGCTCGTATCGCGCCACTCGGTGGCGCGATATGAGCTTGTAGATCTGCTATTTTTAAATAGCTAAAGCATAACATGATGCTGACACCAAAATGGGTGCCCGGTCAGAATGGGCTAGAGGTAAATTGACTAAATGTAAAAGGAAACTGTCCTTTTTTCGGGATGGGAAACATGGCAGATTACATTTTCTCAAAATGTCCACTAAAATCCAACAATGACTTGTTAACCCATGTTGGGGCGGGAACCCCTTTTGGTTGTTAGCATTATGTTGTGCTTTAGTTATTGAATAAATAGCTAAAAAGCAGCAGAGAAATAAGAGATGATGTTTGCGCTTTTTTTGTACATCACACACTGTTGAAAGATGCAACCCATCCATCCGTCCGAAATAGGAGAGAGTGGGTGAACAATACGTCAACAAACACCGCAGGGCCTCCGTGTCGATGGATATCCCACACACACACACACACACAAACACACACACACACACACACACACACGCACACACACACACACACACCCCAGAACGATGACACCGATGCACCTGCACTGTGTGAAACAGGTCTGACAGGCTTCAGTTATGGGGGAAGCTGAATACTAAGCTGAGCTAGCATTAGAACACACACACATCCCCCACACCGCATTACTACTAGACCCCAAAAGAACGCCCTGCTTCTACAGCACGCACCTGCTCTTCTTACAGCCACACTCATTGAGACCAGATACAACACATTTTCTTCTAAATCTAAATCATGACAGTTTTCTGAAAAACCTATGTTTCTATATCAGTGGTTCTCAAACAATTTCATGTCAACTAAGGACCCCATTATATGTAATTAGCCGCCGACCCCCATCTGAAAATATGTTGTTCCAGGGACCCCTCAGAAACAAATGAGTTAAAAACGTTTGCTGTGAAAGAATATATATTCAAAGATTTGCACACTCAGAAATGGCAGCTCTACAAGATCTGCTATATAGGGTATGCGTGTGACATCATCATTATCATACCCGGAAATTATGCAGGAACGCCTACTGAGTGGCAGAAAACTACTTTCTGGCCTTGACAGGCCATACATCCAAACAGAAAAGTCCTATTTGATTGCATTACTTTACTTTAGTTTAAACAACATTAAATTCACTTTGCCACTCGATCTGCCATTCACTTTATGCATGCACATATTCTTTAGCAGCTAGTTTCAAATAATGGTTTCAAAAATATAAAGTGGTTCAAAAGCTAAGGCAACACAGATGCAACTTTGAAAACAGACCAACAGCAAGCTTGCCTGTCTGTCTTCTACGATGGGTGGATTCATACTACATCGGGTGGTCTTCTGTGTGTTTACTGCCTCATGGGAGAGCAGCACCATCACTATGAAGCTGAGAGAGCAAGAGTTTTTAGGGGAATACAATTCAGCAACATGCCGCTGTGTTATAGTGGTTCAACAGTTAATCAAATAATTGATTTAATCGATTATGATAAAGTTAATGATATAACTTAATAAAATAATCAGTTCATAATCTATCCATATATTGGGTATTTCATCGGCAGAAGTCTCAAAACATTTCAAATACGACTTGTAATGTAGCGTGGCTATTTTCACAAAAAGAAATTGCACTAACCTAACCTGCTGTGTACAGTCAATAATGCTTAAGTGCTAAGAATGCTAAAAATCAAGAGTTGAAGAAGCCTTCTCAGTGATTTCTGTCAAAGGCCTATAAATGTGTGGCTCTCATAGAGTCAGGGGAACCCCAGAGAACCTTGGGGGGCTTTCAAGGGGCTTCCCAGAAAAAAAGGAGGAACAGTCGAATTTCACAATCATTTCACTGACAATGAGAGGATGCATGTATAGATGAATACACAGAGGGGTGCCCTGGGCGCAGCCATTACCGAGGTCACGAGGTGTACGATTAAGCTGATTAGCTACACCTGGCATACAGGCCAGGGCACTGCTCCACCATGGAGCTTGTGATCCAGTAGGCCGTTAATTTACGAAAATACACAAAGTTAGAATATGAAGATGGGAGGTTTCTGCCCGACGGCAACGATTTGCCTAGCCCCTAGTTCAGGCCTCAAATACAGTACATTGTCATTTTAGCTCAAGGGACTTCTACATTATTAGCCTGAAGCGAGGGCTGGGAAAAAGGGATGCTCGAGGTGTGTGACCCACTTCATGAGCCTGAGTTGACCCTGGGCCGGTGCGATTAGATCTGGCTCTGATCTAACACACTGAACCGGTTCAGCCACTCGTGGTCGTTTAAAACCACTTTCAAGTTGCAAACTGGAGTCCCTATTTTTGGTAATGATGTCATTATTAGAGGTGAAACATTATGGTGAAAATAGCAGATCTATGAGCTCAAGTTGTAGGCTTGCAGATAGGCCATTTTCACTATCGTAAGATGCCGTATAAATTAGGGCTTAACCACTTAAACCCTATACTTTATTAGCTGAGGTCCAACAGACTCTCTAACGTAGCCCCCTTCTTTTTTAAGCCAACATAGTCGACACGTCAGGTCGTGATCTTGTAGCTACTTTCGCTGAACGTTCGCCTATTTTTGCTGAATGTTCACGCATGATGATACGTCCATAATATTGATCCTAGGGTTCATGTTTAAGTGGTTAACCCCCTCAAAAGACATTGCAAATCCTGCCAAAATCCAAGTAGCACCGGCACAAATATGACATATTAGGCTACAGGTACTGTAGCTCCAAAGAGACTACTGATCAAAGGGAGATGTGTGATGGTAGTGGATGAAGCTAGCTTAAGGCTCCAGTCTCCAGAGGTATTGGGAGCCCGAGATTGATTTCCAAGGCAGATGAGACTTTGGGAGCTCCAGCCAGCCTTGCGCTGTGCAAATATGCAATCTGGCAGGACTTCCCAAGAAAGCCCAGATGTACAATATGGATTTGACGACTATTTAATCGGGGGCGGGGGGTTGGGGAGGAGTTCAAAGTCCGTCCGCGGTACCTGAACGCGCGTCTCCTATCATCATAACCATACTCCCCTTAGGTCCGGTGCCGAGGCCTGGCCTGGTACGAATAAGAAACGTGCAAGACTGGTCTGCATGCCAAAACACACACACACACACACACACGCGCGCGCCAAATGAATAGTCCATACACATTCCACACTTGCTTGCTTTCTCTCTCCCTCTACAGCATACATCTACACTACAGCTCATTTTAGGATTGCAGACCAGATGTTCTAATCCAGAATAATTCACATTGCTCTGGACATGCATCGCCCCCTCCCTCCCTCCCTCCCACCATGTTTCTCGTGCACATTAACAAACACACAGACACAAATTTGTGCAGCCCACACACACACAGCTGGGGTTTGAAGGCTGAGTAATTCAGATTAAATCCATTTCTCTGGAGCACCCCCCCACCCCCAACCCCCACCGACACTGCGGCTCTTGTCCGGGGCAGAGAGGGCACGCAGGATACTATAGGGGGGGCTTATCGTCCTCGGACACAGCTGGAGGGATGGGATGAGACAGAGAGAGAGAGAGTATGGAAGGCTGTATTCCCCAATAGATACATTGTAACACAGTTCTCCAAGGGCGCCCAGTTTGATATACATTGATTAGGCCACGAACCCCCATTTGCCAATCTTTTTTAATCTCTGGGACCATAATCTACACTGAGTGCACGGGTACATTTTGTTCCATTTGTACACTGTTAGTTACAGACCGGCAAGGGTCCATTTGAAGTTTGGACCTTTTGTGGCCCCCCCAGACCGGAGTCACCGGACATTCAGAAATATTGTCGCAACGGGCAGAGATTCTGCGTTGAGCCATTGAAAGTTTATTTTAATCATATCTTTCAGCCGTTTAAGGAGGAAATGATGGCCAGGCACATCTCTCTTGTCATCTCTACTATGTAGTATGTTTTCCTTTAATGTACGTTATTCAACAAATGCGATTTCAGACAAGACGCAATAAAACACAGAGGCGCCGTGTTGAATCGTGTCATTACGGAGGAAGCTTGACGCTATGGCGGACAGGAGACCTGTCTAACATCAACATTGTGGTGCATAACTACATCGCACAGCTCTATGGAGAAAGGGGGGATGTGAGAGATAATACAGGCTGAGGGAGAGAGAGAGAGAGAGCGTGTTTGTGTGTGTGTGTGTGTTATGGGAGGGTGATGAAAGGAGGTGGAGTTGAGGGGGTGATGAAGCTATGAAGAGATAGAAGAGATGCCTGAAAGTTAAAAAAAAATAAAAACAGGGGTAAACTGATGACACAGATAAAGATAGACAGAGAGATGGAGAGAGAGATAGAACTCTCCGGCCTCGAGAGAAAGAGGCGGCAGAGGGAAATGTGGATCGGGGAGAGAGAGAGAGAGAGAGAGAGACAGAGAGACAGAGAGATGGGTCACCCCATTTTAGGCTTCATAATAGCAGGCGTACTCCCCCAGGCTTATTGTCCACTCTGTGTGGGTCTTTGTAAAGCGCTCTGCTCTCTCTCATTACATTTCCCACTTAAGAGCAAAGGAAAGGGGGCCAGAGCACACCGACTAGCATGTGTGTGTGTGTGTGTGTGTGTGTGTGTGTGTGTGTGTGTGTGTGTGTGTGTGTGGCTGTGCACGTCTGTGGGTGTAAAAGGAAGGAAAATGACGCTATCATCTACACATCAAAGCCCTGTGGAAGAAGGGGGGGCGGTCATCATGTTTTGTAATCTTATTACTGGCCATTCCATGTACTGGGCATGGAGACAGGGAATATACAAAGGGCACAGGGGTACAAAATGCCCCCTGGCTGGAATCTGAAAGGTCCCATCCTGTGACAAACTCCACCCATGCTGGGCTACTAAAGGGGTTAGAAGTGAGGCACACTGGCCATTGCCTCTGGAGGACTGCAATGTCATGCTCTGTTTTAGGTATATTTAGTGATCAATCAAACAGTTATGAATGAAGCCACACATAAGGTTGACAGGTACCAAAGTTTGTCTCCATGTAGGAACTGGATCAAGTACTGGCAGGTACCGATAAAAAATAAATACTTATTGGTTCCTAGACACGCTAATGATTGTTCATAATTGCAAGCAAGGGCTACATACTGTGTGTGCACACTGCATGGACATACAGTATGTAGCTAGGTATGTGCCAGGGCCTGTCAGTGGCTATGTCACGCATTAAAAAACACCAGACGGCATCTATTTGGATACGAGTACAGCAACGAGCTGCCGTGTAGCACGCATGGCTAATGTAAGTCCTTTCAACACAGATGCTGTTCTGTGACACTCTTCAGCTCTCTCTCTTTCGTCAGCTTTCCCTTTATTACGAAGAAAATAATTGATATTATCTTCACAATAATAGAGATACCTCGGTTTCGAGTAGCCAGTCAGGAGGCTCCAAATAAGGCATGTTTGATTCCAGTTTGTGACCAGACTACTTCCACCACTTTTCACTCTATTAGTGTCTTGTGTGCTTCTACTTCAGCAAACATATACAATTTGAACTGAAGTGCACAAATGTGGCCTTTGAGATCACGGCCATTTTTGCCATTGGTAGGCAATACTGTAGCCTACTGAATCCACACGTGTGCACGTGACTGGGAAATGGGAATAGCCAATCTACAAACTCTCGACAGGTTGTGAGCTTGTAGATGGGCTATTTTCCCCACGCAATATCAACCATACGTCAAGTCGTCAACGTAGGAATCAACCTTTACTACCGCAGCCTGAGCACCAGATTCCACTATATTATGACCACCTGACCGACGGAGTTTAGTACAGAAGTTTGGCATAATAGCATACATCCCATTCATGCTGCATCAGTCAAAATCCCTGCACCTTCTACGCATTACCTAGTGGCAGGCCGCGCTGCTTGAGAGGTGAGTGCGTGCATTGGATGGGGTGATGGGGGAGTACTGAGAGTCAGGCCAGGACAGCCTGGTATCGGGCCCGGGATGATGATGATGGGTCCAGATGTGCCACGTGTGGAGCTTCTGGGAGCTAAGAGAACAACGTAGGCCCTGGCCGGCCCGGTGCTGCATAGCAGATGCTGCACGCAGGCCAGGCTGGGACAAGCCAAGGGCCGCACGTGCCGGGCCAAGACACCAATATGGGGACAATATCAGACCTCTGCGGTCCCGACGTGGCTATTATTTATTTATTATTATTGGGGGGGATGAGCAAAAAGAGAAGAGAAGAGAAGAGAAGAGAAGAGAAGAGAAGAGAAGAGAAGAGAAGAGAAGAGAAGAGAAGAGAAGAGAAGAGAAGAGAAGAGAAGAGAAGAGAAGAGAAGAGAAGAGAAGAGAAGAGAAGAGAAGAGAAGAGAAGAGAAGAGCTCAAGTGGGAGGTGGAGAAGATGACTTTTTTTTTGATCTGGAACAAGATGTGGACCCTTCAAAAATCGTCCATAATCAGCCGATGAGAACCAGACCATCAGATAGAATTGGTTTAAGTGGCGAGCTGTACATCTGGGTCTATTTCTTAAACATCCAGTTGCATTGGCACATTATCATAGCCACATTATCCCTGGCAGTGTCATTCCTATTTTTATCACTATTTTCAAAACATTTCACAATTGTATTAAATAGCAAATCTAAAAGGTCACAGCGCTTCACGACGCGACACGTTCTGACCTTGTAGATCTGCTATTTTCCAATAAAATAGGACTTAAGTGGTTAAGCTGCAATTTGTAGAATATACGCCTGTGAATAATGTCACAAACCCAAACAAACCACTCTGCCCTGGGGGCCAACAGATATGCACACACAAAAACTCTAACCGAGATCATGTGATGCAACCAAGCCCCTACCACCCCCACCCCCTGCGCGCTCGCGCACACACCAGTTTCTGTTTACCTTTTACCAACACACCCCCCACACCCCCATTCCATCCACTCCATGACCAGCCCAGGCCCGAGGCCATCTCCTCTGTGCACCCCCCCCCCCCCCCCCCCCCCCCCCTCCCTCCCTCCCTCCACCCCAAACTCGGGCCTTCTGTGTCCCCAGATGCCAGAACAATACAGCAGTGTGAGTTTGGCCCAAGGTGTGGGTGTGCTGGCTCTCGACCTTCTAACAATGCTCAGACAGTAGAGAGACAGACAGAGAGAGAGAGACAGGGACAGAGACGGGGAGAAAAAGGGGGGCCTTGACTTGCCGGATTCCACAAGAAGAATTCTCCGTCTGCCCACCCCGCCCCACACACACACACAGATAGACAACCCCCCTCCTTCTAACCAGTGGCCCCCAATAAACATCCCATCTATCTGGCATACACCGACAGAGATGGGTGGGGTCCCCGCTCCCTGTTCCTCCACCCCCCATTCGGTCAAACTGGTTCTTAACGACCGTGTGTGGCGTTCAAGGACTTTCCTAGAATCCTTCGGCCAGGAGGCCGAAGCCCCCTTTTAGTAGGCGCTAGATATTAATCTTGGACGGCTCGCTGACGCCATTGCTTTCACCTTTACCGTTTATCAACCGAAAAGGAGAAACGAGACAAGGAGAGAAGCAAGAGGGTGGTGATGGTGGTGGTGGTGGGGGGGGGGGGGGGGGAGACGGCACAGCACAAGACAGTGTCTCAAGAATGGAGAGGACAAACAGTCCCCTTCTTCGGAGAGGGGAGGCCCACATATAACCGCAGCTGCCCTGGTGTGCCCCGACGACCAGACCTAATCAAGTTAGCTTTAACCAATGCAGCTGGGGCCTGACTAATGTCAGGAATGGGTGGATGGACGGAACGAAGACGCTGTCCTCGTCTCCCCCCCCCCACCCCACCCATAATTCTCCCTTTAATGTTACTGGGCTCACAATGCGGCCTAGTTGAGCATACACTGGTGCTCATTATGCTCATTACGCTTAGCTGTAGAGCCTATATGGGGAGACAGAGAGAACACACCCAACAGATAAGGGAAACTTTGTGTTAAACTTTGACCTTAAACAGAATAGCTTAGAAAAGCGTTTAGTAAACGAACAGACTTCTTCTTTTTTTTCTTAAAGTCCTTTAGGGTAGATCAAAAAGACAAATAGAAACCGGTATCAGTATCTCAAATTAAATTTCACCGACATGAAAAGCAATCATGTCCAATAGTGTGGCAGAGTTGCTTGTTCTTGTACACAGAACAAAATAACAAATCCTCAAAGTTTGTGTTGTCAACCTGTTTGTGTCAATCTGTTCAGTTTATGCGTTTCCGGGTCCATTTGGTTACATTTGTACTAGGCTCTCAGAGTCTCTCTGTGGGCTCTCAGAATGAAATTACTTGTGTACTTTTATCTCTTGAGCTGTCTGACATGAAGAAGCAGCCATGGGCCAAGCCCGTCAATCCACAAGCCCGGGGTCCTTGTTGCTAGGGAGGATACACCAAGTCCCTAATCCCCTCGCTAGCACTTCTCCTTACCAATTAGACGTGTGTACAAGTTAGTGGGATCACTTTAAGTCATTCTGATTAGTGCTCGTGTCGCGTGTGGGAAGAGGGAAGGGACTCTAAATGTGGAGGCTCAATCCTCTTCACTAACACATTAGACTCCAATAGTGGAGCAGCCCTGCTTTTTTAATTCCCCTGACATTCCAGATCATGCTCAAGGGGTGCTCGCGTTGGCTCACAAAACCTACGCGGAAATTGGTTTCGCTCCTCACTGCCGACGTCGATCGAAAAACCACGGCAAAGGACAAATCAAAACAATAACTTGCAGAATGCAAATCGATTTCGCTCCTTGCCAGAGTGTAGAGTTCAGATTTAATTTGATGAACCTTGACCTGAGAATTTATTCATGCAGCGAGCCAATAGAAACACGTGTTTGGAAGCGTTGACCTCTGAGAAAATCCAACATGGAGGAATCCATAATATTGGCGGCCGGGTGTCCCATCAACACCTAGTGCTGTATAATACCATTCTTCCAGATTATTAATTAGGTTACTTCAAAAGCGAAGATGGGTGGTTTGTGGTTAGCTGCAAGACAAGAGTAGTAGTACATTGACCTATAGCGTCCCTATTGGGGGTGATCATTCAACAAAATGTGCTAATCTACAAGCTTGCAATGTGTTGCATTGCGACACATTGTGAGCTTGTAGTTGTACATTGGCTATTTGGCCATTTTTAACGAAGAGATTTGGTGTAGAAGGAGAAAAGGAGCAGACCAACTAGTATATAGACCAATGGGGGAGCAAGGGGGACTCCAGTCAACGAAGTATATAGGGTTTATGGTTAATGATTTCTTAACCACATCCGTGTCAGTTGCCACACAGATAACTTGCTAACCAAACAGCATAAAATGTAACATCACATCCCTTTTTCGTAATGAAGAGGGCAAGTTGAAAACTGTGACCGCACCTTTGGGGTTCGAGGTGTCGGCACAGTCAATTTCCAGGGATCAAAGTTTGTTTGAAATGTGCAGAGGACCAAAGAGTCTTTGACACTGGATTGGTAGGGCAAATTTACAATCCCTGGTTTTATGAGAGGTCACCCAAGGAGCACCTTTGCAAATGTTAAGACGTTGCACTGAACGCAATGAACTAAAGAAAGACTGGCGGCATGTCAATAACGTATAACTGCACAAATGTATAGCTATGGCTGATTGGGAATAGTTCCAGTATTTTCATTAACAGATTTTATTGACCGTCCCATACTTGGAAGAGCCTCGATCTCAATGTATTGACTGAATGAGTGTGCCATTCTGTCCGAACGAAGGACATATGGATTTATTCCAGCGCACGCAGGGGTGTGGCCTTGATCACAAGATACTTGAAGATAGGCCTAAAAAAAGGATAAAACCTACCACCCGTTAAAACGGAAAAATATACGGGTGGTGCGGTCAGGTGATGACATGAAATTGTGTCACGGACATCCGTTTCACTCATTCAAGCCTGTACAAAGGCCGTGGATGTAGGCCAGGCAAGCTGTCAGGCTGGAGGCTACATGATTTACTCCTCTCTCTCTCTCTCTCTTCCCCCTTTGTCCTGGCCCAGAGAGTGACACACCATCTATGGGGTTTTGGGGAGTCATTGTAGCACAATGCCTCTAATTTAGCTCCCCAAAGGGAGGAGGAGGAGGAGGTTGAAGCGGTGTGCCAGAGGCCAGAAGAATGACATGCAAGTCCAGGGCAGGAGCAGAGGTTGTGGGGGGGGGTTGGGTAGGGGTGCGGTTCCCCAAAGGCTGATGAGGGTCGGAGAGCCTTGCCATTGTTGTGACCTCTAGCAGACTAACAGTCAATACAGCTGCTGTGGCAACGAGAGTAATTTGTAGAACAGCTACCTGTCATGTAACCACAGCCTAGGCAAAACGATGTTCATCTTCTTATCATGTCCTCCAGGCAAATAAAAACAAGCAACCTATGCCTTTAACTCTACTTCCACCATTGTGTAAAATAACATAACAGTCCAGGATGTGCTGCTTGGCAGGTGTCTCACACTGCTAGTTTTGACAGGTGATTCATGTGCAGGAGCCCCCTCTGGGTTTCTTAAAATGTTCGTTAACTTTGTTTGTAGAGACATAATAAAAGTGGTCCTGTGTGCTTAGCAAGACGGTTCGCTGACATTAGCCTAGCCGGGGGCTTTCCACCGCCGTCACTGACCCAGTAGCTAGCCGGTAGCAGAGCTAGGTTCAACTGTTAGCTCAGCTTAGCTTATCTTTCGTTACACGGACAAGTGTGACCTACCGAATTGTGTGACTCCGCTGAGGTTTTCGGGTTTTTCGAGCAAATTCGCTGAGTTAATGACAACATGTTTCCAAATATGTTTCGGATACTCTTGTACAAGATTATTCTAATACTCTTGAACACATTATACAAATCGATTGAAAGAAGGCATTTTCAGTTAGTAGTTTGTAAGCCGACGTACGTCTAAATATGCCAGTATGTATCACCACAGAATAAGACCTGGCTCTGTGTTATAACAAAACAAGTTCAATGCGCTTAATAAACCCTCTGTCGTTAGTGGAACAGCAAATAATCTAAACATCTTCCACTAGAAGAGACACTTTCACGCGTCGCAAATTTCGGCACAACACCTGCTAGCTAAGCTATCCATATTAGCTAATTAGCCCCGAAAAAGAACGAACCACAAAATCTATCCAACCAACGCACTGAACGGCTTGACTTTTAAGTGAAAAAACATTCCTAAAGCGGGTATAACATTATAAAACCTGCGTTTAATGGTAACGTTAGTGGCGGGTTGGGGGTGCATTCGTTTGGCTTTGGGTCTCACCTGCTTGGTGGGGTCGTTCCGGCCGTGCTCGGAGGACAGGTGATGTCGGAGCAGCAGGGCCCGCTTGTAATTCCTGCTCCCCAGGTTGTTGTGGCACCACGAGCACGACATGAGCCCCGTTTCCTGCGAGAAGCGCAGCCACGGGAACTCCTGCAGCCACGGCGCGTGGAACTTAGAGTGTTTCTGGAGGAGCAGCGTGGCCGTGGCGGCGGGTCTCATCTCTACCCAGGCGGCGGAGCGGGACGAGGAGGAGCCCGGCGGCCGGTCGTCCTCGGAGCCCGTACCCCCGGTGGTGGTGCCCCCGACGTCCGCTCCGTCGGCGCTGCTCGGCCCGTCGTTCCCCGACGTCGTCCAGCTCCCCACCTCCCCTTCCTCGTCTTCCCGGCCGGGGGACTCCCCGTCCGCGTCCTCCTCGACTCCTCTGTCGGCCGCCCAGCAGCGGCTGCTCCCTCCTTCCGGGTCCTCGTCCTCCTCAGCCTCGGGTTCCTCCGTGCTGTCCGTGCTGTTGTCCTCCGCTCCCCCTCGCCTCCGCCGCGGTCCCTTCGCCCCTGAGGCTTCTGCGAGGTCTCGGTGTCGGTGGTGGTCCTCGTCTTGGTCTGTCGGCCCGCCGCCAGTGCCGTTCAAGTGTCCCCGGTCCCCCTGACAGGAGGCCTGGAGGTTCTGGTTGTTGTTGGCCTCCCAGCTGCCGTTCCCCGCGGCCGCCGGGGGGGGACCACCGCCGCCGACACGACCCGTCACGGCCGATGATCCACCTCCCCGGAACGCCAGCGACCTGCGGTTTCTCTCCCCTCCGCCGGACATTTTTCTGTTTTAATAATATATTAACAATCTTCACTTCTTCTTCTTCTTCCCCCCCTCCTCGATCGTAACGTCAACCGTCGTTATATTTATATTTATATATATATGTCAGTTTCTTTAAATAAAAAATTAAATAAAAAAAAAGAATCGGAGAAGTGGAGATGGACGGTCGTCGGTCGTTGCGGGCTTCGCCTTCGGTGGAGAGTTATGTAGGTTATGCGGAAATAAATAAAGGGATTTTTTTATCGCAGCATAATGAATGTTTCTGGGTTCTGGCTGCTGCGTCCGCGCAGGCCCCGCAGAGGTCGAATGGCAGCGACTTTCTCCCCACAATGCACCTCGCCTGAGCCTCGGCCGGGGATCGGAAAGGAGGGGGTCTGGAGGTGGGGTGGGGTGTGGGGGTGGAGTGGAGTGGAGGGTGCAGGGGGGCCGGGGGGGGGGGGGGGGATGAGGGTGCTGGAGTGGAGTGGAGGAGGGGTGGTTGGTCGAAAGGATGAAAAAATAAAATACAGACATAATAAATAAATTAACAAAAAAAAAATACAACCCCAAGGGGTGACTGGACTGGACTGCATGGGTTGATGGTGGATGCTGTTTTACGTTGCTGGCTGTCTGGCTTGTATCCATATATTTTCCGGCTTGTTCTTTTATCTTATAGTCCTTCCCGACCTCATAAATCCTCACACCGGTTGGGGGGGTTCATGCGCATCTATCATCATAGACTGTAAAAAAGGCACCTATCTGGTTTTAGTGCATACACTGAAGCCATATCCCGAGTGTACCATTTGTACACTCACAGAAATAGGACACAATTAAATTAACACTGAAGAGTTAATATGTACCTACCTGGCAACAGTGCATGCAGGAGGGGACATCTTTTGGGGCCCCTAGTGGTCCCTCCTGTAAAATGCAACCTCAAGCACAGCAGGGGGGAATTTTGCACCATCATTCTAAAATCTGTGTGTGTGTGTGTGTGTGTGTGTGTGTGTGTGTGTGTGTGTGTGTGTGTGTGTGTGTGTTGGGGGGGGGGGGGGTGGCACGCTGCCAAATTGAAGTGTGTGAAATTAACTGTCTATCAAATTACAGTAACTATTCGTCAATTTACTAGTAAGTTTAATTATACATGTGAAATAATTTCAGAAAGCAAAACTTATTTGTTGGAAAAAAATAATCTCCCACAAGCCCCCAGATGTTGGATGTGTTCACAAAGTGTGTCACACGTCTTACAGTTACGTAGAATTCAATATGGGGATTCTACGTCACTATAAGACGTGAATTATGTGCATTTCTAATGTACACATGCTAACTGTAGGCTACTGTACATACTGTACCCCAACTCAAGGTGTTTCTCTTTTCTAGCTCCAATAATTCCAGTAGGTGGCAGTCTTTCATCTGACCTCTCTCTCTCTCTCTCTCTCTCTCTCTCTCTCTCTCTCTCTCTCTCTCTCTCTCTCTCTCTCTCTCTCTCTCTCTGTGTGTGTGTGTGTGTGTGTGTGTGTGTGTGTGTGTGTGTGTGTGTGTGTGTGTGTGTGTGTGTGTGTGTGTGTGTGTGTGTGTGTGTGTTTGTGTGTGTGTGTGTGAGAGAGAGACATAGTTGGGTGTCTAGTTTCAGTGGAGTCCAATTAAGGGCTTTGCACTCAATGTGTGAACAGGGGTGGGATTTAACTGTGCATTAGATAATAATAGGATGGGTGCACAGTGCACAACCTCCCCCAGTGCACTACCATGTCTCAATTCTCAGGGGAGCTAATAAGACATGCCTGGTATAATTACTGTCTCTGTTGATGACATTGCTTATCCGCTTTTATAAACTCAACTGACAGGATCAGACAGAAAGAGAGTTGCTATGATGACAGTAACGTTTTTTATTGAACCCCAAGACCCCCTATTCTGGGGGGGAGCATTTTGTCCGAAATAGCAGATAGTGTTTTTGGAAAAATCGAAACACAGAAGGGAACCAGGCTAATATCCATGCAGTGATATTAGTATAGCTACGCAAGGCTACGATAGGCCTACATGCTCACATAGCAACACATCACATTCTGGCGTAGAGACCATAGACTGTGGTGTAGAACAAAACAATTAAGTGCAAAACCTGCAGTTCTGTTTCTGTCTGAATGACCATTTGGAGAAAATAGAAGATCTACAAGCTCACAACTGTAGTGACATGTTGTGAACTTGTGATGCGTGTTTTCAGTGAAGAGGGGGGTCCAAGTATCGAACCCTGGGGGACCCGGGTCAAATAAGTAGGCTACATTTGGGTTAACCACTTTGTAATACTAGGCGAACATTGACCAAAAATTGTACGTCTACAATCTCTCAATTCATCGTGTTGTGATGCATTGTGCATCTGCTATTTTTGGCCAATAGATTGTAGAGGGGGAAAAGAGTGGGCCATGGGTAGAGCCCTGGGGGACCCCGCCGCCTGGTCAACTAAGTACATACAGGGTTTAAGTGGTTTAAGTGGTTACCAAAGGTACGGTATATAAACTAATTAGTGAGCCATGCAGGCTTCCAGTGATTAATCTCTCCCACATCTATGCCTTGGGCAAGGTATGGGCAGTGGTGGAAAGTAACAAAGTAGGCCTTGTATACAGTATACTCAAGTACTGTACAATTGTGAGGTACTTTTACTTTTACTTTCACTTGATTATTTAATTCAAAATACTCAATACTTGATACTTCTACTCCACTAGGCTACATCTCAGAGGCAAATATTGTACTTTTTGAGGGACCAATGCATGGCTATTTGAAATGACGTCATATGGCAGCCAAGTCTATGGACTTTAAATGTTTGTTTAGCGCACTAAATAATGACATGAGATGTCATGTGGCCAATATAAATACATCTTGTTTTGTTTTATACAATATTAACACACTGCATTCATGTCTCGTAAAGTCGTAATAGTGCAGTGAATCTGCAATTGTGTGGCAGCCACAGTTGGTGCCCCTCAGGCCCTCACTTCACAGTGTGATTGTTTTACTCCACTACAGTTAAGTACTAGATTTGAGTTACATCTTTTTTTATTTGAATTAAAAAAATATTATTGTTTTTTTGTTGTTGTTGTTATTATTATTATTATTATTATTATTATTATTATTATTATTATTGTTTTATACACTGTATAAATGAACATTGTCATAAAACGATAATTGTAATATAAAGGCTATTAGGCTAAACATGACCACAGAATCGCAAAATAAATGCAAGGTTTCCGTTTGATACAGACTGTAAGAAGCATGCAGTACTGTGTACTGTGTGTACTGGAGACACTCGCTCCAAAAATTGATCCACGTGTTCCTCTGTGTTTACACTCCTACGTGCTGACGTCATAGAGGACCCCACCCCAAACGGCGAGCATAGGGCATGTTTTTCCTTGAATATAACTTGTAAGGTATTTTTTCCTCCATGTTTGACATAACAGAAGATTAACAAAAAGAAAAACGTGTAGCGTTTCCGTGAATGTATATTCAACATAGAACAATATTTTTCTTATTCTTATTTATTAATATACGTTTTTAAATTGTACTTTGGAATGATGACGAGAATGATGGTGATGATGATGATGACGATGGTGATGATGATGATACGGTTATTATTATTATTATTATTATTATTATTATTATTATTAGTATTATTTGACTATTTCTTAAATTTCTTGTTTTCTTTTATGTCTTCGTTTCTTTAAAACGTGCCTACAAATAAAATTAGGGCAAGAAAGTGTCCTATGCACATAGTCTGGCCATCAGTCAGCATGTGAGTAGAGAGAGCGTAGATCTGCAGCAGTACCAGTGCACACAAACTGCAAGCTTTGGACCTTTACAGAACTGCAGAACCGAGCCGGCCTCACAATGGACGATTCAGAACAAGGTAAACTATTTACACATACATGAAGCTTAGTATGAAACTTGACTGAAGATCTAGTTTTTCAACTTTGCCAACTTTATAAGACCAGCCTAATGAAACCATATGTTAACACTTGTGTGACACACTCGGCCAGACAAAACATCGTGACAAAGATGAAAATATGTTATTTTCGCATCTTTATTTATTTATTCCATTGGGCTATGCATATCTTAGGAAAACGGGGAAGTTGAATTTATTTCACTGTAACTGTTTGATCACGAGTCAAACGAGGAAGTTGGTTAAAGTAACATCACCTATTAAAGGCCAAGGGAAATAAAAAAATAATACATGGAAAGGTTACTCTGTATTGAATAATACCTGAATCGTTATTTTCTTAAATGTAACTGTTGTTACATGGATGTGAAGAACTTCACAGTCACACGTTTGTAGAGTGATGACACTGACAGTGACAGTTGAACTGTCAGATATGGAGAGAGTTGACTAGATCTACTGCTGATAGATGAAGATCCTACTGCTCAGTTTGCTGGACACTTGTACAGTATGTCCCAAGCTAAGAATGTCGGGTTACATAAAGGCCATTACAACTTTATTTTGGTTGAACTTTCAGACATATTTGGGCAACATCAAGTGTATTCCTATTTTTTGTTATCCATGGCTATTGTGGGCTATTTGCCAAGTGCTTGGTGGTAGGAAATTAATCTTGTAGGCTACATTGCACCATTGCAACATGCAATACCAAAGTGCAAACCGAAAGTAGTAGCAAAATTGCCATGCCTACATCATAGTCCATGTGGTGGTGAAAATGGGTTTGGCCATGTGGTTTGGCCAAGAGGCATAAAACACATGTCAGGTTCGGTGTGGGGGCCAAGCAGCCTAAACTTGTAGGCCTATCCTCTTTGCCAGGAAAGGGAATGGGGGTGTGAGCTGTACGATGATGCATGACCCCCGCAGGTAGCTGGGCCTCCTTCCTGTTAGCCGTGCTCTCCCCTACCTCGACTGTGTGTCGCACCTGCTGCCAAGCCATCTGTCTCGTAACACCCATCTGCCCATCGGCCCCCTCTCTCATCAGCTTCTATGCTTGTTAACCTGCCTTCCCCTACAGCTGCTTTCAAGACTAGTTAGACCTGTGTGCCCAAGTGAAAGGTCTGCACGTAACTTCTTAAGCTCTATACTGTACCTACGCATAGCTGTAGTTCGCCAGGGCTCCATACTAGGGACACCCATACTAGGGACACTAGTATTCCCCTCTGCACCAAAAGTCTTTGCCTAAAATAGCCAATCTACAAGCCCACATTGTGTCTCGTTGTAAGTTTGCGGGCACATTGTGAGCTTGTAGATCATCTAATCTTGCAGGATGTTTGTGAGTTTGTCCCATATGCTAGTGTCCTGCCTTTCTCTAGAGCTGCTTTCCAGGAGAGCGCTGTGGCATTTCAAGAATTTTACAAATGTGTTCATATTTATTTTGTCATAAGTTGTTGTTCGACCTTGTGCGCATAGATAGAGCCAGTCCACCCCCCTGGGTCCGGAACTGCTGTTGTCTTGTGTTTGAATTCCCACATACTTGTAGCAAGGAGGACCTTGTGGGTCTTGCGGAACGAGGCAAAATAAAACACAGGCCGGTCTGTTCGCCTTGGAGGGGGGGGGGGGTGCCAGGTAAACAAGTCTCTCAGCCCTGACCTCTTTTCACTGTAGCACGAAGTTCTGTACTTAGAACTACTTTGAGGAATTTCATGAGGGCTTGGTTTCCCCAAAACGTCTGCATCTTGTGTCGAAGGTTATAGTAGAAACGTTACTGCCATGCTTCTCCCGCACAACTTAGCGGCGAGTCATTCTCGGACATGAGTGTGTCTGAGAAGTTCGATAAAACCTCCACATTTGATTCCAACGGTTTATTTCAAGTTCTTGAGCTGTTGCTAAGGTTTTTCCTCAAAGTGTCATGGGATGTGTGTCCAACCTGTCTAGTGGTGTTTTTAATCTCTCTCTCTCTCTCTCTCTCTTTTTGTGTGACTGCAATGCAAGACTGAAGATCATTTCATTGACACTGCCACACACATTTCAGTACAGTAAGCTAGGCTAGACTACCTGTATATATCCTATGACAGCACACCTAGCCGTTAATACAAGTTTTGAGAACCGATTAATCACATTAGAAATATCATCAGTTGTGCTGATTAGTGATTAGACTGAGTTTTGTCAGAGCATCAGCATTAATGGCTTAGGGATGGAACAAAAATATAAATGTCCCTCCTGTGATAACTGTGCATAGCTGGGATGGGTCAGGTATACGCTCCTGTATTTTAACATCTGTTATTATGGTGGTAATTTCTGAGGTGGTACTTCGGTATAAAAGGGTTGAGAACCAATGCCCTATTGTATGCTTTGTTTGGTGGTATTACAGTGTCACATAAATCCTTTTTTTTATTATTATTTTAGCCTATTATAAAAACTAGGGATGCCAATTTGAAAGTGGTTAAGTCTGGGTTTTATACATACATTCAATATTTAAATCAAGCAATGATTAAATTAAAAGTTTTGGAGCTTGTGACTAAATTATAACTACATTGGAACACAAGTTTATTTGTTTTCCAATTTGTGAAAAATAGAGGTTTTGGACATACACATTTTTCATCCGACAGCAACAATATACGATCTTATATTATTATATTATTATTATATTATTATTATATTATATTCTTCCCACATTATTTGACAATCAGCTATTTTGTATTTGCCACCTGTGCGTTTGCACACATTTGTCTCAGTAAAGTTGGTGCATTGCAATGAAGAGCAACATTATAAAAATATGTTTTCATTAAGCTGTCAAATGTAGTATATAAATAAGCTATAGTATACTACAAGAAACTTTACAAGAACAATTGGGCAATATGATTTCACACATGAAGGCATTATGTACTTGTACAGTACACTGAAGATAATGGCATACCCATACTGTATGCATGTACACACAGGGCAGGCAACAATAGAATACTTTCTTACCATAGTCACTGCTAGATCTGAAACCGAAGCACCCAAATATGATTGTTGTTTAGCCTCTTTTATAAGTCCCAGTATGTCAGTTCAATCAAGATAGTCTTATCAAGGTTCAGCTGATCTGTCCCTTCCTTCCCCCCCCCCCCCCCCCCCCCCCCCCCTCTACTGTCTCGGGTGACGGACACCATACAATAGAGGTGGAAAAGGGAGACGGGGGGATAGCCTATTTTAGGGTTTAGAATCCAGTGTTTTCAGACTGCAAAGACTGTGGTGCTATAGTCAGCGGAATTATCAAAGGAATAAGGCCTTTAGTCTCCTCTCTTCTCTGTGTGCTTAGATGACCTTGTTGATAACAAAACACATCTTTCTTTGTGTTTAGTTTATCCCGCTGTGTGCTGTGGTTTCTAGCAGTTATTTGCTGTTGGCCCTACACAGGTCTGCTTTCACAGGAGGAGGGGGGGTATGTCTTTCCCTCTGTAGTTATTGGTACAATGTGTGGAATGTTTGTGTGTGTGTGAAGATGATTGGGGTTTGTGTGATGTGACGTGAAGGACTTGGCTAGTCAAGTGTTTGTGGTGCATGGCCACCGAGCAGACGTTTGTCTGTGTATAGTACAGTGAAAAAGCGTTAAGCTACAGTTTGTACATTTCTATGTCACTCCCAACGGAGAGAGGCAATTGCAGCAATGTCTGAATCATAATAAAGATGGCATGTAGTGTCCAGTCCGGTGCACTGTCTGCTTCAAATAACTTTATTAAAATATTTCTCTCATCAATCAATCAATCAATGAATCAGATTTATTGTCCACGATATACACTGGGCATACAACTTGTGGATCCCTAGCCTGGATCCCTAGCCTTACTCATCATGCGAAGAGAAAAGCCTGGTCACAATATAAGGCGGAGATTGCATTGTGTCAGTCTGGAACATCTGTCAAATGTATAGAGGGTATGCACATGCATGATTTTCCCATCAGGACACGCCCCCCTCATCTAGACTGAGTGGCAAAACATTGAGCAGCATGGATTGGAGTGTTGGAGTCTGGAAGCGCTCGTTGGAAATCACTCAACCGTCCTGCGTACCACCTGTTTACCCCCCCTTCTCCGCTCCCTCCATTGGCTCCCGGTCGCTGCTCGCACAGAATACAAAACCCTGATGCTGGCATATTCAAAGGAACCAAAGGTATGGCTCCTACATATCTTACAAGTATGATCGAACCCTACAAACCCTCCCGCGCACTCAGAACAGCCAACGCAGGGAAGCTGGAAGTACCTTCACTAAAAACGCCAGGACAACGCTCCACACGTCCCAAACTCTTCTCCCTTCTGGCTCCAAAACTATGGAATGCACTTCCCGTCACAATCAGAACTGCAGCCTCACTCCTAATCTTCCGCCGTAGTCTGAAAACCCACCTCTTCAGACTCCATCATGGCCCGTAGCACTTACCCTAGCCCTCCTTAGATAGAACGTTATGTAGACTTCGATAGCATTTTATACAGACTTATATAGCATGTTACGTAGTCAGCACTAGAATTGCATTTTATGTAGTCATAGCACTTTATAGTATATTTGTATAGTAGTATAGTATGTATAGTTTCATTATATAGATATTCCACTGTTACGCTCTTAGCTTATGCATGTTTCATGATAATATTGTAAATCGCTCTGGATTAAGAGCGTCTGCCAAATGCCTAAATTCCGCCAAAATCCTGCTACTTCCGCCAAATTCTAGCAACGCACTCTGCAGCGTAGGTCTTGCCCAGCGACGCCAGCGTCCTGGATCCCAGGGACACTACTATACTTTCCAAATAGGGATCTCATATCAGTCTGTCTGTCTCCAGATGTCTAGCTGTCCTCCATCAGCTGTTTAATGTGGTTGATCAGCACTAAATGGGGGGTCATGGCCAAAGTTTCTTATTAGATTTGTTAGAGACACAAGCAGCTGTATTGTGCTGCGAGGGCACCGAGAGGGAATCAGTCCCAGTCTGCTGTTTTGCTGAAATGTCATCTTATATTACAAATGAGACAGGCGGAAGGAAGCGCTCGAAATGTGCGCAAGTTCAGGTTTGCCAAGTCATGGACCGTGACGTATGCAACACTGCCGTTCTTGCCGTTTACGCCTGTGCTGTGCCTGGGCTCTGATGTCACTCACTTCACCTCTGCGTTTCCAACTGAGCTTTTGCAGCTTCCATTTCTCAAATTCAACCATTACTATACCTCTGTCTGTCTCTACTGAAGTGTATTCCTCTTCAGAAGCATTAATATTGTACTGTAACTGCAACGCAGCATAACAACATAAATGAGCTAAGAAGAACGTCCGTGTTTTTAACGGAACTGGATGGTTTGATTGAAATATGTATTAACCGTTTGCAGAATGACAGTAGATTTCAAGCACACACTCAATACAAAGACTGTTAACTGTGAGTGGACGACCCAATTAAGCATTACACTTGTTTACAAGAGGGTCCACCTTGTTCAATTCATCAAAACAGTCAACAATAGTCAAAGAACAGAACAGAACAGGAATTCATCATAAAGGAGGTAAAAAGGGAAAATATACAGTGAGGGGAAAAAGGGGTGGGGGGATTCCTTCTTCAAATAAATGATACGTCGCTCACAGAGTTAGTTCAGTCAGATATAATCGAGGGGTTTCATGCTGTGCTCAAGGGTGCATACATACAGTATACTCAAGGGGTTAATATGCTGCATTACTATGTGGGTCTATTCAGTGTGCAAGACCCACATGTCATTCGCTGATGTGGCAGTCAGCTCACCAATTGGGTGGGGTATAAAGCTCACTAGACTGCATGCTTCTTCCTGCCTTCCTTCTGCTTATGGTTCCTGGTTGTTGTTATGTGATGTTTGCTCCCACCACCAGCAACAGTTATTCTGTTCCCCATGGGAGGTTGTTATTGTATATCTATCTCCCTGCTCTTAATGTTTAATGATGGTGTTTAATTGTGCGAGCAAGGAGAAAAATGTAGCCGAGCCGAACGCCAAGATAAAATATTATATGCACACTTGTATTCTCGTTCTATTTATTATTATTATTATATTATATTATATTATTATTATTATTTATCATAACTGACCGATGTGCAACTTTAGTTCACAAAGCCTAAAAGCCAAACAAATGTAAAATGTATTCATAATATTCTAATGTTCAACGGCAGAAACACAATTAAATCGTTAAATCGATTTTCTTTTTCAAGCGCTCACCGCAAACCTTTCAAAAGGGGCTCTTATCAACAAAGACTGATGGCAGCCAGCAAAACAGCTTCTTTCCACACACAATCAGATACATGAACAAACTGATAAGAAGAACCAGAGCAAAACAGGGCAAAAAGAAAAAGCTACCCCCCCCCCCCCCTCCCTCACACCTTCGTCCTCTTCTTGCGCTATTATGCTTGAATTACACCTTCTAAACTAAATTAGTTGTGTATATTATATGGAACATAGCCTACTGTGAAGTTGTTCACACAAAGTTCACCTAACTTTGCTACTACAGTGAAAACATGCACATGTACAATTGTACATATGATGCTCTTTTTACTCTGTTTGCTCTTTTTTTCTACCTACCTGTATCTATTTTTTGCTGTTTGACGGTAGCTGCATTGTCTGAAGTAAGCCAAACAAAGTAAATTGTACCCGTACCTGTACACAAGATGTAACAATAAAGTACAATGTTGACCTTGTCCTTGACCAAAGTAAATCTGATATTAGTCCACCATGGAACGTCACCGCCATTGTCTTTGTCTCAGAGATTACACATTGTGGCTACAATTAATCTGACATTAAATTCATTTCAATTATTTTTTGTCAGGGTGTTGTAATTTGTCTGTCTGCCTGCCTGCAAAATAGCTAGCCTTTAACTTGTCATGGCACTTGGTTTTGGCACGTGAGCATGTACAGTAGGATTGGCTATTTTTGTTATTATTTGAACAGTTTGAAAAGTTCTGAACATACATATATGATCAAAATAGGGGTACCAGAGTTAAAAAAAAAAAAAGAAAAAAAGAATGGCCCTGCTTTTATTTGATCAATTTCACATAAAATGTTACACAATCCTATTCAGCAGGGTGCGTCCTTTTTCTTTTTAAAGGAATAAATCAATCCGCTTCGGAGGCGACAGTACAAACAGTAGAGTTGACTCTGCGTCCACATCACCACTCTGACAGTCACACTACAGGTTGACCCACCCTACGGTGCAGGGACCATGGGGAATAGAAACAAACTAGACAAAGTGCCAATCGGCACAGGTCTCCACCAGGGCAGGTCAGGTTGTGGCCTCATGGTGGCGCTATAACAGGCTGTTGAGGAAGATTTGGGCCGGAGGTTCGTGTTGGAGGGATGCAGGTACAATGTTTTTCCATGTGTGCATACATAAGTTGTATACAGATCGATGCAGTTATAGCTAAAAACAGGAATTGGCCTGTTATAGCACCACCGTGAGGCTGATTTTGAGGAAAAAATTGTGGCATGTCGTCCTCGGCCTAGTGAAAATGTGCGTGTATAATTTAACGGAAATTGCACACTGTGTTTGTGATTTGTGGCCTTTTTTCGAAATGGACGAATCGTGTGAGCTTTGGAAGCCAATCTTAGCCAATCAGGATGGAAGATGGGAAATGGTGCCGCTCCGTGTTGATCACATGACTATGGAGATAGTGTATACCGATTTGCGTGAAATTTTGATAAAATCTGAAGGAGTAATAATAGAAAATGTGTTTTACATATGTCGGCCTCCTGGTGGCGCTATAAAGAGCAGATGTGAAAAATTCCAGGCAAAGGTTTTTCCTTGGCCTCTAGGGAGTTGGCATACAAAGTTATCCACAGATCCGTGCAGTTAGAGGTAAAAACACTTTTTGGCCAGTTATAGCGCCACCTTGAGTCTGAGTTGAAATTGTTCATGTGGCATTTCGTCCTCGGCCTAGTGGGAATGTGGGTGCACAATTTCACGGAAATCACGCGATGTGTTCATGATTTGCAGCATTTTGTTTGAAACTGAGCACTCCTGTGAACGTTGGAAGCCTATCTTAACCAATCAGGATGGAGTGTGAGAAATCTGAAAGACCAGTTTCGTTGAATGGCTCTAGAGAGACTGTGTACCAATTTGCGTGATGTTTGGACAAAATCTGTAGGTGTACTGTGCAAAAACCTGTTTTGCACAAAGCGGCCTCCTGGTGGCGCTATAACAGGCCGTTCTGGAAAGTTTGGGGCAGAGGTTCATCGTTGGCATCCAGGGAGTGTGTGTGCAAAATTTGGCATCGACCGGGTTAACGGTGGCCGAGATTAGCTGCTCACGGACACACGGACGGACGGACGGACACACGGACGGACGGAGTGCAAAACATACTCTCCCCACATGCCTTCGGCCTGGTGGAGACAATGATTGGAAATATAAGGGTGAATGTGGTAGTTGTGTTCGTTCACACACAAACAACATGGCGACTTCTGCTTTCAGGCCTCAAGATCAGCTGAAAGCAGAAGTCGCCATGTTGTTTGTGTGTGAACGAACACAACTACCAAATCATAGTAACCTGCTGTAACATGGTCATTACTTCAGTCAACTCCATGGTCACATCACAGGTTTACAGGCGTAAAGGAGTGGATGTGATTTGTTCTCGTTTTGTTTTCAGAAAACCTTAAATAGAAACATGTCAACATGTCACTGTATGTATGTGTACATGAGGTTAGACACGAGATGCATATATTTAGGCAAAAATGTGGTAGCACTTCGGTAGGTGCACTAGTGTGCACAAAGCTGCATCTGTCTATATCTGTCGATCGAATCTGTACTATGCCATCAAGTTTCTAAGGTTTGGGAGGCTACAATGTGTGTCATTGTTAATCATTGTTCAAATGAATAACATAACTAATTATACTTTTTAACTAAATATGAACTATCACAATGTTCTAAAATTAATATCAACATAATGTGCTGATGATGAAAATAAATAAACATTTGAATTATTAAAAAAATAAAACAATGTGCTGATGATGTTAGACCAACTTTTCTTTTGTTTGGTGTGCCTAACTTGGCTGCTGTTCGGTAATGCCAAAAACGATTAAAAAAAAACAAACAGGACCCAAATGCCTCCCTGCTTGGCACTCAAACATCATGATTGTGAACCCACAGGGGTCCTGTGATGTGCTGAAAACGATATATTGGAAAACAAACGAAACATTGGAGACCAGGCACTGCGGATACAAAACATTAAGTCTTCATTATTGAATGACTACGTTGTGCAGAAGCACATTGGAAACAAGTGTTTCATGGTGTGTTATCCTGGGTTTAACGGTTTTATGACCTTCATTTTCATTTATTTTTCTTTTTCTTTTTCTTTTTTCTTTTAGGTTTTATGACCTCAATTACACCCAAAAAACCTGAACTTTGAACATTCAGTGGATTTTCTGTGGTCTGAAGTTTTCTTTGGGGTTTTTTGGGCCTTTTGAGCTACAATGAAAACAGGCAACACAGTGAAACAGTGACATCTGCTGGCAAATCCCATTGACATATATGGGATTTGCAGTAAGTGATGTCACTTACTGCCGGCAAATCAGAGCACCTGTTTGAGCCAGAAAACCCCAGATCACAGAAAATCTACTGAATGTTAAAAGTTCATGTTTTTTGGGTGCAATTGAGATTAGAAAACCTAAAAAAAACAAGAACAATTCCAAAACCTTTTTTTTAATGTCACAATCCCTTTAAGTTACTGTATATTTTGATTATATATGCGTCTCGTCTGTTACAGTTACTGTTTACCTTTTAGTTGGCTTGCTATCATCAACCACTTGAAGGATACATTGTTTTGTATTGTTTTGCGTGGTTTCCAAGCGGTCTTGTTTTTATTTAGTTTACCCCAGTCGTTTATTCCTATACATTTCCATTACTTTGAAGGATCACGCAAAGCTAATATTGCTCTAGTCTTGAGGATTAGAGCTGCTGAGGCATGTGGTTGTCTGCACTCAGCCCAGACCCACAGTGACAGCCACCACTGTACCACACGTGGGCAGGAATTGGCGACGACTAGACGGAGAGAAAAATGAAAAACAAACAGCAAGGTTAACACAATCTCATGGTTTTCTCTGAATCAATGGTTCTTAAACTTTTTTTAATATGAATCCATTAGGGCCACAGACCCATAAAGGGTCCATTTGGTTCCAATTATGCAGTCTCGGATTTACAGGCCTTTACGGTTCCATTAGTTTTTACTATTTGTTTTTCATCTCAATTCCCTTTTGGAGCCAGTGTTTTGATTAACGACTGACATATGGAGGGACAAAGTGACACTACGTTCTGCTACATAATGCTGCACGCAATTTTGTCCAATCTGGTATGTAAATGCAATCTAAAACAATTGGGGTGCTGCTCTTATATTGAGACATTTAGATCTGGTTTGACATGACTGAAGTTCTACTGCCTGAAAGTCAATATTACATTTCTCCCCATAGCATACAGGCAGGCTCTATTAGCTCAAGTGACTAAAAGCCAATTGCACAGGATCCCCAGCTTCGAATACTTGGTGGGACAGGAAAGTTACAGACTGGGGTATAGCTTTTAAAGTAGCATGTTGTGTCCCTGTCCTACTGTCCACCTCGTGAGTCCAGTCCAGTGTCCCCACCTACAGAATACAGTAGAGTAAATACATAGAGAGTGTCTCCCAGGCTGACGAGCATCATGTGAGAGACATAACTGGCTTCAGTTCCTGTGAAGGTTGAGGCCTTAATTGAATTCTGATGATCCTGTAGCTGGTAGCAGCACAGGGCGAGGGCTCGGAGGAAAACATCATCTCCCACAACGTCCTATATAGGCTTCAGACTTTGCTAGATTGGGTAGATCAATTCTGCAGGGAAAATTCAATTTCCATCCAGCTGATGGCTGATCAGATGAGGGGCTCAAGGGGTGTATACTGTATAGTAGCGTGTGTGTCCGACTGTCCGTGTGTGTCCGTGTCCCATACAGAGGCAAATCCTAATACCTAAAGAAATATATTTTAACAACTTACAACCTGGCATCAATATTTGGGCCATGTCATCAATAGGCGAAAACAATTTATTTCTTTAGTTGTTCATGCTTTCACAATTTGACACCAACAATGGCAGAAACCAGTGAGCTAGACCAGTGGTTCTCAACCTGTTCACAATGTCCCATTCCAAGTTTTCAAATGTATACAAATATTTAGAAAATAGCAGATCTACAAGCTCACAATGCGCATTGTGAGCTTGTAGATCGTCTTTTTCAAATGGCCAAATTGTATATATACGGCTTAAGTAGTTGATGTATTGTACAGTAATGTTAGTAACTAATGTTTTCAAATAATTGTAGTCGCTGTACGACACATTGTGAGCTTGTAGATTGGCTGCTTTTGGATTTTCTTTTCGAATGTTCCCACCCAGAATAGGCAGGCATGCTGGGGTTCACATGGTTAATACTTCTGGGACTCCAATCTACACACTGTGAACTCCTCAGTCTTAAAACCGGTGTCTTATCGCGACCTCAGAGATTTTCTGCGGGCACGGGTCATGGCGGCCTGCACACGGCGGACATCCACCGTCCGCATGATTCTGGTTTTCGACCTCCTCATGTGACGCAGCACGCCACCAATAATCATTTAATTGATCCCATGCCGTGCTTCATTAAGCAACACAAAAAAATGACTATGCTCCCTGTGTGTGTGTGCATGCGTCCGTGCGTGTGTGAGTTTGCATTGTGGGGAGGGGTCCTGCTTCTGTTCCTACTGACGGATTACAGCTTAAATATAGGCGCAACTTACATTTTAAAATAGCCAATTATCTCTAGCCATTTTCTCCTTATTTTTTGCTGTATGCCAACTAACCCTCCCCACTTATTTCTGTGCCTTTTCACTGCCAATGTAAATCTCTCTCTCTCTCTCTGTCTTTTTGAGTGGTGCAACCATAGGGTGCGGCCACTCCAATGCCCAGCGTTGTCCGTCCCTGGCTGTGTCCCTGCGTCCCTATGTACAGTATACTGTTTGGGGTACGAACAGGGGGCGGTGTTGCACCACTCACTTCACACAGGTCTGATTTTTTTTTAAACTTTATGGTGTACTATTCCAAATGCAAGAGAGACAGGTCCATGTTTGTTACAGAACAATGTTTGGGTCCTTAACCCATTCTGACCTGAGATCAGATTCATACGAGGTTTCCACCGGACACACACTGGTCTGATTAATGGGATTTCACTTTCAAACATGTTTGGCGTCATTCGTTTTTTCTCTCACACAATCACAGTTTATTGGTATTTTCCAGTTTACAAAAAGGACATGGAAAAGGTGAAAGTAATCAAGATATTATATAAGCAACAACATTAAGCAAGACTTTCACAAAGACACAGCTAAATACTGTAGACTGTATCTGGACACAATACAAAAGTCCAAAGTCTATATTGAGTCAGATATCATTTGTTGTTTAAAGGCGTCTCCGGACTGGTATACCTGCACATGCTCCAGAAAGATACAGAAAGTATTGCAATTGTTATATCATATCACAATATATGTATGCGTTTAATAATGCACGAGTGTGGGTGTGTGTATGGGCACGGGTAGCCCTGCCTGAAGCAAATAGTAAGAGAAATCTATGAAAATCTGGGAACTAAATCGTTACCAAGAAATTTCTTCACCAATGTGTTTCTAAAGGTGTCTATAATAACATGTACTAAAAGTTTGAAATTCAACTCCTGTGGGAAATTGAGTTATTAGCATAATATGTGACCCATACCCATAACATCCTATATAAGGCCAAAATTTCATCATTCTTTATGTAGCATGTGACATGAAACTAGGGGTTTTTCATGATTCTGAATCCATTCCAATCATTAGTTTTGCACAAAAAACACTCCTTGGGCTAAATTAGGCCATATCCACTTAACCAAATGTGCTGACCTCATCACGTTTGTGATGACGGCTATGGCCGTTTTCCTCCCAAGGAGTGTTTTTTGTGCAAAACTAATGCTTGGAATGGATTCAGTATCATGAAAACCCCCTAGTTTCATATGTCACATGCTACTGAAAGAATGATGAAATTTGGACTTTATATAGGATGTTATGGGTATGGTCACATATTATGCTAATAACTCAATTTCCCCCGGGAGTTGAATTTCAAACTTTTAGTACATGTTATTAGACACCTTTAGAAACGCATTGGTGAAGAAATTTCTTGGTAACGATTTAGTTCCCAGATTGGTCAAATACCTGATAAAATGCCCTTACTAAAAGAAGCATAATAATTACATCAAGTCCAGGCGGTCACATCGGGGGGGGGGGGGTTGGGGGGGCTTGTCCGGAACCTGGTTTCCCGCGGCATGGTACAGTAGATATAGTTTCTATTAGACCCAGCTTCACATTGAGCTCGCATGCACGTACATACGCACACGTGCGTGTGTGTGCTGTTACAGCGTGCCCTATACATACATGTCACATGACGGCGCGATACAATACATACATGTGCGTGTGAACGTCCCAGGGGGAACTCTATACATCGTAGCAGTGTGTGGCGTGCAACCTGACTCGTTGGGTTAGACCATGACACACATGACATGACCCACACACACACACACGCGCACGCACGCACACACGCACACGCACACACATTGAATAGAGAGCTGTCACCACTGAGTCTATTGTCTCTGGAGGAAGAATGGAGTATGTAGAGGAACTGCCACTGTAACATCCAAGTTAGCCGGGGCATTATGTTCCCACAATCACAATGCTCAAATAGTCTTCTTTCACAATGAAAATGTGTGTGTGTATGTGTATGTGTATGTGTATGTGTATGTGTATGTGTATGTGTATGTGTATGTGTATCATTTCCTTTTCTTATCTCAATATTGATATTTCCAAACTATTATAGAATGGCCCACTTCCAAGCTGGCTATCCACATTTGGGGCATGTCAATTATATGTACCGTAGGTTATTATATAACATTTTTCAAACCAAAAAAGGCAAAAATAGCTTATATTGTTGTATACGTCCCAGTTAAAAGGAGGTGTTAATTAATGAATTAATCTATAGCCCAAAACCATATATTTTAACATTGAACCAGAGATTTCTCTACAAATTATACTTTGAAAGCCTGTTGCAAATACAGAGCAAGGTCTATGATGTTGTGTACTAAACGTTAATGTGATTTCTGCCAGACATACAGTAGTAGCGATGTGAGCCTTACCACTTCTATTGGTTTGCTAAATTGCTAGGAATTAAATTGTCTTGATAATCTACTCATATGATTGAAATATAATAGTGCAAAAGTCTGTCTTACTCTATGAGCCAAATAGACATACATGTCATTTTCATTCAAGGTCACTCCTGTCCTGTAATTGAGTAACTCATGATTCCGGTTCTATTTTTACAGTCTGTATGCGTGCATGCGTGCGTGCGTGCGTGCGTGCGTGCGTGCGTGCGTTTGTGCGTGCGTGCGTGCGTGTGTGTGTGTGTGTGTGTGTGTGTGTGTGTGTGTGTGTGTGTGTGTGTACGTGTCTAGTCTACATCGTCGGTGGACGATAAAGACACACTTTAACTAATGTCTGCATGTGAGTGAGCAGCCTTTTGTAGTGTGCTTGAATATGCACGCACACACACACACACACACACGAGCATGCATTTGTATTACTCCAATTGTGAGGACATCAACCTTTTTTAGGACGACATTGAAAATACACGAAAAATAGCAGATCTACTAGCGGATTGTAGATCGGCTACTTTTTCCGGTGCCTGACATCGTCACGGAAAGCTGTAACCCCAATCTAACCTTAAGGTTATAGCTCTAACCTAACCTCTAAATCCCTAATCCTAACTACGGTATAACCCCAACCTTTCTTCTAATTGCAAGCCTAACTCTCTCTCTCTCTCTCTCTCTCTCATATATATATATATATATATATATATATATATATATATATATATATATATATATTGCTCTTGTGAGAACCTACAGTATTTCTCAAATTCTACTATATTTGTGGGGACGCTGACACTTGGCCGTTGTCCCTTGCAAGTACAGTAATGCTCGAGACACACACACACACACACACACACACACACACACACACACACACACACACACACACACACACACACACACACACAGAGAGAGAGAGAGTGGGTCGTGCAGCCCCCTGGCACTTTGCAGCTCCTCCACTCTTAACCCATTCTGAACGGGCACCCATTTTGGTGTTGGCATCATGTCATGCTTTAGCTATTGAAAAATAGCAGATCTACAAGCTCATATCGCGCCACCGAGTGGCGCGATACGAGCTTGTAGGTCTGCTATTTTTGAAGAAAATCGAAGAACGACTGACATTTTTAGAATCTGATCTCAGGTCAGAATGGGTTCATCAGACCCAGTGTGTGTCCGGCGGAAACCTCGTATGAATCTGATCTCAGGTCAGAATGACTTAACAGGCTAGCATCCCCAGCTGGCCCCGGCCAGGCGGCCCTCCCTGGATTACAGAGCAGTAATCTGGGGCAGGGCAGATTATACGCCTTTCATTCCAACAACCCTCCCTCCCTCTGTATAACACGTGACCCCCTCCGCACAAATGGGACTCCATTTCTTTTATTATTCGTTTTTTTTCTTGAACACCAAAATAGGGAGAGATAGAGAGAGAGATAGAGATAGAGAGAGAGAGAGAGAGAGAGAGAGAGACTCCCAGGAGGGATTGGAGCAGGGATATAGAGTGTCACTGGGGCTGATCTGCAACCCAGTTGGCGTGTGAAGCCAAGCCCTGATTGTGGATATATAGACGTTGTTGAGAGATGGACTGACCTTTGGGATTCCATGTTAGACGGAATGACTGAGAGCACGTGTGTGCGCGCGGGTGTGTGTGTGTGTGTGTGTGTGTGTGTGCGCGGGTGTGTGCCCGGGACAGGTAACTCATTAACACCGCGGGAGGCGAACGGTGCGTGAAAAGGTCTCGACCTCTCTCGGGTCACGTGAGGGAGAGAAACGCGAAGGGTGGCACATTGACGACACGCAGACGGGGACACATTACACACACACATACACACACACATACACACACACACATACAGACACATGCGAGCGCTTCTGCACTGTTCACACCCTCGCTGACCACAAATTTCAGTCACACTCCTGATATTGTGTGTCATACAAACACGTGCGTACACACACACACACACACACACACACACACAGGGAAGTCTTGGGAGCGGTAAACAAGCGACCCAGACAGACAGTGTGTGTGTGTGTGTGTGTGTGTGTGTGTGTGTGTGTGTGTGTACGCACCGAGAGATCACATGCAGACAATCAGCGCTGTGCGCAGCAGCGTTGGGCGGCGGTAGGACGGTGCGTTAGGGCAGGCCAGGGAGGGATAGAGCGCGCTGCGTGCGGGACACGGCTTTGGGACCGGAGGAGGGAGCAGCCATAGGCATGGACCCTCTGGAGGACTACCACTCTCCCTTCGACTTTGAGCAGGGAGTCAACACCAGCTACCTGTACCTGTCGCCCGCCTACGGCGAGACGCCACCGGGCTCCCCCGCCACCGCCGCCCGGGCGGCGGCGGGTGGGGGACACCACCACCCCCACCCCCACCCCCAGCAGCAGCAGCAGCAGCACGACAGAGCAGGCAGAGGTGAGGGGGTGTGTGGCGGCGACGGGTCGTGTGTGTGTGTGTGGGTGAAATGAATGTTACGTCATCTCATATCAGCTGTGGGGATGGACTTGAGCGATGCATTTGTGTCACAGTGTCAGGACTGGATTATAATGGCGCAGTTGTAAAACTTCTTAGGAATTGAACTTGTGTTTGTTCTTTATTCTTTCTACAAAGAAATATGGTTCTGTTTCCATTTCAAGAAATGTATCATTTTTCATGTTTTGATGAGCAGTCCCCGAAGGCTGAACTGTGCATCTTTGTTTTCATGCTGCGCAGACAGTTTCATGAAACGCTGATGCATACAGTAGATGTTTTTGTGTGGGTAATTTATAATTGTCTACTTTAAGAATTGGACCTTGGCATCTTTTAATCGTGTCACTGTTGTGTTGTCAGACAGACAACCAAAAATGTTATTGTGGATTTACTATTTCAGCTCTTCAAGAAGCTGCTAGCCTGTTCACACGTGTATATCTTTAGTTATATAGTGCGTTTACAATACATCTGTCTAGAGCTGTCGAATAATGATGTCAGACTCTCCTGTAAGTTTCCCCAACAACAATTTCCGTTGATTGGCTTAGACGTGCGTTGGGAGCGCTCATTCTTTTTGTATTCATGCGATTAAACTTTTCCGCCCACTGCTGTGATTGCCAACTTGGACAGCACATTTGTTTACTTGATGTGTGAGAACCTGCATGGGGGGCTTGAGGTATGGGCACTCGCTCGCCTGGCGTGCACACCTGCCTTGTTCTTTCCAAAGTGATTTTAAAAAGTAAATGCATTTGTTGTAAGATCTTGCCGTTGCATTGTGTGAACCAAAACGTTAGATGTTTTGTCGGGAATGGCATTCAGATAAATGGTCGTGATTACTTTGGCAGAGGTAGAATTAATACCAACCACAGTGTTTGGCGACAGTATTCCTGTGTTTGTGTGTATATGTATGCCCCAGTATTGTGCATGCGTGGTTGCCATTTTAGATCACGTGACACGTAGTGCAATGCATGTTGGGAAGAAGTGACACTGTTGAACGTAAACGGTAAATTGGGCGAGACATGGTATAGCGTAATACTAAATACCGTAACAGGCTATGATCTGTCTTCGAACGGGTAAAGACTAATAATAATAATAATGAATAATAAGAATGGGTAAGGACTAGTTATAACGAAAACCTGTTATATCACTGTTATTTTGTACACTCTGAGAGTTGAAGTATATACCGTAATTCATTTTTCTCATGAAACTCTATATAGTAATCATTGCTATAGAGTGTTTGTTCAGTAACGGGTCTCCCTGTCTCTCCAGCTCTTGTAAACAGGAAATAACTTAAGTGTTCAGGTCAGCAGGATACCAATTTTATTAAAACATGCGGAAGAACTGCTTAAATTGTTATGGTGTCTCAAAATTTGTATGCATTTTTTTGTTTTGTTTCATCACTTCCAATTTCCCTTTTTTTTATCCTGCATAAGTTCTCCTGATTTGATTAAATTGTATCCCGGCCCGGTACCCAACCTAGTGAAAATAGCAATCTACAAATCTCCCAATGTGTTGTGTTAGTGCACTGCACAGTTCCCAAAGTGGGGTCCGGGGACCCCCAGTGGTCCTTGATGGAATATAAATTGAGGCTCCCAGCGATAGAAATAGCATTAATCCATTCTGACCTGAGATCAGATTCATACGAGGTTTTCCACTGGACACACACTGGTCTGATGAACCCATTCTGACCCGAGATCAGATTTTAAAAATGTTAGTCGTTCTTCGATTTTTCAAAAATGGCAGACCTACAAGCTCGTATCGCGCCACTCGGTGGCGCGATATGAGCTTGTAGATCTGCTATTTTTCAATAGATAAAGCATAACATGATGCTAACACCAAAATGGGTGCCCGGTCAGAATGGGTTTAAATCAACATTGATTTTACAATATAAATTGAGGCTCCCAGCGATAGAAATAGCATTAAATGTGTGGTCCGTAGACTAATGCATGTCAAACTAGCTAGGGGTCCTTGAAATTAAACGGGTTGAGAATCTCTTCTCTGCTAGAGCCGTAGAAATCGTAGAGTCAGTAGGATACTGGTAAGACGCCCTGAGGGTGAGAAGCGTCCTCGCCTGAGGCACGGCAGCATTATATGGAGCGTGTCTTGAGTGTACACAGGGTTTGATGAGGTCAGATCAACATATGGAATGTCAGAACAGGTCAGCTCCATATATGAAGATCTCTAAGGGTTTGATGAGGTCAGGTCTGAATGAATTCTGTACTGCCATTTATGGAGTGTACAAGGTTTGATGAGGTCAGATCAACATATGGAATGAATTCTGAATTGGCCATATATGGAGCATGTCACGAGGAGTGACGGACGCGAGGTGCAGGTTTTCATAGTAAACTGCGACCTGCAGTCGTAACAACAGCTGTGACAACACACACATGAGTGTGGGGGGAATTAACTGGCATAATGACTGAATTGGGGGGGGGGTGTTAAAAAGAAAGAGAATCATTGGTTTAGCTTGTCATTGCTAAAGGGGAGTTAATGATATGCGTTGTGTAATCATCATTAAGCTCTCTCCTGACATGGCTCATTACGTCCACATCCTTTTGTGTTCCTCACTGGGTCATTATGGCCTCCACAGCCGTGCTCTATGTCACTTAATGCCACACAGTGTGACAGGGTTATGGACGCAGCACAACAGCCTGGTAATGTACAGGGTCATAAATATACAGGAAGGCAAATACATGCTACTTGGAACTGAAAGCAATAAGCAATTTAATGGGACCACACTTTAAACCCACACCCCACCTGTTTTCTGCAGAAATATGTATCTATTTAGGTTATTGTTAAAGCGCAAATAACATGCATTTTAAAACTGCTTTTAATATTTAATAATCATATTGTCTATGTCCCTCAAAGTTATTTCTAATGGTTTGAGCCTCAATCACCACTCTGATATAACCAGGCCTTGTCAATTCTTTCTGGACTTTGAAAGCAGTTTTAGCTGCAGTACCACACTGTCCTGAGGTGGAGAGGGTGCTGATATGCAGATTATTTAATATTTTAGTCATTATAATACTCATGCTAGATAAAACCAGGCTTGTTTCCATTCCATGCCAGCTTGGAAAATCAACAATGGTGGACATTGTAAACAAAGTGGAAATGCAAATTTGCAACTGAAGACTGAAGAAATGGAGGAATTATACAAAGTAGGGTGACATTGATGAGGTGACATGAGTGACATTGATCACGATGAGGCCAAAATCAGATGAGCTGTTTCTGAGAGCAATTTCCATTAAAACACCCATATGACATGAAGGCCTGATTGTTCAAAATTGGTTATTTGTGGGGATAGAAAACACACATGGGAGCCCCAAAAACACAAAATAAATTGAAAAAGTTGAATTTTATGTTATAGGTCCTTTACACTACAATACTATTATACTGCTGTTTCCATCCATCCATCTTCAACCGCATATCTGTAGTCTGGTCGGGGGGGGGGCAACGGCTCCACCAGAGAGTCTGGTCGGGGGTCTCCTCCCAGTGGGACGTGCCTGGTGGACCTCCCTAGGGAGACGCCCGAGAGGCATCCTAACCAGATACCCGAACCACCCACTGGCTACTGATATTTAGTATGTTGAATTTTACTTCACCACTGGTGGGTGGGTGGATGGATCTGTGTGCGTGCGAGCGAGAAACGGAGGGAAAGAGAGAGATGTAGACAGAAATGACAATGTCCCGTAGCGAGCACTAGTGAGGAATGAGCACTCATAATTACAGATGTTGAAAAATGTGAAATGTTCCTTTAAGTTGTCACAAGCCTCCCCCTCTCACAAGACTCACCTATGGCTACAGTGTTCGCACGCATGCACGCACGCACACACGCATGCACACACGCACGCACACACGCATGCACGCAGAGCTCACATTCTAGCCTACAGGAGGACATTTCCCAATGCTGACGGTACAGTGTCACCCTGCTGAACCTGTTCCTCTAGTGCTGAGTTGGACTTCCTGGTCATTGTGTGTGTGTGTGTGTGTGTGTGTGTGCGTGTGTGTGTGTGTGTGTGTGTGTGTGTGTGTGTGTGCGTGTGTGTGTGTGTGTGTGTGTGTGTGTGTGTGTGTGTGCGCACGGATGTCGTATCTGCCCTGTAAACATTTGTTTTTACTTACTTATGCCTGACACCTTTACTATAGGCTGTGGTGTGGACAAGGTGCCTCCAGGACTCGGTCACTGGCGTTCCATTTTAGTTTACAAAGCCTAAAAGCCAAACAAATTTAAAATGCTGAATGTTAAATTCAATAATTCCGCTGCTTGTTCTTCTATGACTACATGACAACTATTGAATCTAGAATGTTGCTCTAATTCACCACTTATATCCTATATAATCCACTAAGTCTCCTACTTTTCTTTCCCCTCTAAACAAAATCTGTTCAGCTACAATTGCTCACAATTGTCATGTTGTGCTGCCACATGGCGCATTGTGAGCTTGCAGATCATCCATTTTTGCTGAATCACTAGAGGGTTAATGTGGTTAAATCACAGCCACGTCAGATGTCAGTAAATAAAGATATTAATACTGGGGGTGAAATTTACACTCAGGAGTTTGTGTACAGGACATGATACTATAGCCTCTCTGACCGAGGTATCTGTTGCTGCCATTGTGTGTGTGTGTGTGTGTGTGTGTGTGTGTGTGTGTGTGTGTGTGTGTGTGTGTGTGTGTGTGTGTGTGTGTGTGTGTGTGTGTGTGTGTGTGTGTGTGTGTGTGTGTGTGTGTGTGTGCGCCAAGGTTATAATAGTTAACTAAAACTAACTAAAAAACGAAAACTAGAATTAAAAAAACATTTTAGTTAACTGAAACTAATAAAAACTAAAAATAAATTAAAAAACGATAACTAAACTGAAACTGTATTGTGTGTCCTCAAAACTAACTGAAATTATAGACAAAATACGCTTAGTTTTAGTTTTTATCAATATGTATATGCCTTTCGGATATTTATATTATAATCCTTTTAAATTCATTAGATTAATTTCCTCATTTCTCCAACAAGTTTTACGACAGTTTTCAGCACCGTACGGCAGCATGTAGCCACGCTAACTCTAAACCAAAGTACGAAAAAAACTAAAACTAAACTACAACTAAACTAAAACTAAACTAAAACTAAGCATTTTCACCAAAATAAAAACTAAATAAAAACTAGCAAACCCGCTCTAAAAACTAACTAAAACTAACTGAATTAGAAAAAAATATGTCAAAACTAACTAAAACTAAACTATAATGAAAAAAACAAAACTATTATAACACTGGTGTGCGCCAGAGTAAGAGAGAGATAGAGATGAAAGAAAGGCAATATGTATGAGAATGATAGTTTTGTCTGCACAATGATAGTGTGAGCGCTAGATTTACTACTTCCTGCACATTTGATTTCCACCTCCACGATTAACCGCAACAAAATCCTACCTCCACTTCCCCTGTAGAACCTGTACCGGTAGAACGATATTCACGCCACAGCAGCTCTTGTAGATCAGCTATTCATGGTGAAGAGATTTGGTGTAGGGCAGACCGGGTGTCTTTAAATCTTGGCCCCCTTAACTGAGAGCGAGATGAAGCAGGAAGAGCAACATTTTTGGCAAGTTTCTGACAGTGTGCGGGACCCTTCTTTGTTTTTCAAAGATACGTCATTGGCAGTCAATAAGTTGACTATGGGTTGTCTCCAAGTGATGCTGCAGCTTTGACGGCTTCATGGATTAATTTGATAGCACTACCAGTTGTGCAAATTAAACAGTGGAATTGTTTTTGTTTTGCTTTTGCTAATAACGGAATCTCACTTTCGCTCCAGTTGATCGTCGTGTTTTGACATGCATATATTTTGCCAATCAACACGTGCTGCTCCCTTAGGCTTGTAATTAATTACCGCTAAGCAAACCCCAAAACTGAATTGGATTTTATTAATGATAATATAACATTAATATTACATAATGAATGTTTGTTTTTTATTTAAAAGAAACACCCAAAAACACTTTTCACGAATTCAATTAATTCCAACATGTATTATTTATTATTTGTTCAATTAATCGAATGGTAATTGATAGAATAATCGCTATGCAGATAATGTATTTATTTTATTTTATTTTATTTGCATACATAAATTTTTTTCTTCTCATTATTTTGAGCACACACTGATTTCCTCTGTAGTCAAGTACTGTAGCATGTTGTTGATGGCAGGCCCGTGACAAAAAAAACACTCCCAACGGTGACAACCTCCCTCGCTGTAAAAATCCCCTCCCAGGGAGATGAGCTGAATGATTGAATGAATATTATAGTGTGGTCTCCAAATTTAAAGGGATTGTGACATTAAAAAAAAGGTTTTGGAATTGTTCTTGTTTTTTTTTAGGTTTTCTAATCTCAATTGCACCCAAAAAACATGAACTTTTAACATTCAGTAGATTTTCTGTGATCTGTGGTTTTCTGGCTCAAACAGGTGCTCTGATTTGCCGGCAGTAAGTGACATCACTTACTGCAAATCCCATATATGTCAATGGGATTTGCCAGCAGATGTCACTGTTTTCACTGTGTTGCCTGTTTTCATTGTTGCTCAAAAGGCTTCCAAACCCAAAAGAAAACTTCAGACCACAGAAAATCCACTGAATGTTTAAAGTTCAGGTTTTTTGGGTGTAATTGAGGTCATAAAACCTAAAAGAAAAAATGAAAAAGAAAAATAAATGAAAATGAATGTCATAAAACCTTTAAGTTGTGTGAAAATACACGACAATAGCATGATGTTTGTTTGGCCTTGTGCAATCAGTGTATACCCTATGAGCAGTGGTTTGTCATACTTTCTCATGTCAAGAAGCCCCACATTTATTAGCCCGCGGACCCCAATTTGACGTTCCCCGATTCAGGTTCTGGCCTGACAGCGTGGCACGTGTTGTGTTCGTGTCGCGTTCATGTTCATGACGACCTTTGCAGCGTGTCTGACTCCCCCTTCTCTCCCTCCCTTCACTTCAACTATCAATAAAGAGCAGAAAAGACAAAAAGTGGCAATCGGTAGCCAATACGATCGGTACCATGGCACCATTTTGGCCTTTTCCCCCTGTACATGTCCGATAGTGGGCCTGTAGAGCTGCATGTTGTGCTGTGTATTGATGGTCTGCTTTATTTCTATGCTTTCTATGTTATTTTGACCTTCATTCTGACCTGAGATCAGATTCATACGAGGTTTCCACTGGACACACACTGGTCTGATCAACCCATTCTGATCTGAGATCAGATTCTAAAAATGTCAGTCGTTCTTCGATTTTTTTCAAAAATAGCAGACCTACAAGCTCGTAGATCTGCTATTTTTAAATAGCTAAAGCATAACATGATGCCGACACCAAAATGGGTGCCCGTTCAGAATGGGTTAAGATTCTGTACTAATTCGGTGGCATTAATTTCTCATAGATTTGTGTGGTTGCACAGTGCAGAATGACTTTGAAAACCCAACACCTCCACCACCACCACCAGCCAGTGGTTCTTTTTAACTTGACTAAATTATCAGTACTGCAATGTAGAAATACTCTGTAAACAAGTAAATGTCCATTATTCAAAGTTTACGTGAATAAAAAAGCTTTGTATTGGTATCAAAATATAGGCTACAAGTAAATAAAATAACTCATTGTGCATGAAATGGCCAAGGTTTCAAATTAAATATATGTACAAATCTTTTGAAAATAGCAAATCTACAAGCTCAGGCGCGTTTTGAGCTTGTAGACTGGCTATTTCCGGGTGCAGTACGTAGTTTAGACAGTTTTTGGTTTAGACTAGTCATTGATTAGACCAGTCATTAGTCCTACAACTACAACCTACTATCTCAAACCCTCACCCTAAACCTAACCTCCCACGGGGCAGCACACCTAAACCTAACCTTAACCCATGTTTAACCAATGACTAGTCTAAACCTAACCTCCCACGGGGCAGCACACCTAAACCTAACCTTAATCCATGTCTAACCAATGACTAGTCTAAACCTAACCTCCCACGGGGCAGCACACCTAAACCTAACCTTAATCCATGTCTAACCAATGACTAGTCTAAACCTAACCTCCCACGGGGCAGCACACCTAAACCTAACCTTAACCCATGTCTAACGAATGACTAGTCTAAACTAAGTATGCACCCCCTATTTTCAAGTATATATGGGACTGAAGTGGTCAATGTACGTTTTGAAAGAATAATCTAAATCTGCAAAGTGACTTTGTAACTAAAGAAAATAATCATTGTGGAATTAAAAAGTACATTTTCCTCTGAGATGCACTGGAGTAGAAGTACAAATATAGCTGCAAGCAGTGATAAGACGGGACCAAACAATAAGAAGAATCACACCCATGTGAACTGAGCGGTGCAGACTGCTCAATGACACCGCTGGCTGGCTGCAGTTATAGTTATAGAAGTGCTCAGTGTTAATTAATGGCCCTTTTAGGCTGCTCAACAGCGCCACTTTTAGGTCACAGAGTGGTATTGCAGCTGTTCGTACCTCAAACATAGGCCTACATGCAATACAATATACAACAAAATAAGGGACCATAGGCCATTCGGTCTCTGCCCCTTAAATGTTGATAAGTTGGAAATACCTCAAACCTATACTTCAGTACAGTACTTGAGTAAATATACGTAGTTACTAAGCATGTAACGATATATCGTTTTCAAGTGTGATGTGTGATGTGAAATGTGAGCTTTAGTCATATTCCATCATATTCAAGTGCTTTTGGAGAGAAATGATAGTCACTTTCAGTAGTAGAGCACTGTAGAGGGGAGCTGTGTGTGTCTGTGACTGTAGAGGGGAGCTGTGTGTGTCTGTGACTGTAGAGGGGAGCTGTGTGTGTCTGTGCCCAGGTGATGATAGTTGTCGATGCTCATCAAGGAAGGCAATTATGTTTCTGCACTGTCAAAAGTAATGATACTTCTTTTGCAATTTAGTTAAATAAAAAATCTCAGGGGGGAAGATAAATTATATAAAATTTAAAATATATATATTTTTTAATATCGTGAAAAATCGTATCGTGAACCTCATATCGTGATAGGAATCGTATCGTGAGTCGAGTGAATCGTTGCATGCCTAGTAGTTACTTCCCACCACTGATTACTGTCATGCGGTCCATCGTTCTCACGTTTCAACCCTAAAATCAATGAGAGTGTGTTTTACATCCAATGGAAAAACTAGATTCCGTTGCAGGTTAGCGGCGCAGGGTGTTGTAGCCGTGCGGGTGAACAGGTCAGACCGTTTGAGTGACAGCTCCTAATGACCCGAGTTTCAGCGGACCCCCAGCGCTGTCAGAGCACCCCCCCCCCCCCCCACACACACACACACACACACACACACACACACACACACACGTCTCCATCCACACTCTGCTTGTATTATTGATGTTCTGCTGCTGCTCATATTAGCTAGAGACTGCATCAAAGGGGTGTGTGTGTGTGTGTGTGTGTGTGTGTGTGTGTGTGTGTGTGTGTGTGTGTGTGTGTGTGTGTGTGTGTGTGTGTGTGTGTGTGTGTGTGTGTGTGTGTGTGTGTGTGTGTGTGTGTGTGTGTGTGTGTGCGTGCGCGTGCGCGCAATGTTTTCTGTGAGTGTGAGAGACAAATACAATCCAGTTTTCGTGTTGCTGTACAGTACGCTGTGGTGGAAGGTAACTAAGTAGATTTACTTTAATACTGTTCTTGAGTACTATTTACTATTTACTTCGACTGCACTGCGTCTCGGATCCACATATTAATACTTTTACTCTACTACATTTATTTGAAAACTTTAGTTACTTTGTAGATTTAGATTACTTTTACATAGTCAGCCCTGCCTATATACATTTCGGCCATTTTGAAAATAGCCAATAGCCATTTGAACTGGTGGACACCCCCCCCCCCCTGATAGGAGTTGAGGAATTCAATATATTAAAATGTGCTGTCAAAATCAACACTGCATCGGTGGCTGTGGTTTCCTGGTGGAGGAGAGGTCATGATGGAGTGTAGTCGTGTCCTGAAAAGGTTGAGCAGCACTTGCAATTTCCCTATGCAATCAATTCATAGACGTGACGTGAAGAATAACAACAAATCATCAATGGCGAAAAAAACAAAATCAATATCATTACTGGAAAAAGTGTTGCTACAGTATATTGTGTACGTTTCAAAGGGCATTACTTGTATTGTTGTTTACTATAGTGTCCTAGTTGTGTTACACCATGGCATGTATAGAGCAGTGGGTATGTGTACCAAACGCTCTTAGAGTTACAGAACCCTAAGGGTCCATTAGGGTCACTGACTGAACCCCATTTGAGAAATGAGAACCACTGACTGACCTATAGGGAAACCAATCAAATAATCCATTGGCTGTGTGACAGAATCACAGAAACGTTCCTTTTTTTGGATAGTTTTTTTGCAGGAACAAACTAAAGTAATGCTAGCACGCCGCTCACCCATAACGTTCACACAGCTGTAAGATCTCTCTCTCTCTCTCTCTCTCTCTCTCTCTCTCTCTCTCTCTCTCTCTCTCTCTCTCTCTCTCTCTCTCTCTCTCTCTCTCTCTCTCTCTCTCTCTCAGTGTCTCAGAAGCGTCCAGACAGCATTCCGGAGGTGGGGGAGGATGCGGTGACGGCGGTCAGCGGCCCCCCGTCGCCCCCCGCCCTGACAGACGAGGAGCGGGAGGAACTGCAAGCGGACCTCGTCAAGGTTAGCAGCACAGGATGATGAGGATGATGATGATGATGACGATATAAACGTTTTCCTCAATTGAGGTTATTGAACGATTATGAAAAGAAGCACTGATTTCAATCAACGTACAGTACACAATGTGTACTCACACTGAACTCACAGAGACCGTGAATGATCGTCGGGTATTTGCACGACTGCGATCTGGGAACACTTATTTATTTTCTATGTGTAACATCTGCATTGTGTGTGTGTGTGTGTGTGTGTGCGCGCGCTGTAAGGTGGAGGATGAGATTCAGACTCTATCCCAGGTGCTTGCACACAAGGAGAAGCACATGGCAGACATTAAGAGGAAACTGGGCATCACTCCACTCAACGAACTCAAACAGAACATCACCAAAAGCTGGCAGGAGGTCACTACATCCACAGCGTACGTACAGTGAGACCCAAATTTATGTCGCATGTCTTGGTGTCCCTTGTTGAACATTGCCAATGTGTACAAGCTCACGAGGTTCGATATAAATAGTAAAAAAATAGGGCATACAATCGGGGCTTAACATTACATGTTCATGCTGTAGTGGTGGAAGAATTACTCTTTACTTGCTGTTATACTTAAGCAATACCACAATATGAATAATGAAGTTACAACAAGCCTACTCAAGCATGCATTTGAAACTTTTAAAAGTACAAATGTATCGGCAACAAATTGTACTTTTCGTAGAGTAGAGTTTGTACCCAAACGAAGTATTATTATTTTTTAAAGTTTCAGTTCTAGTTTCATCCAGCTCCACTACATGGACATGTAGACAAACCACTGACCTTCTGATTACCAGATGGCTTCTCTCTACCCACTCAGCCACGGTGGCCCCTGAGGCTGAGTGGGTGGTGCTCAGTTGCTATGTGACAACAGTGGCTTGACAGTGGAATTGCGTTGCTAGGGAACAGCTTGGGCCAGGTACTGATACAGCTGCAACATGAAAATACACTGGGTCCCATTTAGAATAGCTCTGCTGTCGGGAAGAAACCACCTAACTCCAACATGTTCATTTTTCAGGAAATTAAATATAGTTTGAGCCTTCGTCAGGTATACTCTCACTCAGTATACCTGACGAAGGCCTGTGAGGCTAGTCTGTGTCCGCTAGTCTGTTTGTCAATACATTATTTTGGGAGATTTTAAAACGGTGTGCAGATCTCCTCTCTCCTCTCTCAGTTATTTTTTGGATCCTGCACCCGTTGCAATTTGTGGATGTGCGTGCACCTCCTTCAGCGCCACCTGGTGGTCACCAGTTTAGGCTCTGAGTGCCAATTCTCCCATTATAAAAAAAGAGAGGACGTTTTTTTTTTTTAAGTAAAAAAAAAAAAGTTTTTTTTTTCTTTTTTTTGTGTTGAAATTACGTCTTTACGGGCATGGCACCCATTGCAAAGACGTCGGGGTTACGGGATTACGGGCATGGCACTTAAACAGTTTTAACCATTGCATATTTGGGGGTACTTGGCATGAAAAGCGTCCGCTAACCTAGAGATTCTTAAACCTCTAGGTTTAGCGGATGCCATAACTTCACGTGAATTTGTAAGATTGGCATCTCTGTCGATGTGGTGCGTTGTTCAAAGTTCCTGTAGAAAGTATAAACTATTTAACATAACGGAACCTAGTGCTGTTAGAGAATCTCTTTGCATATTATGTTTTATTTGGTGCTTTCTGTAGAAAACCCCTTCATGTCTTTGTTAAAAGATAACGGCATTCCCTGCCATTGACGTCTTTGACGTCTTTTCTCCCAAGGCCCCTGGAGGGCCCTGTTCGCTAACCTACGGGTTATTCCTTGGTTTTGGGGGTTCCCGGGAGCCCCCTCAAGAAACTGAAATGTTTTCAGTAATGATTTTAGCTGCTCAAGCCCTATTTTATACTTTGTGAAACGATGGTGTCGTGCAGTGAAAAATAGAAAATCCACAAGTTCAAGAGCTTGTAGATCTGCTATTTCCCCTTATAATGACATGAAATAATACGGACTCTGTTGGAATTGTTCCCATAGTTGAACTCTAAATAGAAGACTTTCAGCCTGCAGTTATAAATGTACTGTGTTGTGTTCAAAGCAAACAGATGACTCTGACATTAACCCATTCTGACCGGGCACCCATTTTGGTGTCAGCATCATGTTATGCTTTAGCTATTTAAAAATAGCAGATCTACAAGCTCATATCGCGCCACCGAGTGGCGCGATACGAGCTTGTAGGTCTGCTATTTTTGAAAAATCGAAGAGCGACTGACATTTTTTGAATCTGATCTCAGGTCAGAATGGGTTCATCAGACCAGTGTGTGTCCGGCGGAAACCTCGTATGAATCTGATCTCATGTCAGAATGGGTTAAAGTTATATCATACTGTATCTCTCTCTGTCTGTCTGTCTGTCCCCTCTCGTCTCTGTGTCCCTCTCTGTCCTCCTCCCAGCTATAAGAAGACATCAGAGACGTTGTCCCAAGCGGGTCAGAAGGCCACGGCAGCACTGTCCAGCATGGGCTCTGCTATCAGCCGCAAGCTGGAAGACGTCAGGTGAGACACACATCCTGGACAGTGGACACACACACACACACACACACACACACACACACACACACACACACACACACACACACACACACCACAAATATGGATACAGCAATCTCATGATTATCTTTAGAGATTATTCTATTGATGACCTTTTCGATTAGTGTTTTTTTGGCTGAAAAATTGCAGAAATAGCTGATCTACAAGCTCAGAATGTACCGCAACAATCAAATGCGTTCAGTATTTAGGAAAATTTATTATTTTATTAAAGGTATATTCAGTGTTTTCACTAAAAAATCCTTAGGTTTCGTTTTTGGCTGGGACCTAAGCCTTTCATCCAATCAGGATAGAGAGCCAAAAACGAAACCTAAGGTTATTTGACCCCCAGGGGTTAACTGGGGACAGGGAGGAACTCCTTATATGGCAAGCACACTCTATAGTAGGGAGGATTATCACAACAAAACAAAAAAATAAGTGATATTTGAATTAAGTGAAATCACTGAATATACCTTTAAATTCAATCATTTTTGATTACTTGAATCAATTAGTTTGATTATCTGTTTACAACCCTAGTCACAAACCCACAAGTGTAAACATTCAAAACAAACAATTTGGGGTGTCTGCGTAGTACGTTTTTCAGCGCACGTATGTGTTGGCGTTTTCTCCTCCCTCTGGTGGACTGAGTGATATACTGTGTACATACAGTAGGCCTACTGTACAAACAGACCAGCCTCATCACAATCTTTCCATTAATAATTGTGTAATTGTTAATTATAGCTATTTAAATACTAATTTTAACAACATTCCATCGGATAACTGTGCTTGACATTGACAGCATGATAACCCAATAGTGTGTCTTGCATGTATCCTGTTTGTTTGTCTGTCACATCCAACTTTGAAGCGTTTTAATTTAAACATCTAACCCAGTGGTTCTCAAAGTGGCTTGAGGGGACACCCAGGGTGTCCTTGAGAGGGTAAATGGTAAATGGTAAATGGTGCATTTATATAGCGCCTTTATCCAAGGCGCTTTACAGAGATTGTGCATTACATTCACCCATTCATACACCGATGGCAGCGGAAACCATGCAAGGCACCAACTAGCACATCGGGAGCAATTAGGGGTTCAGTGTCTTGCTCAAGGACACTTCGACAGTAACTCTGGGGGAACCTGGGTTTGAACTGGCAACCTTACGGTTCCCATCCAGGCACTCTACCCCTGAGCCACTGCCGCCCCACAAGGGTTCCAGGAGGTCCCCAGCAAAATGACAACCTCACTCATTTTCTACCTATCTTCATATAATTGGTCCTCACTAATGCTCTTTATAATAATAATGGTATCATTTTGGTCTGTTCGGTGGGCTGTGGACATTTCAGAACCCCCGGCCTAGCAGTGACATCATCAATGGGGAATCCAAGCTAATAGAAACCACAGGTTTTCTGTTCCTGGAAAGTTAGCATACTAGTAGTAGTAAGAGGCACTATTATTCCCCAGGGACCCCTATGTCCGATTTCGGCACTGAAGACACTCCCTAGGGACGAGGGGGCGGGGCCTAACCCTTTTTTTCCGATGACGTCATAGTATTGATTTTGCTGATTGGAGTTTCCGGTATCTGATGATCTCATCGTATTGATCCTGATAATGGCATTTTCATCTTTGGCAGTTGGGGGATCAATATGATTCTAGTTCTGCTTTTGTGTGAGGCAGTTAATGCCCATCTGTTCAAACTGAACTGTGCATGCACTGATTTGTGTAGGCGAACTGTCCTATTGATTCTATCTGTGTGTGTGTCTGGGATCAATAGTTCGTATATGGGTCGTGACAGGGACATGCTTTTGCTGGGTGTGTGTGTGTGTGTGTATGTGTGTGTGTGTATTGCTCTTACTCCCATTTTTGGGAAAATGTATTGAATGAGTTATAAGCAGACAAATTATAGCGATGGTTTTTAACAGCTTAGATTATTTCCAGTTTGGTTATAAAAGTCAGAGAGGAACTGATTATGCAACTATCAGCCTGCTTATCCCCATCTTACTAGGCCAGCTTTTTATTGATTTTACGTTTCCTTTCAACCGCAAGCAGTGGTCTCAGTTGTCTTACTGAGGAAGGGGGGACAGTGGGGAGGAATCATACAGAGCATATCTATTATCTCTTCAGAACTGGTGCGGGGAAGAAAAAAAAAAAAAACTCGTTAGGGATCATTGTGACAAAAACAAAAGAAGCTTGTCATTCATGAAGAGGAACCTGTGCAGGCCATTACAAATGGTGGACAAATAGTGGAGGTAGTAGACAGTTTTAAATACTTAGGCAGATATATTGACAGCAAACTCATTTTCAGTGAAAATACTGAACAGATTTTTAAAACTTGTAACCAACGTCTTCACCTACTACGCAAGCTCAACTCCTTTAGAGTGAGCAAGCATATCGTGGAAACAGTCTATAAAAACCTGATAGAGGGAGTCTTGTGTTTTAACATGGCAATGTGGTTTGGCAGTCTAAAGGTCAAAGGAAGAAGCAAGCTGCAGCGATTAGTAAATCTAGCCTCAAAAATAATTGGGAAGAGACACCAGCAATTAGGCTGTATCTACAATGAGATACTTCGTAAAAAAAAAAAAAACTATCAAGATAGCAAACGACCCCGTCTCATCCACCCTGCACCGACTTCCAGCTACTTCCCTCTGGTAGACGGTACAAACTAGGCATGCCATGGTATGAGATTTTACAGTACGGTACGATGCCGATATTGATAATCTATACCTCGGTATTCCAAGGTATTTATATTTATAAAAATAAAATAAAGATTGCCCCCCCCTGACCTATGTCTAGTGACTACCTCCACATCCTTATAAGCCCTTCTTTGTCCCCCAACATGCAGGCCTACACATATATATATATATATATATATATATATATATATATATATATATATATATATATATATATATCATAATATATGCCATGATTATGAATTGATTACCCTGGACCGAATGGAAACAAGACAGCAAGGACTTTTATCAGTGATCCCTTTGGATATGTGGTTGACTGTATCCTATACTGATTACACTTCTGCCAATAAAAGTATTCAGTCAGTGAATCAATAGCTATTCCTCAGTCCCCATTGTATTTCACTGTACTATGGCTCCCCCTAATGGCCGTTTAATTTGTACCCAGTATGGTGGAGCAGAGGTGATGCAATCTGCGCATGATCACAACTGTCAATGTGTGCCTCCGTGTTGACAGTCCACACTTAGTTACTACATATGGAAATATGGAATATACATTTGGATCTGGGTGTTTTTCAGCATCACTAACTCAAAGGTAGGAAGCAACTTTTCAATCTACTGCATCTGTGGGGTGAAAATATTTGTGTTAAGTGTTGTTGATGTTGTAACCGTTTGTTTTTTACTGTTTGGTAAAGTTTTGCATGGTTCAGGTTGTCTTAAGGTTTTGTTTTAATGTATGACTTGGATTATTTTGGTACGTGGTGGCGTATTTTGTGACAGTTGCATGGTTCATGATGTCTTAATGTTTTGTTTTAATGCATGACATGGGTTATTTTTGGTATGTGATGTGGTGTTTTGTGACATTTGCATGGTTCACGTTGTCTTAAGGTTTTGTTTTAATGTATGACATGGGGTATTTTTGGTATGTGGTGTGGTGTTTTGTGACAGTTGCATGGTTCATGATGTCTTAATGTTTTGGTTTAATGTATGACTTGGGTTATTTTTGGTATCTGATGTGGGGTTTTGTGACATTTGCATGGTTCACGGTGTCTTAAGGTTTTGTTTTAATGTATGACTTGGGGTATTTTTGGTAAGTGGTGGTGTATTTTGTGACATTTGCACGGTTCATGATGTCTTATTGTCTTGGTTTAATGTATGACTTGGGTTATTTTTGGTATGTGGTGTGGTGTCTTGTGACATTTGCACGGTTCATGATGTCTTAATGTTTTGGTTTAATGTATGACTTGGGTTATTTTTGGTATGTGGTGTGGTGTTTTGTGACATTTGCACGGTTCATGATGTCTTAATGTTTTGGTTTAATGTATGACTTGGGTTATTTTTGGTAGGTGGTGGTGTATTTTGTGACAGTTGCACGGTTCATGATGTCTTAATGTTTTGGTTTAATGCATGACATGGGTTATTTTTGGTATGTGATGTGGTGTTTTGTGACATTTGCATGTTTCAGGTTGTCTTAATGTTTTATTTTATTGTATGACATGGGTTATTTTTTTTTGGTATGTGGTGTGGTGTTTTGTGACATTTGCATGGTTCAGGTTGTCTTAAGGTTTTGTTTAATGTATGACTGGGGTTATTTTGGTACGTGATGGTGTATTTTGGGACATTTGCATGTTTCAGGTTGTCTTAAGGTTTTATTTTATTGTATGACATGGGTTATTTTTTTTGGTATGTGGTGTGGTGTTTTGTGACATTTGCATGTTTCAGGTTGTCTTAATGTTTTGTTTTAATGCATGACATGGGTTATTTTTGGTATGTGATGTGGTGTTTTGTGACATTTGCACGGTTCAGTTTGTTTTAAGGTTTTGTTTTAATGTATGACTTGGGTTATTTTATGGTATGTGGTGTGGTGTTTTGTGACAGTTGCATGGTTCATGATGTCTTAATGTTTTGGTTTAATGTACGACTTGGGTTATTTTTTTTGGTAGATGGTGGTGTATTTTGTGACATTTGCATGGGTCAGGGTGTCTTAATGTTTTGTTTTAATGCATGACATGGGTTATTTTTGGTACGTGGTGATGTATTTTTGGTATGTGGGTATGTGGTTGGGGAATTTTTACATGGTTCATGATGTCTTAATGATTTGTTTAAGGTATGAGTTGTATTATTTTGGTAAGTGATTGTATGTTTTGTGGCATTTGCATGGTTCAGGTTGGCTTAATGGTTTATTTTAATGTATGACTTGGATTATTTTTGGTACATGGGGGTGTATTTTGTGGCGTTTGCATGGTGCATGGTTCAGGCATGCCGCGGGCATGTCTGTGGCCGTTTGAGCTGTGAGGTTGGGGGTTAATACTGAGTAATGTACGGTTAGTTCATGCTAGTAGGGTACATGTTTAAAGTAATCATGTATATCATATTGGCGTAACTAAATTTGAAATGAGTTGAGTGGACTATGTATTTTTAGATGAACACACTATGTTGTTCACCTACAATTATAGGGATCGATGACTAGAGTAGATTGACGGCATTTTACAATAGCTACTATTACGTATTATTGACATTTAAAGTTAGATAGACTATAGTCTATACTACATGGTGGTATAGGCATCCATGGACTTCCAGGGAATTCAACCCGAATCTGTAGACGGGGTCTGTACACAAAACACCATGTTTTGTGTTGACAATAACTACGAGGCAATAACAGCCATCATACTAGTAAATATTATGTATACTAGTTAAATTATCTAAACTCTGTGATTTGGCATAGACATTTTTTCACGACACATAGGAAGAGTCTAAACTACATGCATAATAATAAAATATGGTTGAATGTTTCAAATACTGGATAGTTAGAATGGGTCATGCATGTTTTTAATACAACCACCTTAACATCACCATGTCTGATGGTGCACTGTGTAAATGTAACAGGTTATCTACATGGTGTATACTAAAGCATGTAATACTGATGTACCGATGTTTTTCCAAGAGTTCAGATCGTATAGTTTAGAAAATTGTGTAAGTCTATACTATACGAGGTCTTTAGATCATGGTCAGCACCAAATATCATACCAAAAGTCTGTATCTTATGTTTATCAGGTTTTATTTTGATCAGAAAATAGACAATTATACAGATGAACATACACTGTAGCACAACATGGAGCAAAATGTACAAGACAATGAATTCACCAGGACATCAAATATACTCAGTCATCAACTATTTATAATGTATATCTATATATATATATATATATATATATATATATATATATATATATACAACGATGCAATCAGGTCAATCATAGTGGCAATAGTTATGTCCTTGATTATTATTTTTTGGATCATATCAGGGTAAATCCTTCCAGTAATGCAAATAAGATGTACATAGCCTATGGATTCTTGACATTGGCAGTGGTCCTACCTCAATACCGCTAGTTCTCAATACCTTAATAACCCCCGGTATAAAATCATCAGTCCACAACTTGTTCATTAAATCTTTAAAATGATTGTAGAAGTAATATCGGGGCGTAATATTCAAACATGTGTGCTCGGTTTGACTAGAATGGTCTATGCGGCAGCCGTTGCAATCATCCTTCATCTGTTCGGTTATAGCGTTTGTGAGTAGTTGACCAACATGTATTTTCAGAATATCTGTAAGATTTGTCGGGTTTGTCCCAGCAAACTCATCCAAAGTCAGTGGCCAATTCAGGGGGTATGGCGGCGAAAGCAATGGTGTGTCGGAGGCTGGAGGGTCATGGGGAGCAGTTGAATTTGGGGGTGATAGGTCTACCCTCTCAAAATACTCTGTGTCCCCCGCACCATAGCCCCAAAATGCCCTCTCAAAATGTTCATCGTTCTCCGGATCATAGTCGCAAAATGCCCGGGCATCATCATATTCATCGCTGTCCGTATCTGCAGTACTGATGTTATGCCACCACGGGGGGTGTATACATGGTCCATTGCGGGTCCATCCACCATGAGAGGTCCCTTCATTCGAGTTTGATTCTCCCAATGAAGAAGTAGAATCCTCCATGGTGCGTGAATGGCGCAATATACTGGCAATAAGGATATTATCTACATCTATGCATCTACTCTATATAGCCTATGCCGTGGACTCTCCAAGCTTAAATTATAAAGTATATTGATCAATATTGTTCAAAATCGTATGGCTAATAATTAACAAAAATTTATACATGTACATGTAGAAACATGCATTATTTTTTAGATACTGGTTTGAAACTGCTGACGACAACATAAGTTAATAGCCTAGTTGAAATGTATCAGTGTAAATGTATTGTAGACACTACCATGAATAATCACTGAGAGGGGTGGGGTGTATAGCTAAGGAACAAACTAATTAAAAGGGAGGGCTCAGATCTAGATGTATGTATAGAGCAAAGAGAGTTAGGCTTATTCACACCAGAGGATAAGGCTTATTCACACCAGAGGATAAGGCTATATGAGATAATTTCTCAGGAAACACCATTTGTTATCAACTATCTCCTCTTAGTATTAGTCATGGAGGCTATGGGTAAACCACGTAACCCCGTTGAACCTGTGGAGCACCAGTTATATAGCCCGTATATTACCCCTCTCAGACTAGAGGAATATAATTCAACACGGGGTAGATTTGTCTATACCCGTGATTTTGAATTATACAAAGAGAGGGCAGAGGACGAGATCATGGCCGCGGAGCTGCTAAGTAACCATATGTTGAGAATTGATGAGCAGGACTTCGAGTCGGACGGGTTAATAATCGATACGGATGAGGAATATTTTGCTAGCATCGAACCATTGGACATGACTACGAGCAAGAAAACTCCTGGACTGTCCGAAAATGCGGAATTTGTACACCTCTCCCTTACAACCCCGTCCTCCCGAGCACCGAACTCTGAACCAGAGAACTACTCCAATCCACCACCATCCCCTGCAGACTCTGGTGATGAGGACGTACCCTCCCCTCTGTCTGCACCCAAGGCATGTCGACGATCTCAGCGTCTGCTTCACCTAAAAACTAGATGGTTGAAACCCAACTCTACCTGGTTGAAACCCCAAAGCGAATGGGAATGAACTGAACATGTCTATTAATTGTAATGTGTAACATACTTGTGTAAATACGTGCTATGTTTCTCCGTAATAAAAACAAAAAAAAAATCAACATATCTTCATTGTTGTTTTTATTTCATATATATATATATATATATATATATATATATATATATATTTACACTATTACCGGTGTTAGATTCTAGTTAGGTTCTTACGGTGGTAGTATACTAAACTTTGCGACTATTGTAACTAATCAAGATTATGCAATGGTGATGATCCTTCCTTTTAATTAGTTTGTTCCTTAGCTATACACCCCACCCCTCTCAGTGATTATTCATGGTAGTGTCTACAATACATTTACACTGATACATTTCAACTAGGCTATTAACTTATGTTGTCGTCAGCAGTTTCAAACCAGTATCTAAAAAATAATGCATGTTTCTACATGTACATGTATACATTTTTGTTAATTATTAGCCATACGATTTTGAACAATATTGATCAATATACTTTATAATTTAAGCTTGGAGAGTCCACGGCATAGGCTATATAGAGTAGATGCATAGATGTAGATAATATCCTTATTGCCAGTATATTGCGCCATTCACGCACCATGGAGGATTCTACTTCTTCATTGGGAGAATCAAACTCGAATGAAGGGACCTCTCATGGTGGATGGACCCGCAATGGACCATGTATACACCCCCCGTGGTGGCATAACATCAGTACTGCAGATACGGACAGCGATGAATATGATGATGCCCGGGCATTTTGCGACTATGATCCGGAGAACGATGAACATTTTGAGAGGGCATTTTGGGGCTATGGTGCGGGGGACACAGAGTATTTTGAGAGGGTAGACCTATCACCCCCAAATTCAACTGCTCCCCATGACCCTCCAGCCTCCGACACACCATTGCTTTCGCCGCCATACCCCCTGAATTGGCCACTGACTTTGGATGAGTTTGCTGGGACAAACCCGACAAATCTTACAGATATTCTGAAAATACATGTTGGTCAACTACTCACAAACGCTATAACCGAACAGATGAAGGATGATTGCAACGGCTGCCGCATAGACCATTCTAGTCAAACCGAGCACACATGTTTGAATATTACGCCCCGATATTACTTCTACAATCATTTTAAAGATTTAATGAACAAGTTGTGGACTGATGATTTTATACCGGGGGTTATTAAGGTATTGAGAACTAGCGGTGTTGAGGTAGGACCACTGCCAATGTCAAGAATCCATAGGCTATGTACATCTTATTTGCATTACTGGAAGGATTTACCCTGATATGATCCAAAAAATAATAATCAAGGACATAACTATTGCCACTATGATTGACCTGATTGCATCGTTGTATATATATATATATATATATATATATATATATAGATATACATTATAAATAGTTGATGACTGAGTATATTTGATGTCCTGGTGAATTCATTGTCTTGTACATTTTGCTCCATGTTGTGCTACAGTGTATGTTCATCTGTATAATTGTCTATTTTCTGATCAAAATAAAACCTGATAAACATAAGATACAGACTTTTGGTATGATATTTGGTGCTGACCATGATCTAAAGACCTCGTATAGTATAGACTTACACAATTTTCTAAACTATACGATCTGAACTCTTGGAAAAACATCGGTACATCAGTATTACATGCTTTAGTATACACCATGTAGATAACCTGTTACATTTACACAGTGCACCATCAGACATGGTGATGTTAAGGTGGTTGTATTAAAAACATGCATGACCCATTCTAACTATCCAGTATTTGAAACATTCAACCATATTTTATTATTATGCATGTAGTTTAGACTCTTCCTATGTGTCGTGAAAAAATGTCTATGCCAAATCACAGAGTTTAGATAATTTAACTAGTATACATAATATTTACTAGTATGATGGCTGTTATTGCCTCGTAGTTATTGTCAACACAAAACATGGTGTTTTGTGTACAGACCCCGTCTACAGATTCGGGTTGAATTCCCTGGAAGTCCATGGATGCCTATACCACCATGTAGTATAGACTATAGTCTATCTAACTTTAAATGTCAATAATACGTAATAGTAGCTATTGTAAAATGCCGTCAATCTACTCTAGTCATCGATCCCTATAATTGTAGGTGAACAACATAGTGTGTTCATCTAAAAATACATAGTCCACTCAACTCATTTCAAATTTAGTTACGCCAATATGATATACATGATTACTTTAAACATGTACCCTACTAGCATGAACTAACCGTACATTACTCAGTATTAACCCCCAACCTCACAGCTCAAACGGCCACAGACATGCCCGCGGCATGCCTGAACCATGCACCATGCAAACGCCACAAAATACACCCCCATGTACCAAAAATAATCCAAGTCATACATTAAAATAAACCATTAAGCCAACCTGAACCATGCAAATGCCACAAAACATACAATCACTTACCAAAATAATACAACTCATACCTTAAACAAATCATTAAGACATCATGAACCATGTAAAAATTCCCCAACCACATACCCACATACCAAAAATACATCACCACGTACCAAAAATAACCCATGTCATGCATTAAAACAAAACATTAAGACACCCTGACCCATGCAAATGTCACAAAATACACCACCATCTACCAAAAAAAATAACCCAAGTCGTACATTAAACCAAAACATTAAGACATCATGAACCATGCAACTGTCACAAAACACCACACCACATACCATAAAATAACCCAAGTCATACATTAAAACAAAACCTTAAAACAAACTGAACCGTGCAAATGTCACAAAACACCACATCACATACCAAAAATAACCCATGTCATGCATTAAAACAAAACATTAAGACAACCTGAAACATGCAAATGTCACAAAACACCACACCACATACCAAAAAAAATAACCCATGTCATACAATAAAATAAAACCTTAAGACAACCTGAAACATGCAAATGTCCCAAAATACACCATCACGTACCAAAATAACCCCAGTCATACATTAAACAAAACCTTAAGACAACCTGAACCATGCAAATGTCACAAAACACCACACCACATACCAAAAAAAAATAACCCATGTCATACAATAAAATAAAACATTAAGACAACCTGAAACATGCAAATGTCACAAAACACCACATCACATACCAAAAATAACCCATGTCATGCATTAAACCAAAACATTAAGACATCATGAACCGTGCAACTGTCACAAAATACACCACCACCTACCAAAAATAACCCAAGTCATACATTAAACCAAAACATTAAGACATCATGAACCGTGCAAATGTCACAAAACACCACACCACATACCAAAAATAACCCAAGTCATACATTAAACCAAAACATTAAGACATCATGAACCGTGCAAATGTCACAAGACACCACACCACATACCAAAAATAACCCAAGTCATACATTAAACCAAGACAATAAGACATCATGAACCGTGCAAATGTCACAAAATACACCACCACTTACCAAAAATACCCCAAGTCATACATTAAAACAAAACCTTAAGACACCGTGAACCATGCAAATGTCACAAAACCCCACATCAGATACCAAAAATAACCCAAGTCATACATTAAACCAAAACATTAAGACATCATGAACCATGCAACTGTCACAAAACACCACACCACATACCAAAAATACCCCATGTCATACATTAAAACAAAACCTTAAGACACCGTGAACCATGCAAATGTCACAAAACACCACATCACATACCAAAAATAACCCATGTCATGCATTAAAACAAAACATTAAGACATCATGAACCATGCAACTGTCACAAAATACGCCACCACGTACCAAAATAATCCAAGTCATACATTAAAACAAAACCTTAAGACAACCTGAACCATGCAAAACTTTACCAAACAGTAAAAAACAAACGGTTACAACATCAACAACACTTAACACAAATATTTTCACCCCACAGATGCAGTAGATTGAAAAGTTGCTTCCTACCTTTGAGTTAGTGATGCTGAAAAACACCCAGATCCAAATGTATATTCCATATTTCCATATGTAGTAACTAAGTGTGGACTGTCAACACGGAGGCACACATTGACAGTTGTGATCATGCGCAGATTGCATCACCTCTGCTCCACCATACTGGGTACAAATTAAACGGCCATTAGGGGGAGCCATAGTACAGTGAAATACAATGGGGACTGAGGAATAGCTATTGATTCACTGACTGAATACTTTTATTGGCAGAAGTGTAATCAGTATAGGATACAGTCAACCACATATCCAAAGGGATCACTGATAAAAGTCCTTGCTGTCTTGTTTCCATTCGGTCCAGGGTAATCAATTCATAATCATGGCATATATTATGATATATATATATATATATATATATATATGTGTAGGCCTGCATGTTGGGGGACAAAGAAGGGCTTATAAGGATGTGGAGGTAGTCACTAGACATAGGTCAGGGGGGGGCAATCTTTATTTTATTTTTATAAATATAAATACCTTGGAATACCGAGGTATAGATTATCAATATCGGCATCGTACCGTACTGTAAAATCTCATACCATGGCATGCCTAGTTTGTACCGTCTACCAGAGGGAAGTAGCTGGAAGTCGGTGCAGGGTGGATGAGACGGGGTCGTTTGCTATCTTGATAGTTTTTTTTTTTTTTACGAAGTATCTCATTGTAGATACAGCCTAATTGCTGGTGTCTCTTCCCAATTATTTTTGAGGCTAGATTTACTAATCGCTGCAGCTTGCTTCTTCCTTTGACCTTTAGACTGCCAAACCACATTGCCATGTTAAAACACAAGACTCCCTCTATCAGGTTTTTATAGACTGTTTCCACGATATGCTTGCTCACTCTAAAGGAGTTGAGCTTGCGTAGTAGGTGAAGACGTTGGTTACAAGTTTTAAAAATCTGTTCAGTATTTTCACTGAAAATGAGTTTGCTGTCAATATATCTGCCTAAGTATTTAAAACTGTCTACTACCTCCACTATTTGTCCACCATTTGTAATGGCCTGCACAGGTTCCTCTTCATGAATGACAAGCTTCTTTTGTTTTTGTCACAATGATCCCTAACGAGTTTTTTTTTTTTTTCTTCCCCGCACCAGTTCTGAAGAGATAATAGATATGCTCTGTATGATTCCTCCCCACTGTCCCCCCTTCCTCAGTAAGACAACTGAGACCACTGCTTGCGGTTGAAAGGAAACGTAAAATCAATAAAAAGCTGGCCTAGTAAGATGGGGATAAGCAGGCTGATAGTTGCATAATCAGTTCCTCTCTGACTTTTATAACCAAACTGGAAATAATCTAAGCTGTTAAAAACCATCGCTATAATTTGTCTGCTTATAACTCATTCAATACATTTTCCCAAAAATGGGAGTAAGAGCAATACACACACACACATACACACACACACACACACACCCAGCAAAAGCATGTCCCTGTCACGACCCATATACGAACTATTGATCCCAGACCCACACACAGATAGAATCAATAGGACAGTTCGCCTACACAAATCAGTGCATGCACAGTTCAGTTTGAACAGATGGGCATTAACTGCCTCACACAAAAGCAGAACTAGAATCATATTGATCCCCCAACTGCCAAAGATGAAAATGCCATTATCAGGATCAATACGATGAGATCATCAGATACCGGAAACTCCAATCAGCAAAATCAATACTATGACGTCATCGGAAAAAAAGGGTTAGGCCCCGCCCCCTCGTCCCTAGGGAGTGTCTTCAGTGCCGAAATCGGACATAGGGGTCCCTGGGGAATAATAGTGCCTCTTACTACTACTCATACTAATAGAAATCGAAATACAAAATGAGAAAATAATAATAATAAATGTAAAAGAAAACAACGTCACTTGTAGCCGGGTTTCTGAAATGTCCACAGCCCTCCTATGAGAGGGAGAAAATAGTACAATTTTTATCATGAGCATCAGTTGAGGATGGTCAGACTAATTATATGAAGATAGGTTGAAAATGGGTCGTCCTTTAATATAGCATCAAATTCAGTTTAACCATTTGAACTCTGTATACGACGGAGATTTGCAAATAGCCGATCCACTTGCAGATCTGCTATTTTCCCAAAACAAATCAAATGGACCCTTAAGGCTACAGGTCCATTTTCCTTGTACAATGTACACCCTCCAAAGTTACATTATTGTTAAACATCTGCATTACTTAATCTACAAAATGAGAGGATGTAGAATTGTTATTTTGATCAACATTTGCCTGTTATCTCTCCTATGGTACCATGTCGATACAGCATGGAATTGTGGACAATATCTCATCCAACAACACAATATTCTTTCGTTTTGGGTCTGAGAGGCTAAATCTCATCACATGGTTGTCCGTAGCTCAAATGCCGAATAAATAATGGACCTTGATATGAAAATGGTTGAAAACCACTGATCTAACAGTACTAATATTGAGCGCTATGTGTTTGCAGGTTGCAGTCGAATGACATTAATGTCTCAGGGTAAGGCAGCGCTGCGTCGAGTCATGCTAGTTAGTGATCTCTCAGGGTAAGGCTGCGTCGAGTCATGCTAGTTAGTGCTTCAGCTGAAAGTCACACAGAGTGATCAGTCCACTGATCACTCTGTGATTACTTGTTTTTTTTCCTACACAGTATAGTACAATTCTGAGAGTTGATTTTAATTAAATATGATGATATTGACAGTGAGATTGTATTGTTAAATAAAAAGGTCTATATTCTGATATAGTAATCGTTGCTATAGAGAGTTGTTTGTTCATTAACAGGAGTCTCCAAGTCTCTCCAGCTCTTTGGTAAATAGTAAACTAATTTTCAGCTCGGGATACCAATTTTATCCAATTAGGAAAGAGAACCCTTTTTCCTCCATCACTTCCAGTTGCCCTAGTTCTTCTCTCTCCTGATAGGATAAAAATTGGCATCCAGACCCGAAAATAAATGTTCTGTTTACTAAAATGCTGGAGAGACAGGGAAACCCCTGTTACTGAACAAATATTCTATAGCAATGATTTATATCAGAATAAAGAGCTATTTAACACATATATCACTTATAGGCCTACCCACGTTTGAACCACTTAACGCCCTATTGTACACTTTCTGTCGCACAATTGCGTCACTGGCACCGGCTTGTAGACCGGCTTCTTTTCTGCTGTAATGACGTGCCCAGACAGAGGGACACTAGGTGTGAAAGTGGTGATCCATTCTCACACTGTCAGAGTTAAAGTGACCTCTGTGCATTTCACTGTGTTTCATCTCCCTTAAACCTCTACTTGTACTTAACCCCCTCCGTAAACCCAACCCCTTCTCATTTCTGTGGCCCCAATGCATTAGCATTAGCCTGTGTCTCTGCATTAGCGTTGGCCTGTGTCTCTGCATTCTAGTTCTGCTTGCTTCCTCCACCATCAACTCTGTAAGCGTAATCTCTCTTTAATTCAGCCGCATCCACTCTCTGGCATAATGCACCCATGCAGCCTCTATCCATCCCCATTCTAAACCCACCCCCTTTAATCCACAAGCTGGGGGTGGGGGGTGGGGGGGGGGATGGAGGGAGGGATGTAGAAGTGACCCTTTGCGGCCCTAAGGTCACAGGTGCGAGACCCCGTGACCGGCCAGGTTAGCTCTGGTTGGTGGTGGTGGAGTGGAGAGAGACCCCCACCCCCACCTCTACCTCAACAACGTCCAAGCAAAGTGCCCTTGAGTGGAGCACCTCGCCTTTAGATGTGCTGTTGGAGGGAGCGTGCGTGCGTGTGTGTGTGCGTGTGTGTGTGTGTGTGTGTGTGTGTGTGTGTGTGTGTGTGTGTGTGTGTGTGTTTGTGGTGCGCTATACTTGAGGGCCAAATTGCCCTATAGTATTTGAGAAAAACACATTGTGAGAACAATGTTTCCTGATCCTAATGGATGCTAAATGGCTTGTTTTGTGAAAAGTTATTTTTAATTTTACAATTTACAACTATGAAAATATTCATGTTGGGGGTTAGGATTAGACATTTAGATTATTATTATTATTATTACAATTATTATTATTATTATCGAAGACATTTTTATCTACCGTACAAGCTCACAGTACAGTGCAGTGTGACACGTTGAGACTCAGATCATGTAGATTGGCAAATGGCAAATTATTGTGAAAATGCCATTCGTGCGTGTGTGTGATCTTCCTTATCTTTCACTACTCCCACCCGGGGGCCTCTGGCAGTGCTGATGTAAATTATTTACCAGCCCCGGCGCTGTGATACCAGCTGTAACCACTGGGACGCTCTGTTCTCACTGACACGGACCTGACTTGCAGCCGCTGTTGTTTCCTTCTATAATACCACGTCTCTTCGCCCCCAGAAATTGCCGATCTACAAGCTCACAGCGCGTCACAACGTCACACGCTGTGAGCTTGTAGATCGGCTTGCTCCCTCCCTCTTTCCTGTCCCGTCTTCACTTGGAACTATCAATGCAGATAAAGCCAAAAACAAATCTTTAAGTAAATAAATAGACCTGGAACAGTTGTGGTTAAAAAAAAACCTAAAAGACAAATGCTTCCTACTAGGTGGAAGGAAGTTGCTGGTTCCAGTTGAAATCGCAACCAATAGCCAAAGCATGAGTAAAGGTACTTAGTTACTTTCCACCACCGTTGACACCCCACTACCACACACACACACACACACACACACACACACACACACACACACACACACACCCTCCCCCTAAGCTAATTAGATGCTTATTAGGGGCCCCAAAGCCGCAGCGTGCTGAGAAATGCAATCTCACGTATTAGCCTGGACCTGTAGCCGCTCCAGGTGTATAGCATATATTAACGTGTGTATGCGGGGGTGGGGGTTGTGGGGGACATGTGCCCACAAATGTCCCCCACAAGCATAGTAGAATTTGAGAAATAGACATTGTGAGGAACATTTTCCTGGTCCTCGCAAAAATTTGTTTTGTTCACTGGCTTTCAATTGGGAAACGATTCCGGTTGGGGTTAGGATTAGGCATTTAGAGGTTTAGGGGTTGCAAGTTGGATTTACTGTATGCCTGATTTAGACTTGTACAGTAGTTGCGTCGCACACCTGAAATAGCAGCTCAACGTGTATAGGGCTGTGACGCATCGTCAGCTTGTTGATTTGCTGCTTTCACAGCCACGACACAGGCATGCAACTACGTATAACAGGCTTTTAGGGTTAGTTAGGGCTAAGACAATGTTGAGGTCCTCACAGGGATAGCTGTGTGTGTGTGTGTGTGTGTGTGTGTGTGTGTGTGTGTGTGTGTGTGTGTGTGTGTGTGTGTGTGTGTGTGTGTGTGTGTGTGTGTGTGTGTGTGTGTGTGTGTGTGTGTGTGTGTGTGTGTGTGTATGTGTGTGTGGCTTTATCTTCACGTTTTGATGACAAAGATACCCCCCCCCCCCCGCACCCACACACACCTCTAAGGAGGATTAGCTCATCATATAGAGCCACATTCATACATTGATCTGGATGAAAATGTGGACTGGGAATGGGAAGCGTAAAACGGAATAATCCTCCAGACATGCTCGCTACTGTCTTTATAACCAGTGGCGTGCACAGATAGACACTAGGGGGTGCTAGAGCACCCCCTGCCCTTTTGGCAATTTTGCTCTTAAAAAAAATATTTTTTCTTGATTAAAAAAAAACGCTTCTACTATATTATTTAGGCCCCCACAATCTAAAGATATGTTTCTATGTCAGTGGTTCTTCGATTAAAGAAAAATAGCAGACCTACAAGCTCGTAGCGCGCCACTCGGTGGCGCGCTACGAGCTTGTAGATCTGCTATTTTTCAATAGCTAAAGCACCAAAGGTGCCCCTTTTTTCACTTGAGCACCTGCCCCTCTAAATGTCTGTGCACGCCACTGGTCTTTATAACCTATTCTGTGTGCTCTCTCTGTTAATTTACTGTCTTTATAACCTATTCTGTGTGCTCTCTCTGTTAATTTACTGTCTTTATAACCTATTCTGTGTGCTCTCTCTGTTAACTTACTGTCTTTATAACCTATTATGTGTGCTCTCTCTGTTATAATCTTCCTCGCTGTTTTGCCGCGTCAACAATAACACCCCGGCAGCCTGTGCTATTCTGCAGTGGTTCTCAAAGTGGGGTTTTCCCGGGACTCCTCCAGGGGTCGTGGGGGGGGGGGGGGGGGGGGGGGGGGGGGTTCCAGGGGATCCCAAGCAACATGAGTTAATATACTGTGTAGACTAGAGCCATGTAGATCTGCTATTTTCAAATAATCAAACATTGGAATATATGTTTAAACATTTAACAGTAAAACAACATTCCATCGGATAACTGACTTGACATTTTTTTAAACAAGCTATGGGTTGTTTTTGATAACATTTGAGAACCACTACTATATGCTGTACTGTACTAACTCCTACCTCTTTCTCTCTGTTTTCCTTAATGCTGTCGGATAGCGTACGTACAATACAGCATTCGGCTAGCATGCCGGTCATGAGGTAAGGAACGTCTGTAGGCCTATAGTCACTAACCGCCGGCGCCTGACCAATGGCAATGTATGGGGTCCAATGCTGATTACCTACACTACAGTATGTTCCGTACCGGCTATTTTTTTAAGTGTTAAACATGGAGGCAAAATGAGCTGCATAATTGCTACCTGGTGTTGAAGTCAAATAATGTCCCAATATATTGACCATTGAACATACGTACTGTACTGTATATATACGACCGGTCGGGGCTCTAGTGGTGAGTGTATCATGGTGCATTTCAGGCTATAACATGGAAGAGGGTTAGGCCCATATACGGCTTTCAGCGCCTGAAGGTGGTTTCATTTTGTAGCATTGTAAAGAAATGTTAGGTTTTGTAGCTGGGGCCTCATGGGGTATCTGAGAGAGTCCCTCTGTACTGGTCGGCTATAAAGCCACCACAGTTAAACATTACCTACCAAATGGCCTATACACGCATGACTTGACTTCAAAGCATTTTGTTAGAGAATGCCCCCACAATTTAGTGTCCTAGCATTTTCCTAGAATCAAAACACGCTCCTTTGTCACGGCCATGAAACCCCTAGGCTGATATTGTAGTTTGTTTTCTAGTTCAGGTTGAAAGCTACAGCAGGTTAAATACACACAGCAGCTAATAAGGTTAATAACGGGTGTGTCACATTTTCATCAAATGTGCAAGCAATAAAGCATAGACGGCAGTCAACAGCATTGCCAGTCACTCCTAAATCCTAAACACACCTGTATTTATTTGATTAGCTGCAGCTGTGTTGTTTACATCAGTGGTCCATGAAGGGGTTCCAGGGGGTCCCCAGTCAAATTTGCTAAAATAGCATCAAAATAAGTTTAACAACTTTAACAAGATGGACAATCTACAAGCTCATAACGTGTCACGATGTGACATGTTGTGAGCTATTGTCTGCTATTTTCAAAAAATCGTGGAAAATGACCATTTCTGAATATTTTGACACAAATCTTGTATGGGGATCCCTGGCACAACATCTTTTCAGATGGGGTCTGCAGCCAAATCCATATTAATTTCCACTTCCTTGTGTACTATAAGACCCCTTTTCCACCGGTTGGTTCCCAATGGAAACTGGTTCAGTTCTTTTTGGTTCTTAGTCCATGAGCCAGAGCTCCAGAATTAGAATTGAGTTGGCAAAACTATACATATTTTAAATTGTTTATAGGATCAATATAAGTAAATTAATATATGATAACCCTTCCACAGTAGTAGCTTTTTCATATATTTTTTTTTTGTGCATATTTTCCTATATGCCATATTTGTATCGTGCAGTAAGTATGTTATTACCTGAACTGGAAAACAAAATACAAAACAGCCTATAGCGTTTCACCAGGCACACAAATGTGCAATAGTAATTATCTGGATAGTTATTAAAGGAGCGTTATCAATTGGACACGGCACCACTAACTAAAAGAGAATACTTTATACAACACGACGTGTTTACAACACGTCATTTCTGAGAAAACAAAATGGACGCCATGTGGAAATGTCCTGTGTGGAAGTGACACAGAAAGCAGGGTGTGACGAGGGAGCAGTGAACAGAACGGGGTCACAGTGGAAAGCTGCTGTATTGTTTGTTGTGACACGTATGCAGTGGCACACTTTCCACTGAACCTCCCATCGCTCCTTTTACAATGAGCCCCAAGTCAAAGTGTTCATTTAAGGTATTTTACTTTAAACACTTCTGACCTGAGATCAGATTCATACGAGGTTTCCGCCGGACACACGCTGGTCTGACGAACCCATTCTGACCCGAGATCAGATTCTAAAAATGTCAGTCGTTCTTCGATTTTTTTCAAAAATAGCAGACCTACAAGCTCGTATCGCGCCACTCGGTGGCGCGATATGAGCTTGTAGATCTGCTATTTTTCAATAGCTAAAGCACGACATGATGCCGACACCAAAATGGGTGCCCGGTCAGAATGGGTTAAACACTTCCTAGGGTCATTGTATCATCTACTCTGGCTTCACATGTGTGCACCGCAGACAGACACGACAGGATATTCCTTCTCTCCGTTTCCCGTCGTTAGTTCTCTCTCTCTCTCTCTCTTTCACTCTCTCTGTGCTCATTGGTTGGTCAGGCCATCACTCACCAGCGTTCCCTCATCTTCCTCTCTCCACAGAAACACACCGCCTTTCAAGTCGTTTGAGGAGAGAGTGGGGACGTTAAAGGTAACGCAAAACAAAACTCTTAAAATAAGCTTTTGCAGAATAAGGCATGTATGTATCAAGGCATATACACAGTGCTGGCCTGATCCCGCCTCTAGCTGCCGCTGATTGGCCAGGCCGTTTGGTGGCCGGAGCATCGAGTCTGCCTGAGAGTTCCCAGATGGGAGCAGGAGGGGGGGGGGGGGAACCCAGTGTACTCTCTGCTGCCCCATCTGGTGGAGTCAGGTTAACCCATTCTGACCTGAGATCAGATTCATACGAGGTTTCCACTGGACACACACTGGTCTGATTAACCCATTCTGACCTGAGATCAGATTATAAAAATGTCAGTCGTTCTTCGATTTTTCAAAAATAGCAGACCTACAAGCTCGTAGCGCGCCACTCGGTGGCGCGCTATGAGCTTGTAGATCTGCTATTTTTCAATAGCTAAAGCATAACATGATGCTAACACCAAAATGGGTTCCCGTTCAGAATGGGTTAATTCATATCACCACAGATCAGAAAATAATTATTTTCCAATTCAATGTCGACAATTATTAATTTCAGTTCGTCAAAACAACTCAGTCTACATTTGAGTATCTAGTTTTATATGGCGGGTTCTAAAACGGTTAGTCCCAATACTTGATTCTGATTGGCTGGTTACTATGTTGTAAATCTCACGATAATCCACACCTTCAATCAACTTTATATCATTCCCAGCAGACACACACCCTGGCCGCGTGGGCGTCTAAGCACCGCCCGCGCTCATATGACTGTGAATGTGTGGCTCCGGAGTCCGGGCAGCCTCGTAAAGACATCAAGCGCCTCCTATTCCCCCGTCACAGAGACTGGCCGAGTGGAAACAAGGAAGTGTGGCTAGCTCTGGTGGGCGCAGCCACACCCTCTCCGCTATACGCGTCGCCGTCGGGTCTCACCACGCCTCTCAACCATTATAAAAGACCCAGTAACCCGACACCCCTTGTGGCTTATTGCTTTAATATAGGCCGCTAGTATCACAAGATCTTTGTCATAACTGAGTGCATGTTTGTTACATTTTAAACAAACAGCTAGGTCACTGCTTATACGTTTTCATCTGTCACTTTCATACTCACAGCTATTATCACTCCCTCAGAGCGCCGGTTTGTTAGCTTGTGTCTGTTACTAGCAAACATTAGGTCATCTCGGGTGTATCAGCATCATCGGTTTTTGTTTTGTTAAGGCACAGTACATCATAGTTTTTTGCATTTTTCAATAAAGTCAGGAATCTCCGACTTACTTCGTATTCGACAGACATTCAAGGTAAGAATCCATAGCCTCAGGGGAGCCGTCGTCCTCCCGAGTCCTCTTTCCAGGGTCAGATGCAGCCTCTTTTGTCTGTGCTCCATATCTGTCCTACACGTCAATACCCAAGTCTTTATAATCCACATCATTGTATCTGATCATGAACAGATTATCAGGGTTGTTATTAAGTTAATTGAAGAATTTCTTAACAGCGATTAATCGAATTTCGATTAAATGGTAACATCCCCAGTGCATGTATTGTAGTGATGTGTTGGAGTACACCGGTGGTTCTTAAATTTGGGGTCTGGGGACCCCCAGGGATCCTAGAGGGGGGTACCGTTTGGTCCCCAGCAAAATTACTTTACGTAACATGGCATCAAAATCAGTTCAACACTTTAACCCTCAAGCCCAACCACACCAATGCAACTCATTGCAACTTGATGAGTTGCATTGGTGTGGTTGACTTTAAAATCCGTCTTGTCCCGACCCAACACTTTGGTGTGGTTTGGGCTTTATACAAAGGCTATTTGAAAAGAACGCACTGTGACACTGCATTCACCCCGAATGACATGAATTGGTGTGTCGTGATGAAATGCACACTAACCTGACACCACCCCCAAGTCCACACAGGCACGCACATACGTACACATGTTTACGCGCACAATAAGGCTGGGCACATCAGAAAACACATCAAAACCGACACCTCTAACTGATTTAATGTGAGGTAAATCAAATAATCGATTAACAAATCGACACGCACAAACACACACACGCACGCTCGTGCACACACACACACACACACACACACACAGTTCTTCAGAACTTGTAGGTTAGATTATATAACATGTTTTTTCCTCTCTTTATTCATTAAATTATCGATTTGTCTTCATTGTTTTCTTCAAGAAACGTTTAAAGTCATTGTGTATATAAATACTTGCACAACTACGGCAAGGTTGGGATCCTTTGGGATTTATCTGAATCTGATCTCAGGTCAGAATGGGTTCGTCAGACCAGCGTGTGTCCAGCGGAAACCTCGTATGAATCTGATCTCAGGTCAGAATGGGTTAAACGATTCCAGTTCCTTAACGATTCCCTTTAACGATTCATAGTACAGTGCAACTCCGTGTGGGGGGGTCCCCCAGAGTCCCCGGAACTTCCAGACCCGCAGGAACGCGCCTGGTTTACGGCGAGCCACCCCGCATCCGAAACGGTCGAGAAATTACAGAGTTACCGTGTGTGGGTCCCTCTACTGTACTGTACTGTACTGTACTGTACTGTACTGTACTGTACTGTACTGTACTGTACTGTACTGTACTGTACTGTACTGTACTGTACTGATACACCTGTGTGGCGCGATATGAGCTTGTAGATCTGCTATTTTTCAATAGCTAAAGCATGACATGATGCCGACACCAAAATGGGTGCCCGGTCAGAATGGGTTAATGAAGTGGTTGCACCACTTAAAAATATAGAGATAATTTTGCATAAGCAACAAATTCAATCATACGTACTGTATAGCAGACCTGAAGTCCACGTCCCACTTTTGACAGCACACCATGCACAAACGGAAGTTGTGACCGCGTGATTAAAACTGGTTTTCATAACCGGTTGTCACCAAATGTGATTGAACCAATTCCGGTTCCTCAATGTTGGATCCGGTTCCTCCGGTTCCCGATCCCAACCCTACAGTTGTACAGTTGGTACATCACATGCGGCGTAAAATGGCTGCTCACTGCTCTTAGTTGTTGTTGTAGGATGGCAGAGGACGGATTTCATGTATGTGCATTATACTGTATACAGTGGCAGAAAAAAACACCCCAAAGAGTGGGGACTATTCAATGGACTATTCTTTATTTATATTTGTCTACATATTAGAATTGTGTTTTGTGACGATATCATATCATCTATAATTCTAACAATGTCTGACATTGTGTCAGAAACACCGCCGTATCTCCTCATTGCCTGCACCAATCACTCCCGCTTTTCACACAGGCATTGACCATATGAATATGGAGGTCTTAACGAAGCCCTTTTTTCGATTTGACACATTAATGATTAATAATGAATTTATTAGTGAATTAACCTCGCACCCTCACACACCTCCGCCCCTTAGCGACACCTGCACCACAGGCCACCGTTCTCACCGTTACCCCACTGGCATGCTTCCTCTAGCTACCGCCGCAACACAACAAAGAGTGCCCTATACAATTTGGCGCCGTGTGTGTGTGTGTGTGTTGCATCCTTTGGCCGTCTTCTCCTACTAAACCACACCGTTTGCACACATCTCACCATGCACAACATCAACAGCTAGCCTGTCCACACCTCAACCACTACTTTGCATTCATATTTATGTCATATTTACAGTACAATACCCATTTATATGAAATAATAATCCAACCGCACAACTCATCTCCCCGCAAATCACGTGTCACCAGTGTCACCAGTGAAATGCATGTTGGGACGGACACAGATTAATACTGGGACACAGTTTCCGGCGCAACATTCCCCTTGCATTCTCCAACGCACTTCCCCTTTTTCACACCGCCCCCAGGCAGGCATCAGACCTATGCATCAGACCCACACGAGGAAAACAACTCGGACCCATAGTACAGCTACTCTTGCGTCAGTCGACATAACTTCTTCTTTGGGGAAGCACCGCGGCCGGGTTGCGTGGCACAGGCACCTGAAAGCTCCGACAGTTGGACGGAGGCATGTTAACGTGAACACACACACACACACACACACTGTTTCGAGACCACACTGTCCGCCCCCTCCTCAACCACCTCCTTCGCCGTGCCATACACATGGGCTACATGCATGCTCAAAGCCTGGACACTGACAACGACAGGTTACAGCCCTGCGCGCACCCAGCGTGGCTGCGTGACACACTGAACAGCACGATCACAACGGAATGCTCATCTGTCGGGGTCTCGGGGTGGCCAAATGGAGACGTTTGGGGAAGACAGATCCCGTGCCGTCAGAACAACACAATGACAAAATACACACAGACAGATGCAATGACAACAACACGTTCCTAAATCACACAAAACATCAAATTCCTATCCTGATTATATAAAGAACAAACTACAACTTGCTTTGAAGCCCAAAAAGCCAACCTCCGCGTTCACCGTTTAATAGCTTATATCTCCATGGGCAGCAGACGGTGAGCGGTTAGGGACCATCTACAAAGTGCAACACCGAACTTGAAAATATTCAATAACTTCCATTTATAGGCAGAATATCACCACCATATTTACATCACACATCAATGGTGTACTTATGATTGTACTACAGCATTTAATTAGCCTATACTTTTGTGCCCAACCCAACTTCCCAAGACCATCTGTAAACAATTACCCCCCCTATCAGTAATGTGATCTATTACATCGCACACTGAACATGATTTGCTGTTCATATATTCAGAACGGGTAAGGACTAGTGTGAAACAATTCTCTCTCTCTCTCTCTCTCAGACCAAGATGGCCCCCTCCCACGGCGATCAGTTCAACAGTGACCCTGAGTCCGAGGCGGCGTTGATGACCCAGCAGCCTGAAGACACGCCCCACCAGGAAGCGCCCATGCACTGAAATCTGACCTCTGGCCTCTCACCCCGTCGCCTCTAAACTCCTTAACTCCCATGTGCCAATCCCTCCTCCCTCTCTCCCTCCCTGCATTTGACAAACAACTGACCCCTCCTGCCCCTCCCCGTGACCTTTGACCTTTCCTTTATGATCCAATTGTCTCCTTCCTTTTGTGTGACACGTGCGCTCACTTGTTAGCGGAGCAGAGCGTGTGGGGATTAGAGGCGCTCTCTCTCGCTCTCTCTCGTGTTGCTTGTAGCACACTGGGTTCTCAATGTAGGATTTGGGGACCCCCCCCCAGGGGGGTCCTTGAGCGGGTCCGCAGATAGTTGGGAACCACATGGACCATTACACGTCTGTAATTCTGAGGCCCCCTTTTCACCGGGGTTCGGTTATTTTTTTCCACGTCTAATATTGAACCAGTTCAGAGTGTTTCCACTGAAAATGAATTGGTTCAGAACCCTAAAAGTTGGTTCGGAACTGGAACCACAATGGTCGCCGGTTCCGTAAAAGCACCAAAGTTCCAAGAATGTATAACGGAACCAGTTCTAGAACCAAAAGTTATTTAGGTTGAAGAGGCCTGAGCGTGTAAAATGGAACCAAATGGACCCTTACGGGTCTGTAACTCTGAGAGTGTACAAAAATGGCACCAAATGGACCCTTACGGGTCTGTAACTCTGAGAGTGTACATAAATGGCACCAAATGGACCCTTACGGGTCTGTAACTCTGAGAGTGCACAAATGGCACCAAATGGATCCGTACAGGTGTTTACAGACTGCTGCTTTTTTGGCGAATTTAGGTCTTATTTTTTTCCCCGTCCTTAACATCGTCCCTCACCTCATATTACCTCAATCTGAGCTTCAATTTCAAGAAAAACGCTGCTTATAATGGAAGTGGACGGGGGGGGGAATATTTGTATCGCCCACCATAGTGGAAGCAAGCGTTGCCTAGCGACGGGGGAACAACTATAAGGTAAATATCAGCGATACATTTCTGAATCAATAGTAATCAAAAGATATCGTCTTCTCATCCCTGGCATAGCTGGGTTTAATACCTAAGCACGAGAAATCTTGTACCTGGCCTCAGACCCGTAAAGGTCCCATTTGGACCCCGGGTGGTCCCCGGAACCCGACGTTAAGAACCAGTGCTGTCACACATGTCGTTACAACGGGGTCTCCTGCCACAAGACGGATGGGACGTCCCGCCCCTCCCCTCTTTACCCCCACGACCCAACCCCCACCCCACAAAACCCAGAAAACCTTAGTAAAACGTTGCCAAAAACAATGGTTCCTTAATTGGATTATGTCTGTTGTTGCTGTTGTTGTTGTTGATGGCTACATCTGGTGGACCACAAAATCCTGAGTGTTATTTTTATGGGCAAATTGACACTTTGGTATTGATTGGATGGATTGATTGATTGATTTATTGGTCATGAAATAAACATATGCCATAATAGCATACATCTGACCCACCATAATCAAAAGGATGGCATAACAAAACAAAACAATAAAAGCTTACAGCTTGTTTCCATTGCCGTCCTAAGTACAGTATGAGATGTGTCATGTAGTGTGTCCAAAGGCTCATAAGGAGGAGTTTGGGTTGTGTAGTTACTAGTTACAAAACAGTTTACAGTACATTTCAAGTACAACTCGATACAAAAACGTAACTGTGAGTGGACGACACTCGCATACATTTGTTTACAACAGGGCCCACCAGTTACAATTCATCGAAACATTTAGAGACGTACGAATATACAAAAAACAGGAAATCGTCATAGGAGGTACTGGATCCCCAGATCCGGATATTCAAATAGTAAATTAAAAAAGATATTGTGCCTTGCAATGTTTTTGTAAAATGGATGTTGCTGTAAGGCCCTAATGTTTGAACATCAAATGTCCGTCCATAATGACATGCCCAAAATACTGAGGCCAGATTGAAAGTGTTACCAGAGAGAGAGAGAGAGAGAGTTGAATTAACACTCAGGATTTTGCCCGGTGTTGTCGCCACTTGCACAAAAATGGAGAAAACTTTACAGTCTTTTTTTTTTTATATAAATGAAAAGCCTTGATGGCTTTATAGACTTATTATTCCCTTAACATTACCGGGTGTGTGAATTATTATACAGTGATAAGTATTTAATCCTCCCTTCCTGTTTTGGGGTTTAAAAAACAACAAAAAAAAACAAGGGAGTTTAGGGTTCAATTCAGTTTTCCATGATCAAACAGTTTCCTGTTTAGTTTTTCTGTTGTTCCTGTATATGATCATATTATAGGATATCACAAGAACGCATGGTAGTCCATCACTGTAGTGACTGCATTAAGGCATATCTCAACAGTTTCACCTCGTATATTCATGTTTTACAAGTACAATACTGTCTTTGAACCGCTGTACTGTGTTCTGTGTTGTACACATACATGACTGTTGTTGCAACGTTATGTTGCATGCTGTCGCAGTGGCATTTTGCAACTGCAACCCAGAACCAAATGGACCTTCAATTGGTTCCATTTGGACACTGCTCAGAGTTGGATTACGAGTTAAGGACCTTACAGATTTATAAATAAAGTGTATAATTATTATTATTATTATTATTATTATGTAGATTAAGATCCCATGAATAAGAATCGTATCATTGGTGATCATCAGTGGTGATTTTAGGTGTGGAGGAGGAAGCAGAGTGGCTAACTCAGCTCTGATCTGAACCGTGTGCTTGATCAAAGCTGAAATTGTTCTTTTACCCCCGAATTATAAACATGGATTAAACTCACGATGACTGATTTAAGTCATTTGGATTCCACAGAAGCCATGCATGTTCTCTATGAAAGCATGTGGTGCAGTGACAATGGGCTATCTACAAGCTCTTGCTTGTAGTATATTGCCTGGCTATTGCCCTATTATTTTAAGATCACATGATTTGAAGTGGCAATATGTTAGCAATATGTTCAGAAGAAGTATCTTCCATAAAATTGTAATAGTCAGGATATTGCATGAAAGCAATTAAACAAAAGGTTGAAGACTCAAATGTCAACGTTGTGATGTCTTCACCTGGTTGTCAGAATATGTAGGACCCTGCTATGTTACGTAAACATCATTTTACATATTGTGTTAGTTGTTTAGCAAACTGCGCTAGTGTGCGGGGCTCCTTTTCACACGTTTCACAAATCATTAGGGCAATAGGACTTGGCCATAATATACACATTTTGGACATTTGTCTGTCTGTGACATTGTATTTTGCTTTAAACCATGTAATGGACAAAGACCGTGCTCTCTGCTGTAAGGCAGTTTTTGGGCGGGAATCCAGTCTGGGATTCTTAGAACTCTTAACTAAAGTAAACACTGAGGCTGCAGACGGTCATAAACGTGTGTGTGACGTGGTCGTGGTCAATATTTGAACACTTCCCCTATTGTTTCTGCCGGGGGAGTTCGACACCTCTCCTCCCTCCTCCAACACGACGTACAAGAAACGCATACTATACAAGGCAGGGACCCGTTGACCCGGCTGTTATTGTTCTGGATTGTGAACGATGAAGGATAGTTATAGGATGTAGATTATTTTAGTCACATGTATTATTCTTATTCTACACTCCCTGAGTTTACCTGTAACATGCAATGTTTTCCTTCTCGTGACAACTATAAAAGATTAAATATACATTTTGTTTTTGTATTTTTTTCTATTACACACACACACACACACACACACGTGTGTGTGTGTGTGTGTGTGTGTGTGTGTGTGTGTGTGTGTGTGTGTGACACACATAGAGATGTGTGTGCACATGTGTTATGTATGTATGTGGCATTTGATAGGCTACTGTGCCCTTTGGAACAGACTAGGAGCTAGGAGATAAAAAATGGTTTTCATTTAAAGGAGTGCTGGCTGTCCCACTGGGAACAAGGCTCAGGGGAATAAGCGGCCATAGCTTCATGTGTGGTACAAGTGTTCCCCTGCTGGCTCATCATTCACATAGCAGGACCCCTTGGAGCAGCTGACATCTGAGCTCATCCCAGCCTGTTATGCATTCCTTTTAAAACGCCACCCGCTAAACTTCACCCCTCTTTCCTACTAAACAAGTAGTAATAATACCTAATAATACAAATATTTGTTGAACATGAGTCACGAAACAACATTTATCTCGCCATTTATAAATGGTCGATTTCTCAAGTTCTACTACTTGGGGAACATCTTTGACCCCTAAAGTTATTATAACTCATCTATCTCTCTCTCTCTCACACACACACACACACACACAGGAACTGAAGTTAGTGTAGGCCTAAGTTAAGTATTCTTCAAAAAACAAACCCTAAAGTATAAGCTCCATAGACGGTCATATCTAATTCACAGAAAAATGTGTGAATAGACTAGAGTGCAATTTGCACTAATTATCGAGATGAGGGGAATACCTCGGGTCCAACACATACCGGAAATTATAAATAAATTGTCGGCAGCGCACATAACACTGCATAGAACATTACACGCCCCTGGTTTGACTGAGGTAGACCATATCGCCACTGTCGGGTTGAAACCTTGTGTGTCCATATTCCAACTTTTTGCTTTTTTCACAAATGAATTCCCTACTACTACTACTACTATATAAAATAGCTGATCGATAAGCTCACAATGTGTTGCCGCATGCTGTGAGCTTGTAGATAGCAATTTTTGTCATGACCCTGGCCTAGGGTACGTGCCACCGTGCAAGGGAACATAGCAAATAAACAAATAAAGGCTGAACAGACGAGCTGTGGAAATCAGTAAAGTCAGTTCATGCATGAGTGGATGTGGATTGTGTAGTGTGGTTGAGTGCATATATATTCGCATAAGATATTGAAGAAGGTGGTTCATAGTGGGTGTCGCAAAGATCTAATGAACTGCTGGAGGACTGCATGGAGACAGGCCTTTCAAGGGAGTGAGCATCCTGGCTCAGGTTTGATTGATTGAACATTTTATGTCACAGTAGGCTATGTAGAATAGAAAGTCAATAAAAACAACTGCTACTACTACGAAACCATGAAAAGCACTTAAAACTTATTTACATCGGGGTCCTCCATTTTCAATTCACCAGAACATTTGAAGAATATACAATTCTATGAAAGAACAGGAAATCATATGAAGAAAGTAAAAAAGGGAAAGACAGAAAGTCAGTATGGAGTGGTTAACTATGTCGAAAGCCTTTTGGAGGTTCAGCATGACCATGCTGCAGTATTTGCCAGCATCCACCTCTTTGATGTAGTCGCTCAAATAGAGGAGGCATGTGTCAGTTGTTATGGCTGGCTCTGGGGCCATAACGAAGAAGGGGAAACCACACCGGAGGACAATCGAAAAATAAGTATTTTATTTCATACTTGTGGAAAAGGTAGACTTTAAACAATTAAATCAAAGTTTCCAAATAATACTGGCAGGGAAACATGCTGCCCAAAAACCTGGGACCAAAATGAACAAGGGAACTCTCCTACGGCCGCCCCTGCAGCCTGTGGAGCAAAGCAGATCTGTAGTGCTGTGAGAGCAGGTGTCTTAAATAGTGTTTGGGGAGGACACTGGCCAGGTGTCTCCCCTTCCACTCATCATCTCTGGCTCCGCCCCCCAACACTGCAATGGGACTGTTAAAGGCACAGCCACACATACACACACAGAACCCACACAGAGTGGGATGTTCTGAAGCCAGATTGGATACTGTTGCGCTATGCGGGTGATTATTGGAGATTGAAGAAATACACTCCTCTATGTCAAATTGTTTCTTTAATGACAAAGATGAAGAAGCCCTGCAGTACAAACAAACAATAATAGAAAAACATGAACTAAAATAAGCAGGCTAATTATCATAAGAAAATGTACAAGCAAACATTTACTCACATAAGAGTGTAAATAAAAGAAAGAGGCAAAACTATATCATAGTTCCATATATATGCATAACACAAACAAACTTACAAGTATTAGGTGAAGAACCTCCAAACAACACAACATGCATCTCTGAATGTGAACATGAAACTGACAACAAACAAGATGGCTCTCTTCTACACTCTACAGAACAGGAAAGCTAAAGATATACTGCCCCTAGTGGACGGCAGACCCTTCATCCCCCCCAGTCCGGTAAGCTATGAACTGTAATAGATTAAAGGACTCAGTAAAGCGTCCAACGGCCAGTCTCCGGCTCGTAGTGCCTAGGCGGCTCCCTAGTGCGGCACGGCCGCGCAGACAGGGGCGGAGACGGCGGCGACTGTGACACCTGAAGAGACGTGCCCGGGACGACGCCAGGGGGAACAGTGTCGCCCTGGGAATCAAGGGCAGAGGGAACGGGGTCACCCTGGGACCCTAGGCCAGAGGCTGCCCCATCAGACGGTGCCAGAAGGGAGGAGCCCAAACCCGCGTCAAGGGGTCCATCCCCTGACCGCTGAACGACCCCCTGGGGCGTCAACGGGCGGACAGGCAGATGCTGGCGATCCAGGGCCACGGTCGGCTGCAACTGCGCCGCAGGCCGCTGTAGGGCACAAGGGGTGGCTGGGGTGTAGCCACGGAGGAAGCGCCGGTTGCGCAAAGTCAACCGCCCTGATCCATCCACCTTAACCCGATACTGATCGTGCTCAAGCAACTCCACCACCACTCCCGACCTGTCCCACTTGTTAGGGCTCGGGCCTTGCTGATTCTGAAGGAACACCTTCTCACCAAGCGTCAGCGGGCGGAGTGATCTCGAGTGAGTCCTCAGAGACTCAGTGGTACGGGACATCCGGGTCCGAAGGGCATCCTCCTTCGCTGCCCACGCCTGGCGCCAGAGCGGCCGGACACGAGGGTCTGAGAACTTCTCAAGCCTGTTGACGAAGGCAAGCGAACCACGAAGGGGGTGACCATAAACAATCTGCGCCGGCGAGAGGTTGCAGTCCGGGTCAGGCGCGTTGCGTAATTGTATCATGGCGCGCAGAAAGCGGTCATGATCGAGACTGCCAGTCGGGCCAGTGTTGGACATCAGGAGGCGCTTCGCAGTCTTCACCGCGACTTCCGCTCTCCCGTTCGACTGCGGGAAAGCAACAGAGGACACACGATGGTGGACGTCCCACAAGCGGAGGAACTCCTGTGTCTGGCCAGCCACGAACTCCGGGCCACCATCGCTAGAAAGTTCCACTGGTACGCCAAAGGTGCCGAAGAATGCACGGAGGTGGCGAACTAGGCCGGCCGAGCCACCCAAAGCAGTGCCTGCTGTAGAGCACAGGACCTCCACCCAGCCTGAAAGTCGATCTCCGACAACCAGATAATGGCGGCCTCCATAGTCAAAAAAGTCAGCAAACACCGCCTCGAATGGGGTGGACGGCGGCGAGGATGGCACAGGGGGCGTGGCCGCTTGCGACGGTGCATTGCGGTTACAGTCCGCACACCCGTACCTGGTAGCACGGATGTCCTCCGACATTCCAGGCCAGTAGACTATGGCACGGGCGTACTGTTCCATCGCTGAGATCCCCTGGTGGGCGGCATGGAGATTCCTTAGGACCCTGGCACGAAGGGATGGAGGGACCACGACGCGGTCACAATATAGTAGGACGCCATCCTGTGCGTAGACAGACTCACAGACCGGTGACAGACTCGCCAGGGCGGGGTCATCCACGTCGACTCCATCCCCACGCTCGATCAAGTACAGAAGGCGGCCGAGGCACGCATCAGCCGCTGTTTCTCGCGCAAGGAGGGACCAGGAGACGGCCCCGAGCTCTTGTGCATCGTTGCGGATAGAAGCCATATGTGCGGACTCCACGTCGTCAGGCATGCCCGGCAACCCCAGTGACAGGCTGTCTGCTGAGCCTGAAGGGGAAGGATGTCTGGAGGTTGCATCAGCAGCATGGTTGCTCTTGCCCGGCAAGTGCACAATGTCAAAGCGCCACGGGAGGGTACGCTGCTTGAGCCTGAACAGGCGTGAGTTCGTTATCTCATCCAGTGTGCGGTCGCCGAAAATCTTCACCAGGGGCTTATGGTCGGTAACAACGACAAGGTTGTCACATCCCTGTGTAAAGTATCGCGTCTGCTCCAGACCCCAGGCCACGGCCAGGGCCTCTCCCTCAATGGCTGCATAGCGCTGCTCCGCTGGGGACAGGAAGCGTGAACCGGCGAGGGTGATCCTCCACCCTCCAGGGCAACAGTCTGGTACGCCCGAGGCGCAGCTGCAATGCTGCTGGAGCAGGAAGTAACCGACACCACGCCTGGACCAGTCGGGACGGAGGCAGGTGCGCTTCTGCATGTCGTAGATCTCCACACCCTCACGGATTGCTTCAACAATGGCACGTTTGGACGACAGGAATGCTCCCTCCAGTTCGGGCGACCACGAGAACTTACAACGTGGGCTGAGGAACGGCTTGAATGGAGCCATCGTGTCGCGCAACTGGGCATAGTTACCCACCTGGTTGACAAGGCCGAACCAGCTCCTTATATCCGTCGTAGATTCTGGGGCAGGGAAGTCCCGGATAGCATCCAAGTACTTGGGGAGTGGTTCGATGGTCGCGTCCGTCACCCTGAAGCCAGCAAAATCAACGTCCCTCAACGAAAACTGGAACTTATCTGGGTTCAACACAATGCCTGAACGGCCGACACGTGTCAGAAAGTCAATGGTCCTCCACCAGTGCTGCTCCAGGTCGGTGTCGTAGTGGATAGTGTCATCCACACAACGTTCTTTGCGCTCATAGTCTGAGAGGACAGCATCAAAGCGGCGGTTGTAGCCATCCCCTGATGACAGGAAACCCTGTGGTGCCCTCGTGTAGCGCCAGCGGCCAAAGGGTGTGATAAAGGTGGTCAGATGACGATCCGACTCACGCAGGGGCACACTGTGGTAGCCGTTCCAGGCGTCCGTGACAGTCTTCCAGGTGCCCTTCGGGATACGACGAGCAAGGTGAAACGGAGACTCTGAGGCGAAGGTCTCACGTAGGCAGAACTTGTTGAGGGGTGAGAGGTCCACGACCCTACGGGGGGAACCATCGTGATTCCGAGTGACTACCATACGATGGCACCACGACACAGGTTCACCATATGGCACACGTTCAATGACACCAAGGGCCTCGTCGCGGAGAAGGTCATCGTGGACTCTCTGCTGCCAGTGTAGAGGCACCACGGCTGCGGTGTGGCATGCTCTCGGCGTGGCCGCAGGGTCCACGTGCATTTCAATGGGTGGCCCTTCCATGCACGGCAATGCTCGATGAGGGCAAGTGTTGAACGTGGATGAGGCGTATCTCTGGAGCAGCCAATCCTTCATGGGGCCGTTGTTCTCCGGTGTGCAAGGGAATGGTAGGGTCGCAGGACGTGTCGGCGGGACAGTACGCTGGGGACATGAGCACTGGGCGCCATAGGGGTCGCTCTGGTCGGTGCAACCACCGTTGGTGGACCTCACGGCAGAAACAGATAAAGGACGGCTCAGCGTGTAAAGGGTGTCGGGTCCATACCCGTCTTTGGGTCCCCCGCCGATGTCACCCGACGGGAAGTTTAAAGGTAGGAGGCCGAGGTTGAGCAACGAATCATATGAGAGGTACATGGCCCGGACTGAGCTGCTCACGTACACCATGGAGCGGCAGGACGACACTCCACTGCTGCCGGAGGCTGTGGAAAGCCTAGCGAAGAATGCTCCCTCGACAGCTATGGGGGAACGGTTGGCGGCCGACATACTGAGGTGGACAGGACGTAGGACATCACGCGAGAATCCGCAGGCAAGGAACTCCTCTAAGGACCAAAGGTCCGACTGCGCACCAGTGTCCGCTATGGCAGAGACCCTAGCCACGTTGGCCGAGCCTTGGCCATTAGCGCTGTCACTCAGTCCGACCGGCCTGTCAACAGAGATAGTGACCAGCGCACGGGGATGGTCCCTCGTCCTGGCTCGCCTCCACTCGCCCTTCGAAAAAATGTGGTGCTCGAGTCTGACGGGTGTGTTGACATGGCCCCTGTGACGTCGGCCAAGGCGGGCACTGGACTGAATAGATGAATTCTGGGAGATTGGCTCAAACTCCATAGCGGCCTGTTGACTGCCGGCGGACAGCTGCGGTCGCCTCCTGCGTCGGCGGGCCCTATAACAGTCAATACAAAGCTGGTGGGGCTTGGTATTCCATCCGCGGGGACCCTCCGTGAAGACATTAAAGGTGCCCTTACACTCCTGGCACGAGGCCAATCTCGCCTTGTCTGACGGGACTGGGGTTGGGGCGGGGCTCACCTGTGGGCCCTTCCTTAAGCGCTGGAACGATGACATGGCCGACAGGGCAGACGATGGGAGAGCATTACGAGCCATCTCTTTGTTTTCAACAAGTGCAACGACGTCGTTAACTGGCTCCTTTAGGATGTCAGGTGACCCCAGCGTCTCACGCCGTATGTCCGAGTCATAAATCCCATTGATTAGAACATCACGGATAATGTGGTCGGTATAGTCCACATGCAAGCCACACGCACATACTGTAACATAGGCACATGTCTCCGCTTTGCCCCGCACCCTGGCAGTGAAGGCGCGGAAGGTCTCGTCACGTTCCTGCCGTAACTGAAGCAGCTCGGTGCGCAGTACACATGTGGCGACTGGAATGACTGCTAGAGAACGCATGGCGGCGATGAGATCTGGCAAAGTCCCTGAAGTGACGTTGGGATTGACTTTCAGCAGGCTGTCACCAAGTTCAGGCCCAGCACACTGAAAGAGCTGGAATGGGGCCTGGGCAGCTCCTATGCCCGAGCCGGCGCAGAAGACGTCCCAACGACGGATGAATACATTCCATTCCTCAATAGACACGCCAACGTCAACCTTAGGCCGATCCAGTTTGGGGCCCTGAGGGGTTGGGGCCTGGGCCGGAGCGGCAGGTGGTGCGTTCTGATGGGCAAGTCCATGATTATTCAACAGCGCGATGGCGAGAGCTTCAGACACGTCGTCAGTTCGGAAAGCGCAGCCAGGGACAGAGCATCCAACAACAACCATGGCTTCTTCATGAAGAAATACACTCCTCTATGTCAAATTGTTTCTTTAATGACAAAGATGAAGAAGCCCTGCAGTACAAACAAACAATAATAGAAAAACATGAACTAAAATAAGCAGGCTAATTATCATAAGAAAATGTACAAGCAAACATTTACTCACATAAGAGTGTAAATAAAAGAAAGAGGCAAAACTATATCATAGTTCCATATATATGCATAACACAAACAAACTTACAAGTATTAGGTGAAGAACCTCCAAACAACACAACATGCATCTCTGAATGTGAACATGAAACTGACAACAAACAAGATGGCTCTCTTCTACACTCTACAGAACAGGAAAGCTAAAGATATACTGCCCCTAGTGGACGGCAGACCCTTCAGAGATGGCTGAGTGTCTGAGGAATTTGGGGGGAATAATTGTCATGGCCAGTGGCCTTGTTGGGTAAGGGTTGCAGGGGACATGTGTTCAGTACCTCATCAGTTGTAACTTGTTACCGTTACCTGTTTTAAATCGTCTTTACATACACCTAGGTTTTGGTACAAAGCTTTGATGTGATCTACACCAAAACGCCCAGATTGGAAGGGCAGTTTGTTAACCAGACTTGTTGCTATGCTTGCAAAGAAGACGTTTTGAAGTAAAAGGCCACATCAAGCTTGTCAGTTGATGGTTCCCATCAACCTACCTGCTCCAGAGAACACACATGAGAAGGGCAAAGCACACACAAATCAAGTTAACCAACTAAACTTAAGAGTGAGTTATAACCAACTGCAGTACATACTGTATGTACACTGTGTGTACAGTATACTGTACAGTATCCAACGAACGTTGCTGCCACCCCCATCTCTCTACTCATTTACTGTCAGACTACTGTTCATCTATCAATAAAGGCGTATAAAAAGCTCAAAAATAAACCTTAACTTTTTAAAGATGTACACACATTCAGGGAACCACCAGCAGAAAGAATCCAGAACACAATTCAATGTCAAGGTACCAGGACAGAGGAGATGGCACACATGGAGGATATCTGACCCATTCTGACCTGAGATCAGATTCATACGAGGTTTCCGCCGGACACACACTGGTCTGATGAACCCATTCTGACCTGAGATCAGATTCTAAAAATGTCAGTCGCTCTTCGATTTTTCAAAAATAGCAGACCTACAAGCTCGTATCGCGCCACTCAGTGGCGCGATATGAGCTTGTAGATCTGCTATTTTTAAATAGCTAAAGCGTAACATGATGCCGACACCAAAATGGGTGCCCGGTCAGAATGGGTTAATAGGCGAACACATAGGTGAACACGGGAACACGGACATTGCTGTTCCTTGGAGTGGTTGCACCACTCAAAAATAAAGGTTGTTGAGGTCCAACTCTACACAACTAATTTAGAACCAAGCACATGCACAGACAGTACTAAAGTTCCCCTGCCCCTACAGTATATTCTATCATAATATTAAGATGGAAACATAACAAAGTATATATACTGTACCTTATATCCGTTTAGGAATTAAGAACGCTGCAGACTAAGGATGTTTGTGAATTGCTGTTGAAGATAGGGTGATTAAATCTGTAGAGCATTCACTATACCTCTTAGGAAGCATACAGTGTATACTGTATGGAAAGTTGAATTGCAATCCTTCCTCATTTTCTTTCACAAAGAAACCACACAAGGTCTAATGTCTGTCAACACAGTCACACACAAATGCACAAACGCACACATGCATGCACGTTGCACACATGTCGCAAACACTTTAAAAAGTCGCAAGCATTATGAAATAAACAATTTTCTTTATAAAGAACCAGATTTTGACTTCAATGTTTTTTCCACAAAATGATAGTCTTGAAAAATGGGGGTCGTCTTATAATCAGAGTCGTCTTATATTCGGCACTATACGGGTAGTCACAGAATATTCATCTCCAGCTTTCAAAGCTGAAAACCTTTGAGTTAAAAGGCCCAATCGAAATGCATCACTTTAGTGACAAAATCATCCCCTCCCCTAACCCCACATTATCATACACTGACACGAAAACGCGTATTCAGGGCGGAGTCACCACCCCCAGGGTAAGTTGTGATTTGCTCTCGTTCACTGTAATGCAATTTGCGGCATTTCCAAAACAATATTGCGCAGAGTAGCGATTATCAAACGTATTTTGCAATGCCATACGTTGAAAGATCTGTTGCCCGTGGACAAGGCACGTTACCTCTGCAAGTTAGATATTATCGGCATAGATGTTTTGTCCGTATGTGATTAAGGATTGGAAAAAGTCGCATTGGCAGCCATAGAAAATTCTGCCCAGGGTAAAAAAACGGATGTGACGTTTTTGGGCGTTCCTGTCTTGTTTCGTGTCAGTGTATACAACAGCTGTGGGCGAGGCTTAAGTTCAGGTGGGTGGTGCTATAAGGTGAAAAACAGGATACCCCATTCCTAAATAACTGGTGGGTGTGGCCACATAAAACATCATTTTAACACTTTAAAGAAAGAAAGCAGATCTACGAGCTGTTTTCAGTTTCAGCAAGTACATATGGCATAAGGGGTTAATTGTCTCCACCAGGCCGAAGGCATGGGGGGGAGAGTATTTTTCGCTCTCCGTCCGTGTGTGTCCGTCCGTCCGTCCGTCCATCCGTTATCAGCTAATCTCTGGCACCGTTGGCCCGATCCATGCCAAACTTTGCACACACACTCCCTGGATGCCAACGACGAACCTCTGCCCCAAATATTCCTCAACGGCCTGTTATAGCGCCACCATGAGGCCGATTTAGGCAAAACACATTTCTGTAGATTACTCGTACACATTTTATCCATACATCACACAATTCGGTATACACTATCTCCATAGTCATGTGATCAACACGGAGCGGCACCATTTCCCATCTTCCATCCTGATTGGCTTAAGATCTGCTTCCAAAGTTCACACGATTAAAAAAATGCCACAAATCACAAACACAGTGTGCAATTTCCGTGAAATTATACACGCACATTTCCACTAGGCCGAGGACGACATGCCACAAGTCGTCCTCTGTCCGATATATCATTTTCCATCTTGGCTAACATTGGCTTTCCACGTTTGCAGGATTGGCCCGTTTTTAACAAAAAGCCTCAAATCATCCAATTGCCATCCAAGGCACCCTTTTCACATTGGCCTATTATAGCGCCACCAGGAGGCCACAACCTGACCTGCCCTGGTGGAGACCTGTGCCGATGGGCACTTTATCTAGTTCTGTTCTCACAGCGTGAGTGGGCCCGGACTCTGGGCACCTTGGCCAGTGTGCCGCAGGTTCGACTCCCGATCCAGACGGGCTTTACTGAGTGTCACCCCCCCCCCCCCCTCCCCCCATCTCTCTCCCTATTTTCTGTCAGCCTACTTTCATCTATCCCTCTATCAATAAAAAGGCGAAAGCCAAACAAATATATATATCTTTAAAAGAAAAAAAGGAACCTGAAGTGACGTCTACACATGCAGTACCTTTTCAGGACACAGGAGGGCAGCCAAGGACAAAAGCTGCACCCTAATGGCTTAATTCTCTCTCTCTCTCTCTCTCTCTCTCTCTGTCTCTCTCTCTCTCTCTCTCTCTGTCTCTCTATATCCAATCCATAATAACAGACCCGCCTCGGGCCAGCGACTGAATGCTGTCGGGTTGACTCTCATGGTTATGAATGGAGCGACCCTAGAGAGCAGGTGGCCGTTTACTAGATCTATAGCAGCTGAAGACAGGCAGGGTATCGATCAGCTCTGCCGGACCCTTTTTCTGTGGGGAAAGATTATAGGGAGAAATTGCCTACCTTGCTTTGAACTTGACATAATGAATAGAGATGTATATGTTTTATATTATTTTATATTTGATAAGGTTCTGCCTACAGTGGTGAGAGGTGCAGGAGCCATGCTGGAGAACTGGGCCTTTGTAAATTCATACAGTATCCTATATGTAGCCAGTCAGGAAATGTCCCTCCTAGGCTACTGTGGATTTAATGGCAACCCAGGGGAGAATAGGTAGGCCTACAGATTCACAATAAAATAAGAGGCTCAGAGTCAGATTCAACATAAACTTAAATTGTCTTTTATTTAAAGTGTTAGGGAAAGGGGAAAACGGGGCAAAACATCAACATAGGGATCCTCTTGTTAGGGGCTTGGGCTTCTAATCACTTGCCGTCCTGTGGGTAGAGCAGAGAGAGAGAGCTAGTGACTACTTTAGTTGAGGGAGAGTGCTGTAGGCTCTCCCTTGTGGAGTTCAGTCGGCTTGAGAGATCTCCCTCATACCAGCATCCTCATGAACAGAGCGATTCCTCCTTCCTCACTCCTCCACTAGTTCAAACTGACCCACCAGACAGCTTGGGCGTCGGCTCTTTAAAAGCTTCTGGTGATTGCCTTACTGGCTGCAGGTGCGTCCATGTCCAGGCTCCCATTGGCTGCAATACCTGTACAGGGTGATATACTCCCTCTTATCACCTCCCCCAGCCTCATTCTGTGGGGAATGGGCCTGGCTGTTTCCCCTGGTTTGCCACAGGATACATCAATGTATCTATATAGAGTATATAGACTATAGAGGGTCTTTGTATTGAGTCTGTGCTTGAAATGTACTGTAATTCTACAAACTGTTAATAAATATTTCAATCAATCAATCAATCAATCAATCAATCAATCAATCAATCAATCAATCAATCAATCAATCAATCAATCAATCAATCAGAATATAGAGGAAAGTCCTGTTTATTTTCCCTGCTTGTTTGTCACAATCTAGCCCATTCTGACCGGGCACCCATTTTGGTGTCAGCATCATGTTATGCTTTAGCTATTTAAAAATAGCAGATCTACAAGCTCATATCGCGCCACCGAGTGGCGCGATATGAGCTTGTAGGTCTGCTATTTTTTTTAAATCGAAGAGCGACTGACATTTTTTTAATCTGATCTCAGGTCAGAATGGGTTCATCAGGCCAGTGTGTGTCCGGCGGAAAACCTCGTATGAATCTGATCTCAGGTCAGAATGGGCTAGGCCATGCTCCATACTGGCCCTGCCTTGAGTTGAGCCTCCCTGTTGTGTGTGATAGTCATGCAGACAGACGTAAATGTTATTAATGTTACAAATGTTGTTATTTTACATAATGGATGGATGGTTGCAGTATTGATGTGTAATATGTTTGTTTTGTAGACCTGACTGAGTTTTGTTTAACTTCATAATTTGGTGGCCATTATTGTATTCGTTTCTACATTTTGTAATTACATTTCCCCCCAAAGAAGGTTCTAATATTTAAAGTAATTCATACAATAAAGTGTTTCTTTTATTTCTGATTAATAAACTATATTGTACACTTCCTTGTTTCTGTCCCATTCTTTACTGCCACTTTGTATTTAGAACCAGTGATGCTGTAAAGCTTGTTTAAATGGTCTAATAATATACTATTACTACTACTATATATACTTTAATATTCTAACTCCGGGCCACGGCCCGGCCACATATATATTGAATATGAAGGAGAACATTAGAGGAGGAGAGTAGGTGAGGGGGGGTCAGGCAGGAGGAGAGTAGGTGAGGGGGGGTCAGGCAGGAGGAGAGTAGGTGAGGAGGGGTCAGGCAGGAGGAGAGTAGGTGAGGGGGGGTCAGGCAGGAGGAGAGTAGGTGAGGAGGGGTCAGGCAGGAGGAGAGTAGGTGAGGGGGGGTCAGGCAGGAGGAGAGTAGGTGAGGGGGGGTCAGGCAGGAGGAGAGTAGGCGAGGGGGGGTCAGGCAGGAGGAGAGTAGGTGAGGGGGGGTCAGGCAGGAGGAGAGTATGCGAGGGGGGGTCAGGCAGGAGGAGAGTAGGCGAGGGGGGGTCAGGCAGGAGGAGAGTAGGTGAGGGGGGGTCAGGCAGGAGGAGAGTATGCGAGGGGGGGTCAGGCAGGAGGAGAGTAGGTGAGGGGGGGTCAGGCAGGAGGAGAGTAGGTGAGGGGGGGTCAGGCAGGAGGAGAGTAGGCGAGGGGGGGTCAGGCAGGAGGAGAGTAGGTGAGGGGGGGTCAGGCAGGAGGAGAGTAGGTGAGGGGGGGTCAGGCAGGAGGAGAGTAGGCGAGGGGGGGTCAGGCAGGAGGAGAGTAGGTGAGGGGGGGTCAGGCAGGAGGAGAGTAGGCGAGGGGGGGTCAGGCAGGAGGAGAGTAGGCGAGGGGGGGTCAGGCAGGAGGAGAGTAGGCGAGGGGGGGTCAGGCAGGAGGAGAGTAGGCGAGGGGGGGTCAGGCAGGAGGAGAGTAGGTGAGGGGGGGTCAGGCAGGAGGAGAGTAGGTGAGGGGGGGTCAGGCAGGAGGAGAGTAGGTGAGGGGGGGTCAGGCAGGAGGAGAGTAGGTGAGGGGGGGTCAGGCAGGAGGAGAGTAGGCGAGGGGGGGTCAGGCAGGAGGAGAGTAGACGAGGGGGCCCCAGGCAGGAGGAGAGTAGGTGAGGGGGGGTCAGGCAGGAGGAGAGTAGGTGAGGGGGGTCATGCAGGAGTTATTGTGGGCTCGCCACAGCGAGCACACACTAGTTACTCTCAGTTTATATTTATTATTCCAATTTCCGCCACTTTTTTTGGCACCCTACTACTTCCACATACTTTATGCTAGAAATTTAGTTCAAACTTCAAACTGTTCAGCTCTTTGCAGTTATTATTGCTCCAATTAGAATTTTTACAAAGTTTTATACTTTTTATACTTTTTAACTTTTTAACTTTTTTTTACATTCTTTATAGTGAGAGTTGATGGAAGAAAGGTCCCATTTTTCACAGTTAACTTTTTTGAGCTCTTATTACTCCGTCATACTTCCACTTTGAAACTTCATTCAAACTTTATAATGTTCATCTATCTTTGAACTTTCATTGGTGAAAAAGTTGTTTTGAAAAAGTTTATACTTTTTAAAATATTTAACTTTATTTATAGTTTTTTCCTCCCATCGACAATGTATGGGATTTATCTCTAAATCAACCTCACTTTTGCAGCCTCATTACTCTGGCATACTTTGTCGTAGAAACGTGATTTAAACTTTAGAAAGCTCACACGACTCTGGACTTTTTCGTGGTTCAAACCGTATTTGAATACGTTAAACGGTTTTTCCGAAATCGCAGTTCAATCGCAGGCCGTTTCGCCTAATTAGTGCCAAGTTAGAGTGCAGGGCTTCTTTCACTAGAGTGCGTGAACAGAAAATCTTTCCTTGAAAATTTACCAAACAAATTGCCGTCCCGGCCAAGATATTCACTTTACACGCATGTCCTTTGGTCATTTTGTAGCCACACATGTCCTCTTTCACACAATGTGACCACCAAAACACAGAGACATACAGAATGTGAACTACGGCCTTTTAAGTGACACAAATACAGTCAATCTGCTCATTGACCTCCATAGTAAAATCCTTACGAGGAAATTATCGCGATGACAATTCTTAACTCGCTCTTATAACCACATTTTCGATCGTACCAACACCACAATCGCACATGGTGTACCTCAATATCTCAGGCCACTCACAGCGAAAGAATTATTTGCATTCGACTTTTACTTTTTGCGATAGAGCAATTTGTTCGGGCATAGTTTCCCCCCATTCAAGACCATTCAAGACCATTCAAGATCAAGACCTTCAAGTTGCGCGCCACTTGTTTGTCTTTTACACTTCCACAGCTGAGACATATAAGAGCTTAATTACAGGGCTGAAATTAAAGTTACAAGATCTCAATGAGTTGCTCTGCGATACCTTGTGGGCTTGTAGGTCTGCTATTTGTGCAATTGGATGGCCTTTACACAGCTCTCGCAAGAGCACGCACGCACGCACGCACACACACACCCTGTCTTCCTATTGGCTGGCCTTTACACAGCTCTCGCAAGTGCACGCACGCACGCACGCACGCACGCACGCACGCACGCACGCACGCACGCACACACACACACACACACACGTTTATAAAAAAATATTTTCAAAAAAATTAAAAAAAATAAAAAAAATTAAAAAAAACTTAAAAAAAATAAGAAAAAAAAAAATAAATAAATAAAAAAAATAAAAATAAAAAAATGAAAAAAAATGAAAAAAAATGAAAAAATTGAAAAAAATTGAAAAAAATTAAAAAAATGGAAAAAATGAAAAAAAATGAAAAAAATGAAAACTTAAAAATATTTTTTTTTTCTTTTTTACTTAAAAAGAAAAAACTTCAATTTTTTAGATTTTTTTTTTTTTTTTTACATTTAAAGAAAAACTTTAAAAACACTTCTACAACTTCCACATACTTTATTCTGCTTAAACTATAGTTTTTACACATTTTCATACTTTTTTTTAACTTTTACTTCAGCTTTAATGCATTTTCTACTTTTGTTTACAATATGCTACAGTCCCTAAATTTTGATTATGGATTTAGACCACCAATGGTAACACCATTACTCCGGTCCCCGAGTTTCAAACTTGACACGGCAATAACTTTATACAAAGCATTTTACGCGAGCCCACGCAGTTTCTACAGGAACTGCTTTCTAGTTTAACTTAAACGCCCAATGCATTCTCTATGGCAATAGCACAAACTTTGGCATGCTACTAGTCCTACATACTTAAACCTACCAACCCCATTCTAGCCTACTTAGGTTCATCTTACGGTGGACATGTTTGCCTGAAAAGGAATCTTTGAAAGGTGTCATCGTTTTAGAAATATAGTGCTTTCAAATTTGAGACTTTTAACATGGGGCTCAATGGCAGATTTTGGCACGTAAAAAAATCACTTTCACCTAGAAACTCTATTCACACTTTGTATTATTCAGCTTACTGTGGAGACACATGTTGGAACGTTTTACTTTGAAATGTTTTGTAGTTTCTGAGTTATTTAACTTAAACGCCCAATGCATTCTCTATGGCAATAGCACAAACTTTGGCATGCTACTAGTCCTACATACTTAAACCTATACCAACCCCATTCTAGCCTACTTAGGTTCATCTTACGGTGGACATGTTTGCCTGAAAAGGAATCTTTGAAAGGTGTCATAGTTTTAGAAATATAGTGCTTTCAAATTTGAGACTTTTAACATGGGGCTCAATGGGAGATTTTGGCATGTCAAAAAATCACTTTCACCTAGAAACTCCATTTACACTTTTTATTATTCAGCTTACTGTGGAGACACATGCTGGAACGTTTTACTTTGAAATGTTTTGTAGTTTATGAGTTATTGTGGGCTCGCCACAGCGAGCACACACTAGTTACTCTCAGTTTATATTTATTGTGGGCTCGCCACAGCGAGCACACTATTGTTACCCTTGGATTTCAAACTTCGGTTTCCTACTAGTTCCACATACTTTATGCTAGAAATTTAGTTCAAACTTCAAACTGTTTAGCTCTTTGCAGTTATTATTGCTTCAATTAGAAAAGTTTTATACTTTTTATACTTTTTAACTTTTTAACTTTTTTAACTACCTCCCATAGACAATGTATGGGAACTTAAAAAAAATTAAAAAATAAAAAAAACTTAAAAAAAATTAAAAAAAATGAAAAAAATGAAAAAAATGAAAAAAAATGAAAAAAAATGAAAAAATTGAAAAAAATTGAAAAGAATTTAAAAAATTTAAAAAATGAAAAAAATGAAAAAAAAATGAAAAAAAAAATGAAAACTTAAAAAAATTTTTTTTTCTTTTTTACTTAAAAAGAAAAAACTTCAATTTTTTAGATTTTTTTTTTTTTTTTTACATTTAAAGAAAAACTTTAAAAACACTTCTACAACTTCCACATACTTTATTCTGCTTAAACTATAGTTTTTACACATTTTCATACTTTTTTTTAACTTTTACTTCAGCTTTAATGCATTTTCTACTTTTGTTTACAATATGCTACAGTCCCAAAATTTTGATTATGGATTTAGACCACCAATGGTAACACCATTACTCCGGTCCCCGAGTTTCAAACTTGACACGGCAATAACTTTATACAAAGCATTTTACGCGAGCCCACGCAGTTTCTACAGGAACTGCTTTCTAGTTTAACTTAAACGCCCAATGCATTCTCTATGGCAATAGCACAAACTTTGGCATGCTACTAGTCCTACATACTTAAACCTACCAACCCCATTCTAGCCTACTTAGGTTCATCTTACGGTGGACATGTTTGCCTGAAAAGGAATCTTTGAAAGGTGTCATCGTTTTAGAAATATAGTGCTTTCAAATTTGAGACTTTTAACATGGGGCTCAATGGCAGATTTTGGCACGTAAAAAAATCACTTTCACCTAGAAACTCTATTCACACTTTGTATTATTCAGCTTACTGTGGAGACACATGTTGGAACGTTTTACTTTGAAATGTTTTGTAGTTTCTGAGTTATTTAACTTAAACGCCCAATGCATTCTCTATGGCAATAGCACAAACTTTGGCATGCTACTAGTCCTACATACTTAAACCTATACCAACCCCATTCTAGCCTACTTAGGTTCATCTTACGGTGGACATGTTTGCCTGAAAAGGAATCTTTGAAAGGTGTCATAGTTTTAGAAATATAGTGCTTTCAAATTTGAGACTTTTAACATGGGGCTCAATGGGAGATTTTGGCATGTCAAAAAATCACTTTCACCTAGAAACTCCATTTACACTTTTTATTATTCAGCTTACTGTGGAGACACATGCTGGAACGTTTTACTTTGAAATGTTTTGTAGTTTATGAGTTATTGTGGGCTCGCCACAGCGAGCACACACTAGTTACTCTCAGTTTATATTTATTGTGGGCTCGCCACAGCGAGCACACTATTGTTACCCTTGGATTTCAAACTTCGGTTTCCTACTAGTTCCACATACTTTATGCTAGAAATTTAGTTCAAACTTCAAACTGTTTAGCTCTTTGCAGTTATTATTGCTTCAATTAGAAAAGTTTTATACTTTTTATACTTTTTAACTTTTTAACTTTTTTAACTACCTCCCATAGACAATGTATGGGAACTTAAAAAAAATAAAAAAATAAAAAAAACTTAAAAAAAATGAAAAAAAATGAAAAAAATGAAAAAAATGAAAAAAAATGAAAAAATTGAAAAAAATTGAAAATTTTTTAAAAAATTTAAAAAATGAAAAAAATGAAAAAAAAATGAAAAAAAAATGAAAACTTAAAAAAAAATTTTTTTCTTTTTTACTTAAAAAGAAAAAACTTCAATTTTTTAGATTTTTTTTTTTTTTTTTACATTTAAAGAAAAACTTTAAAAACACTTCTACAACTTCCACATACTTTATTCTGCTTAAACTATAGTTTTTACACATTTTCATACTTTTTTTTAACTTTTACTTCAGCTTTAATGCATTTTCTACTTTTGTTTACAATATGCTACAGTCCCTAAATTTTGATTATGGATTTAGACCACCAATGGTAACACCATTACTCCGGTCCCCGAGTTTCAAACTTGACACGGCAATAACTTTATACAAAGCATTTTACGCGAGCCCACGCAGTTTCTACAGGAACTGCTTTCTAGTTTAACTTAAACGCCCAATGCATTCTCTATGGCAATAGCACAAACTTTGGCATGCTACTAGTCCTACATACTTAAACCTACCAACCCCATTCTAGCCTACTTAGGTTCATCTTACGGTGGACATGTTTGCCTGAAAAGGAATCTTTGAAAGGTGTCATCGTTTTAGAAATATAGTGCTTTCAAATTTGAGACTTTTAACATGGGGCTCAATGGCAGATTTTGGCACGTAAAAAAATCACTTTCACCTAGAAACTCCATTCACACTTTTTATTATTCAGCTTACTGTGGAGACACATGTTGGAACGTTTTACTTTGAAATGTTTTGTAGTTTCTGAGTTATTTAACTTAAACGCCCAATGCATTCTCTATGGCAATAGCACAAACTTTGGCATGCTACTAGTCCTACATACTTACACCTAGCAACCCCATTCTAGCCTACTTAGGTTCATCTTACGGTGGACATGTTTGCCTGAAAAGGAATCTTTGAAATGTTTCATAGTTTTAGAAATATAGTGCTTTCAAATTTGAGACATTTAACATAGGGCTCAATGGCAGCTATATAGGCACGTCAAAAGTCACTTTCACCTAGAAACTCCATTCACACTTTTTATTATTCAGCTTACTGTGGAGACACATGCTGGATGTTTTTTTTATTTTTATGTTTTGTAGTTTTTGAGTTATCTAACTTAAACGGCCAATGCATTCTCTATGGCAATAGCACAAACTTTGGCATGCTACTAGTCCTACATACTTACACCTAGCAACCCCATTCTAGACTACTTAGGTTCATCTTACGGTGGACATGTTTGCCTGAAAAGGAATCTTTGAAATGTTTCATAGTTTTAGAAATATAGTGCTTTCAAATTTACAATGGGGCTCAATGGCAAAAATGATGAAAAACGGCGTGCTATAGTATGCCGTACGATATGGTCCAAAATGATGAAAAACTAGGTTAAAAAAAATTCAAAAAACGATGGGCTATAACCCATCGTTTTTTTATTTTTTTCAAATGCTCAAAAATGATGAATAACGGCGTGCTATAGTATGCCGTACGATATGGGCTATAGCCCAAGGTCCAAAATGATGAAAAACAAGGATATTATTTTTTTCAAAAAAAAAACAAAACAATGGGCTATAACCCATCGTTTTTTTTAATTTTTTAATTTTTTCCAAATCCTCAAAAATGATGAAAAACGGCGTGCTTTAGTATGCCGTACGATATGGGCTATAGCCCATGGTCCAAAATGATGAAAAACAAGGATTTTTTATTTTTCAAAAAACGATGGGCTATAACCCATCGTTTTTTTTTTTTTTTTTTTTTTTTTCAAATCCTCAAAAATGATGAAAAACGGCGTGTTATAGTATGCCGTACGATATGGGCTATAGCCCATGGTCCAAAATGATGAAAAACGAGGATTAAAAAAAAATTCAAAATTCAAAAAACAATGGGCTATAACCCATCGTTTTTTTCATTTTTTCATTTTTTTCAAACCCTCAAAAATGATGAAAAACGGCGTGCTATAGTATGCCGTACGATATGGTCCAAAATGATGAAAAACGAGATTAAAAAAAAATATCTAAAAACGATGGGCTATAACCCATCGTTTTTTTAATTTTTCATTTCTTTTCAATTCCTCAAAAATGATGAAAAACGGCGTGCTATAGTATGCCGTACGATATGGACTATAGCCCATGGTCCAAAATGATGAAAAACGAGGATAATTTTTTTTTTCAAAAAACGATGGGCTATAACCCATCGTTTTTTTTTTTTTTTTTTTACTTTTTTCAAATCCTCAAAAATGATGAAAAACGGCGTGCTATAGTATGCCGTACGATATGGGCTATAGCCCATGGTCCAAAATGATGAAAAACGAGGATATCTTTTTTTATTTTAATAAAAAAAACGATGGGCTATAACCCATCGTTTTTTTTCATTTTTTATAATTTTTTTCAAATCCTCAAAAATGATGAAAAACGGCGTGCTATAGTATGCCGTACGATATGGTCCAAAATGATGAAAAACGAGGTTAAAATAAAATTCAAAAAACGATGGGCTATAACCCATCGTTTTTTTATTTTTTTCAAATGCTCAAAAATGATGAAAAACGGCGTGCTATAGTATGCCGTACGATATGGGCTATAGCCCAAGGTCCAAAATGATGAAAAACGAGGATATTATTTTTTTCAAAAAAAAAACAAAACAATGGGCTATAACCCATCGTTTTTTTTAATTTTTTAATTTTTTCCAAATCCTCAAAAATGATGAAAAACGGCGTGTTATAGTATGCCGTACGATATGGGCTATAGCCCATGGTCCAAAATGATGAAAAACGAGGATTAAAAAAAAATTCAAAATTCAAAAAACAATGGGCTATAACCCAATCGTTTTTGTAATTTTTTCATTTTTTTCAAACCCTCAAAAATGATGAAAAACGGCGTGCTATAGTATGCCGTACGATATGGTCCAAAATGATGAAAAACGAGATAAAAAAAAAATATCTAAAAACGATGGGCTATAACCCATCGTTTTTTTAATTTTTCATTTCTTTTCAATTCCTCAAAAATGATGAAAAACGGCGTGCTATAGTATGCCGTACGATATGGACTATAGCCCATGGTCCAAAATGATGAAAAACGAGGAATTTTTTTTTTTCAAAAAACGATGGGCTATAACCCATCGTTTTTTTTTTTTTTTTTTACTTTTTTCAAATCCTCAAAAATGATGAAAAACGGCGTGCTATAGTATGCCGTACGATATGGGCTATAGCCCATGGTCCAAAATGATGAAAAACGAGGATATCTTTTTTTATTTTAATAAAAAAAACGATGGGCTATAACCCATCGTTTTTTTTCATTTTTTATAATTTTTTTCAAATCCTCAAAAATGATGAAAAACGGCGTGCTATAGTATGCCGTACGATATGGTCCAAAATGATGAAAAACGAGGTTAAAAAAAAATTCAAAAAACGATGGGCTATAACCCATCGTTTTTTTATTTTTTTTATTTTTTTCAAATCCTCAAAAATGATGAAAAACGGCGTTCTATAGTATGCCGTACGATATGGGCTATAGCCCATGGTCCAAAATGATGAAAAACGAGGATTTAAAAAAAAATCTAAATTAAAAAAACAATGGGCTATAACCCATCGTTTTTTTTATTTTTTTATTTTTTTCAAACCCTCAAAAATGATGAAAAACGGCGTGCTATAGTATGCCGTACGATATGGGCTATAGCCCATGGTCCAAAATGATGAAAAACGAGGATATTCTTTTTTTCACAAAATAAAAAAAACAATGGGCTATAACCCATCGTTTCTTTAATTTTTTAATTTTTTCCAAATCCTCAAAAATGATGAAAAATGGCGTGCTACAGTATAGTATGCCGTACCGTACGATATGGGCTATAGCCCATATCCTTGCGGTGTATAGCGGTGTATGAGAATGGGTGTTGCGGAGGATGAGAGCATCCTCCGCAACACAATGCATTCTCTATGGCAATAGCACAAACTTTGGCATGCTACTAGTCCTACATACTTACACCTAGCAACCCCATTCTAGCCTACTTAGGTTCATCTTACGGTGGACATGTTTGCCTGAAAAGGAATCTTTGAAATGTTTCATAGTTTAAGAAATATAGTGCTTTCAAATTTGAGACATTTAACATAGGGCTCAATGGCAGCTCTATAGGCACGTCAAAAGTCACTTTCACCTAGAAACTCCATTCACACTTTTTATTATTCAGCTTACTGTGGAGACACATGCTGGAACTTTCTTTTATTTTTATGTTTTGTAGTTTTTGAGTTATTTAACTTAAACGGCCAATGCATTCTCTATGGCAATAGCACAAACTTTGGCATGCTACTAGTCCTACATACTTACACCTAGCAACCCCATTCTAGCCTACTTAGGTTCATCTTACGGTGGACATGTTTGCCTGAAAAGGAATCTTTGAAATGTTTCATAGTTTTAGAAATATAGTGCTTTCAAATTTGAGACATTTAACATAGGGCTCAATGGCAGCTCTATAGGCACGTCAAAAGTCACTTTCACCTAGAAACTCCATTCACACTTTTTATTATTCAGCTTACTGTGGAGACACATGCTGGAACTTTTTTTTATTTTTATGTTTTGTAGTTTTTGAGTTATTTAACTTAAACGGCCAATGCATTCTCTATGGCAATAGCACAAACTTTGGCATGCTACTAGTCCTACATAGTTACACCTAGCAACCCCATTCTAGCCTACTTAGGTTCATCTTACGGTGGACATGTTTGCCTGAAAAGGAATCTTTGAAATGTTTCATAGTTTTAGAAATATAGTGCTTTCAAATTTGAGACATTTAACATAGGGCTCAATGGCAGCTCTATAGGCACGTCAAAAGTCACTTTCACCTAGAAACTCCATTCACACTTTTTATTATTCAGCTTACTGTGGAGACACATGCTGGAACTTTTTTAAATTTTTATGTTTTGTAGTTTTTGAGTTATTTAACTTAAACGGACAATGCATTCTCTATGGCAATAGCACAAACTTTGGCATGCTACTAGTCCTACATACTTACACCTAGCAACCCCATTCTAGCCTACTTAGGTTCATCTTACGGTGGACATGTTTGCCTGAAAAGGAATCTTTGAAATGTTTCATAGTTTAAGAAATATAGTGCTTTCAAATGTGAGACATTTAACATAGGGCTCAATGGCAGCTCTATAGGCACGTCAAAAGTCACTTTCACCTAGAAACTCCATTCACACTTTTTATTATTCAGCTTACTGTGGAGACACATGCTGGAACTTTTTTTTATTTTTATGTTTTGTAGTTTTTGAGTTATTTAACTTAAACGGCCAATGCATTTTCTATGGCAATAGCACAAACTTTGGCATGCTACTAGTCCTACATACTTACACCTAGCAACCCCATTCTAGCCTACTTAGGTTCATCTTACGGTGGACATGTTTGCCTGAAAAGGAATCTTTGAAATGTTTCATAGTTTAAGAAATATAGTGCTTTCAAATTTGAGACATTTAACATAGGGCTCAATGGCAGCTCTATAGGCACGTCAAAAGTCACTTTCACCTAGAAACTCCATTCACACTTTTTATTATTCAGCTTACTGTGGAGACACATGCTGGAACTTTTTTTTATTTTTATGTTTTGTAGTTTTTGAGTTATTTAACTTAAACGGCCAATGCATTCTCTATGGCAATAGCACAAACTTTGGCATGCTACTAGTCCTACATAGTTACACCTAGCAACCCCATTCTAGCCTACTTAGGTTCATCTTACGGTGGACATGTTTGCCTGAAAAGGAATCTTTGAAATGTTTCATAGTTTTAGAAATATAGTGCTTTCAAATTTGAGACATTTAACATAGGGCTCAATGGCAGCTCTATAGGCACGTCAAAAGTCACTTTCACCTAGAAACTCCATTCACACTTTTTATTATTCAGCTTACTGTGGAGACACATGCTGGAACTTTTTTAAATTTTTATGTTTTGTAGTTTTTGAGTTATTTAACTTAAACGGACAATGCATTCTCTATGGCAATAGCACAAACTTTGGCATGCTACTAGTCCTACATACTTACACCTAGCAACCCCATTCTAGCCTACTTAGGTTCATCTTACGGTGGACATGTTTGCCTGAAAAGGAATCTTTGAAATGTTTCATAGTTTAAGAAATATAGTGCTTTCAAATGTGAGACATTTAACATAGGGCTCAATGGCAGCTCTATAGGCACGTCAAAAGTCACTTTCACCTAGAAACTCCATTCACACTTTTTATTATTCAGCTTACTGTGGAGACACATGCTGGAACTTTTTTTTATTTTTATGTTTTGTAGTTTTTGAGTTATTTAACTTAAACGGCCAATGCATTTTCTATGGCAATAGCACAAACTTTGGCATGCTACTAGTCCTACATACTTACACCTAGCAACCCCATTCTAGCCTACTTAGGTTCATCTTACGGTGGACATGTTTGCCTGAAAAGGAATCTTTGAAATGTTTCATAGTTTAAGAAATATAGTGCTTTCAAATTTGAGACATTTAACATAGGGCTCAATGGCAGCTCTATAGGCACGTCAAAAGTCACTTTCACCTAGAAACTCCATTCACACTTTTTATTATTCAGCTTACTGTGGAGACACATGCTGGAACTTTTTTTTATTTTTATGTTTTGTAGTTTTTGAGTTATTTAACTTAAACGGCCAATGCATTCTCTATGGCAATAGCACAAACTTTGGCATGCTACTAGTCCTACATACTTACACCTAGCAACCCCATTCTAGCCTACTTAGGTTCATCTTACGGTGGACATGTTTGCCTGAAAAGGAATCTTTGAAATGTTTCATAGTTTAAGAAATATAGTGCTTTCAAATTTGAGACATTTAACATAGGGCTCAATGGCAGCTCTATAGGCACGTCAAAAGTCACTTTCACCTAGAAACTCCATTCACACTTTTTATTATTCAGCTTACTGTGGAGACACATGCTGGAACTTTTTTTTATTTTTATGTTTTGTAGTTTTTGATTTATTTAACTTAAACGGCCAATGCATTCTCTATGGCAATAGCACAAACTTTGGCATGCTACTAGTCCTACATACTTACACCTAGCAACCCCATTCTAGCCTACTTAGGTTCATCTTACGGTGGACATGTTTGCCTGAAAAGGAATCTTTGAAATGTTTCATAGTTTAAGGAATATAGTGCTTTCAAATTTGAGACATTTAACATAGGGCTCAATGGCAGCTCTATAGGCACGTCAAAAGTCACTTTCACCTAGAAACTCCATTCACACTTTTTATTATTCAGCTTACTGTGGAGACACATGCTGGAACTTTTTTTTATTTTTATGTTTTGTAGTTTTTGAGTTATTTAACTTAAACGGCCAATGCATTCTCTATGGCAATAGCACAAACTTTGGCATGCTACTAGTCCTACATACTTACACCTAGCAATCCCATTCTAGCCTACTTAGGTTCATCTTACGGTGGACATGTTTGCCTGAAAAGGAATCTTTGAAATGTTTCATAGTTTTAGAAATATAGTGCTTTCAAATTTGAGACATTTAACATAGGGCTCAATGGCAGCTCTATAGGCACGTCAAAAGTCACTTTCACTTAGAAACTCCATTCACACTTTTTATTATTCAGCTTACTGTGGAGACACATGCTGGAACTTTTTTTTATTTTTATGTTTTGTAGTTTTTGAGTTATTTAACTTAAACGGCCAATGCATTCTCTATGGCAATAGCACAAACTTTGGCATGCTACTAGTCCTACATACTTACACCTAGCAACCCCATTCTAGCCTACTTAGGTTCATCTTACGGTGGACATGTTTGCCTGAAAAGGAATCTTTGAAATGTTTCATAGTTTAAGGAATATAGTGCTTTCAAATTTGAGACATTTAACATAGGGCTCAATGGCAGCTCTATAGGCACGTCAAAAGTCACTTTCACCTAGAAACTCCATTCACACTTTTTATTATTCAGCTTACTGTGGAGACACATGCTGGAACTTTTTTTTATTTTTATGTTTTGTAGTTTTTGAGTTATTTAACTTAAACGGCCAATGCATTCTCTATGGCAATAGCACAAACTTTGGCATGCTACTAGTCCTACATACTTACACCTAGCAACCCCATTCTAGCCTACTTAGGTTCATCTTACGGTGGACATGTTTGCCTGAAAAGGAATCTTTGAAATGTTTCATAGTTTTAGAAATATAGTGCTTTCAAATTTGAGACATTTAACATAGGGCTCAATGGCAGCTCTATAGGCACGTCAAAAGTCACTTTCACCTAGAAACTCCATTCACACTTTTTATTATTCAGCTTACTGTGGAGACACATGCTGGAACTTTTTTTTATTTTTATGTTTTGTAGTTTTTGAGTTATTTAACTTAAACGGCCAATGCATTCTCTATGGCAATAGCACAAACTTTGGCATGCTACTAGTCCTACATACTTACACCTAGCAACCCCATTCTAGCCTACTTAGGTTCATCTTACGGTGGACATGTTTGCCTGAAAAGGAATCTTTGAAATGTTTCATAGTTTTAGAAATATAGTGCTTTCAAATTTGAGACATTTAACATAGGGCTCAATGGCAGCTCTATAGGCACGTCAAAAGTCACTTTCACCTAGAAACTCCATTCACACTTTTTATTATTCAGCTTACTGTGGAGACACATGCTGGAACTTTTTTTTATTTTTATGTTTTGTAGTTTTTGAGTTATTTAACTTAAACGGCCAATGCATTCTCTATGGCAATAGCACAAACTTTGGCATGCTACTAGTCCTACATACTTACACCTAGCAACCCCATTCTAGCCTACTTAGGTTCATCTTACGGTGGACATGTTTGCCTGAAAAGGAATCTTTGAAATGTTTCATAGTTTTAGAAATATAGTGCTTTCAAATTTGAGACATTTAACATAGGGCTCAATGGCAGCTCTATAGGCACGTCAAAAGTCACTTTCACTTAGAAACTCCATTCACACTTTTTATTATTCAGCTTACTGTGGAGACACATGCTGGAACTTTTTTTTATTTTTATGTTTTGTAGTTTTTGAGTTATTTAACTTAAACGGCCAATGCATTCTCTATGGCAATAGCACAAACTTTGGCATGCTACTAGTCCTACATACTTACACCTAGCAACCCCATTCTAGCCTACTTAGGTTCATCTTACGGTGGACATGTTTGCCTGAAAAGGAATCTTTGAAATGTTTCATAGTTTAAGAAATATAGTGCTTTCAAATTTGAGACATTTAACATAGGGCTCAATGGCAGCTCTATAGGCACGTCAAAAGTCACTTTCACCTAGAAACTCCATTCACACTTTTTATTATTCAGCTTACTGTGGAGACACATGCTGGAACTTTTTTTTATTTTTATGTTTTGTAGTTTTTGAGTTATTTAACTTAAACGGCCAATGCATTCTCTATGGCAATAGCACAAACTTTGGCATGCTACTAGTCCTACATACTTACACCTAGCAACCCCATTCTAGCCTACTTAGGTTCATCTTACGGTGGACATGTTTGCCTGAAAAGGAATCTTTGAAATGTTTCATAGTTTAAGGAATATAGTGCTTTCAGATTTGAGACATTTAACATAGGGCTCAATGGCAGCTCTATAGGCACGTCAAAAGTCACTTTCACCTAGAAACTCCATTCACACTTTTTATTATTCAGCTTACTGTGGAGACACATGCTGGAACTTTTTTTTATTTTTATGTTTTGTAGTTTTTGAGTTATTTAACTTAAACGGCCAATGCATTCTCTATGGCAATAGCACAAACTTTGGCATGCTACTAGTCCTACATACTTACACCTAGCAACCCCATTCTAGCCTACTTAGGTTCATCTTACGGTGGACATGTTTGCCTGAAAAGGAATCTTTGAAATGTTTCATAGTTTTAGAAATATAGTGCTTTCAAATTTGAGACATTTAACATAGGGCTCAATGGCAGCTCTATAGGCACGTCAAAAGTCACTTTCACTTAGAAACTCCATTCACACTTTTTATTATTCAGCTTACTGTGGAGACACATGCTGGAACTTTTTTTTATTTTTATGTTTTGTAGTTTTTGAGTTATTTAACTTAAACGGCCAATGCATTCTCTATGGCAATAGCACAAACTTTGGCATGCTACTAGTCCTACATACTTACACCTAGCAACCCCATTCTAGCCTACTTAGGTTCATCTTACGGTGGACATGTTTGCCTGAAAAGGAATCTTTGAAATGTTTCATAGTTTAAGAAATATAGTGCTTTCAAATTTGAGACATTTAACATAGGGCTCAATGGCAGCTCTATAGGCACGTCAAAAGTCACTTTCACCTAGAAACTCCATTCACACTTTTTATTATTCAGCTTACTGTGGAGACACATGCTGGAACTTTTTTTTATTTTTATGTTTTGTAGTTTTTGAGTTATTTAACTTAAACGGCCAATGCATTCTCTATGGCAATAGCACAAACTTTGGCATGCTACTAGTCCTACATACTTACACCTAGCAACCCCATTCTAGCCTACTTAGGTTCATCTTACGGTGGACATGTTTGCCTGAAAAGGAATCTTTGAAATGTTTCATAGTTTAAGGAATATAGTGCTTTCAAATTTGAGACATTTAACATAGGGCTCAATGGCAGCTCTATAGGCACGTCAAAAGTCACTTTCACCTAGAAACTCCATTCACACTTTTTATTATTCAGCTTACTGTGGAGACACATGCTGGAACTTTTTTTTATTTTTATGTTTTGTAGTTTTTGAGTTATTTAACTTAAACGGCCAATGCATTCTCTATGGCAATAGCACAAACTTTGGCATGCTACTAGTCCTACATACTTACACCTAGCAACCCCATTCTAGCCTACTTAGGTTCATCTTACGGTGGACATGTTTGCCTGAAAAGGAATCTTTGAAATGTTTCATAGTTTTAGAAATATAGTGCTTTCAAATTTGAGACATTTAACATAGGACTCAATGGCAGCTCTATAGGCACGTCAAAAGTCACTTTCACCTAGAAACTCCATTCACACTTTTTATTATTCAGCTTACTGTGGAGACACATGCTGGAACTTTTTTTTATTTTTATGTTTTGTAGTTTTTGAGTTATTTAACTTAAACGGCCAATGCATTATCTATGGCAATAGCACAAACTTTGGCATGCTACTAGTCCTACATACTTACACCTAGCAACCCCATTCTAGCCTACTTAGGTTCATCTTACGGTGGACATGTTTGCCTGAAAAGGAATCTTTGAAATGTTTCATAGTTTTAGAAATATAGTGCTTTCAAATTTGAGACATTTAACATAGGGCTCAATGGCAGCTCTATAGGCACGTCAAAAGTCACTTTCACCTAGAAACTCCATTCACACTTTTTATTATTCAGCTTACTGTGGAGACACATGCTGGAACTTTTTTTTATTTTTATGTTTTGTAGTTTTTGAGTTATTTAACTTAAACGGCCAATGCATTCTCTATGGCAATAGCACAAACTTTGGCATGCTACTAGTCCTACATACTTACACCTAGCAACCCCATTCTAGCCTACTTAGGTTCATCTTACGGTGGACATGTTTGCCTGAAAAGGAATCTTTGAAATGTTTCATAGTTTTAGAAATATAGTGCTTTCAAATTTGAGACATTTAACATAGGGCTCAATGGCAGCTCTATAGGCACGTCAAAAGTCACTTTCACCTAGAAACTCCATTCACACTTTTTATTATTCAGCTTACTGTGGAGACACATGCTGGAACTTTTTTTTATTTTTATGTTTTGTAGTTTTTGAGTTATTTAACTTAAACGGCCAATGCATTCTCTATGGCAATAGCACAAACTTTGGCATGCTACTAGTCCTACATACTTACACCTAGCAACCCCATTCTAGCCTACTTAGGTTCATCTTACGGTGGACATGTTTGCCTGAAAAGGAATCTTTGAAATGTTTCATAGTTTTAGAAATATAGTGCTTTCAAATTTGAGACATTTAACATAGGGCTCAATGGCAGCTCTATAGGCACGTCAAAAGTCACTTTCACCTAGAAACTCCATTCACACTTTTTATTATTCAGCTTACTGTGGAGACACATGCTGGAACTTTTTTTTATTTTTATGTTTTGTAGTTTTTGAGTTATTTAACTTAAACGGCCAATGCATTCTCTATGGCAATAGCACAAACTTTGGCATGCTACTAGTCCTACATACTTACACCTAGCAACCCCATTCTAGCCTACTTAGGTTCATCTTACGGTGGACATGTTTGCCTGAAAAGGAATCTTTGAAATGTTTCATAGTTTAAGAAATATAGTGCTTTCAAATTTGAGACATTTAACATAGGGCTCAATGGCAGCTCTATAGGCACGTCAAAAGTCACTTTCACCTAGAAACTCCATTCACACTTTTTATTATTCAGCTTACTGTGGAGACACATGCTGGAACTTTTTTTTATTTTTATGTTTTGTAGTTTTTGAGTTATTTAACTTAAACGGCCAATGCATTCTCTATGGCAATAGCACAAACTTTGGCATGCTACTAGTCCTACATACTTACACCTAGCAACCCCATTCTAGCCTACTTAGGTTCATCTTACGGTGGACATGTTTGCCTGAAAAGGAATCTTTGAAATGTTTCATAGTTTAAGGAATATAGTGCTTTCAAATTTGAGACATTTAACATAGGGCTCAATGGCAGCTCTATAGGCACGTCAAAAGTCACTTTCACCTAGAAACTCCATTCACACTTTTTATTATTCAGCTTACTGTGGAGACACATGCTGGAACTTTTTTTTATTTTTATGTTTTGTAGTTTTTGAGTTATTTAACTTAAACGGCCAATGCATTCTCTATGGCAATAGCACAAACTTTGGCATGCTACTAGTCCTACATACTTACACCTAGCAACCCCATTCTAGCCTACTTAGGTTCATCTTACGGTGGACATGTTTGCCTGAAAAGGAATCTTTGAAATGTTTCATAGTTTTAGAAATATAGTGCTTTCAAATTTGAGACATTTAACATAGGGCTCAATGGCAGCTCTATAGGCACGTCAAAAGTCACTTTCACCTAGAAACTCCATTCACACTTTTTATTATTCAGCTTACTGTGGAGACACATGCTGGAACTTTATTTAATTTTTATGTTTTGTAGTTTTTGAGTTATTTAACTTAAACGGCCAATGCATTCTCTATGGCAATAGCACAAACTTTGGCATGCTACTAGTCCTACATACTTACACCTAGCAACCCCATTCTAGCCTACTTAGGTTCATCTTACGGTGGACATGTTTGCCTGAAAAGGAATCTTTGAAATGTTTCATAGTTTTAGAAATATAGTGCTTTCAAATTTGAGACATTTAACATAGGGCTCAATGGCAGCTCTATAGGCACGTCAAAAGTCACTTTCACCTAGAAACTCCATTCACACTTTTTATTATTCAGCTTACTGTGGAGACACATGCTGGAACTTTTTTTTATTTTTATGTTTTGTAGTTTTTGAGTTATTTAACTTAAACGGCCAATGCATTCTCTATGGCAATAGCACAAACTTTGGCATGCTACTAGTCCTACATACTTACACCTAGCAACCCCATTCTAGCCTACTTAGGTTCATCTTACGGTGGACATGTTTGCCTGAAAAGGAATCTTTGAAATGTTTCATAGTTTTAGAAATATAGTGCTTTCAAATTTGAGACATTTAACATAGGGCTCAATGGCAGCTCTATAGGCACGTCAAAAGTCACTTTCACCTAGAAACTCCATTCACACTTTTTATTATTCAGCTTACTGTGGAGACACATGCTGGAACTTTTTTTTATTTTTATGTTTTGTAGTTTTTGAGTTATTTAACTTAAACGGCCAATGCATTCTCTATGGCAATAGCACAAACTTTGGCATGCTACTAGTCCTACATACTTACACCTAGCAACCCCATTCTAGCCTACTTAGGTTCATCTTACGGTGGACATGTTTGCCTGAAAAGGAATCTTTGAAATGTTTCATAGTTTTAGAAATATAGTGCTTTCAAATTTGAGACATTTAACATAGGGCTCAATGGCAGCTCTATAGGCACGTCAAAAGTCACTTTCACCTAGAAACTCCATTCACACTTTTTATTATTCAGCTTACTGTGGAGACACATGCTGGAACTTTTTTTTATTTTTATGTTTTGTAGTTTTTGAGTTATTTAACTTAAACGGCCAATGCATTCTCTATGGCAATAGCACAAACTTTGGCATGCTACTAGTCCTACATACTTACACCTAGCAACCCCATTCTAGCCTACTTAGGTTCATCTTACGGTGGACATGTTTGCCTGAAAAGGAATCTTTGAAATGTTTCATAGTTTTAGAAATATAGTGCTTTCAAATTTGAGACATTTAACATAGGGCTCAATGGCAGCTCTATAGGCACGTCAAAAGTCACTTTCACCTAGAAACTCCATTCACACTTTTTATTATTCAGCTTACTGTGGAGACACATGCTGGAACTTTTTTTTATTTTTATGTTTTGTAGTTTTTGAGTTATTTAACTTAAACGGCCAATGTATTCTCTATGGCAATAGCACAAACTTTGGCATGCTACTAGTCCTACATACTTACACCTAGCAACCCCATTCTAGCCTACTTAGGTTCATGTTACGGTGGACATGTTTGCCTGAAAAGGAATCTTTGAAATGTTTCATAGTTTTAGAAATATAGTGCTTTCAAATTTACAATGGGGCTCAATGGCAAAAATGATGAAAAACGGCGTGCTATAGTATGCCGTACGATATGGTCCAAAATGATGAAAAACAAGATTTAAAAAAATATCTAAAAATGATGGGCTATAACCCATCGTTTTTTTATTTTTTATTTTTTTTCAAATCCTCAAAAATGATGAAAAACGGCGTGCTATAGTATGCCGTACGATATGGGCTATAGCCCATGGTCCAAAATGATGAAAAACGAGGATATTATTTTTTTCAAAAAATAAAAAAAACAATGGGCTATAACCCATCGTTTTTTTCATTTTTTCATTTTTTCCAAATCCTCAAAAATGATGAAAAACGGCGTGCTATAGTATGCCGTACGATATGGGCTATAGCCCATGGTCCAAAATGATGAAAAACGAGGATATTACTTTTTTTCAAAAATTAAAAAAAACAATGGGCTATAACCCATCGTTTTTTTCATTTTTCCATTTTTTTCAAATCCTCAAAAATGATGAAAAACGGCGTGCTATAGTATGCCGTACGATATGGGCTATAGCCCATGGTCCAAAATGATGAAAAACGAGGATTTTTTATTTTTCAAAAAACAATGGGCTATAACCCATCGTTTTTTTCATTTTTTCATTTTTTTCAAACCCTCAAAAATGATGAAAAACGGCGTGCTATAGTATGCCGTACGATATGGGCTATAGCCCATGGTCCAAAATGATGAAAAACAAGGATATTCTTTTTTTCAAAAATTTAAAAAAACAATGGGCTATAACCCATCGTTTCTTTAATTCTTTAATTTTTTCCAAATCCTCAAAAATGATGAAAAACGGCGTGCTACAGTATAGTATGCCGTACGATATGGGCTATAGCCCATATCCTTGCGGTGTATAGCGGTGTATGAAATGGGTGTTGCGGAGGATGAGAGCATCCTCCGCAACACAATGCATTCTCTATGGCAATAGCACAAACTTTGGCATGCTACTAGTCCTACATACTTACACCTAGCAACCCCATTCTAGCCTACTTAGGTTCATCTTACGGTGGACATGTTTGCCTGAAAAGGAATCTTTGAAATGTTTCATAGTTTAAGAAATATAGTGCTTTCAAATTTGAGACATTTAACATAGGGCTCAATGGCAGCTCTATAGGCACGTCAAAAGTCACTTTCACCTAGAAACTCCATTCACACTTTTTATTATTCAGCTTACTGTGGAGACACATGCTGGAACTTTTTTTTATTTTTATGTTTTGTAGTTTTTGAGTTATTTAACTTAAACGGCCAATGCATTCTCTATGGCAATAGCACAAACTTTGGCATGCTACTAGTCCTACATACTTACACCTAGCAACCCCATTCTAGCCTACTTAGGTTCATCTTACGGTGGACATGTTTGCCTGAAAAGGAATCTTTGAAATGTTTCATAGTTTAAGAAATATAGTGCTTTCAAATTTGAGACATTTAACATAGGGCTCAATGGCAGCTCTATAGGCACGTCAAAAGTCACTTTCACCTAGAAACTCCATTCACACTTTTTATTATTCAGCTTACTGTGGAGACACATGCTGGAACTTTTTTTTATTTTTATGTTTTGTAGTTTTTGAGTTATTTAACTTAAACGGCCAATGCATTCTCTATGGCAATAGCACAAACTTTGGCATGCTACTAGTCCTACATACTTACACCTAGCAACCCCATTCTAGCCTACTTAGGTTCATCTTACGGTGGACATGTTTGCCTGAAAAGGAATCTTTGAAATGTTTCATAGTTTAAGGAATATAGTGCTTTCAAATTTGAGACATTTAACATAGGGCTCAATGGCAGCTCTATAGGCACGTCAAAAGTCACTTTCACCTAGAAACTCCATTCACACTTTTTATTATTCAGCTTACTGTGGAGACACATGCTGGAACTTTTTTTTATTTTTATGTTTTGTAGTTTTTGAGTTATTTAACTTAAACGGCCAATGCATTCTCTATGGCAATAGCACAAACTTTGGCATGCTACTAGTCCTACATACTTACACCTAGCAACCCCATTCTAGCCTACTTAGGTTCATCTTACGGTGGACATGTTTGCCTGAAAAGGAATCTTTGAAATGTTTCATAGTTTTAGAAATATAGTGCTTTCAAATTTGAGACATTTAACATAGGGCTCAATGGCAGCTCTATAGGCACGTCAAAAGTCACTTTCACCTAGAAACTCCATTCACACTTTTTATTATTCAGCTTACTGTGGAGACACATGCTGGAACTTTATTTAATTTTTATGTTTTGTAGTTTTTGAGTTATTTAACTTAAACGGCCAATGCATTCTCTATGGCAATAGCACAAACTTTGGCATGCTACTAGTCCTACATACTTACACCTAGCAACCCCATTCTAGCCTACTTAGGTTCATCTTACGGTGGACATGTTTGCCTGAAAAGGAATCTTTGAAATGTTTCATAGTTTTAGAAATATAGTGCTTTCAAATTTGAGACATTTAACATAGGGCTCAATGGCAGCTCTATAGGCACGTCAAAAGTCACTTTCACCTAGAAACTCCATTCACACTTTTTATTATTCAGCTTACTGTGGAGACACATGCTGGAACTTTTTTTTATTTTTATGTTTTGTAGTTTTTGAGTTATTTAACTTAAACGGCCAATGCATTCTCTATGGCAATAGCACAAACTTTGGCATGCTACTAGTCCTACATACTTACACCTAGCAACCCCATTCTAGCCTACTTAGGTTCATCTTACGGTGGACATGTTTGCCTGAAAAGGAATCTTTGAAATGTTTCATAGTTTTAGAAATATAGTGCTTTCAAATTTGAGACATTTAACATAGGGCTCAATGGCAGCTCTATAGGCACGTCAAAAGTCACTTTCACCTAGAAACTCCATTCACACTTTTTATTATTCAGCTTACTGTGGAGACACATGCTGGAACTTTTTTTTATTTTTATGTTTTGTAGTTTTTGAGTTATTTAACTTAAACGGCCAATGCATTCTCTATGGCAATAGCACAAACTTTGGCATGCTACTAGTCCTACATACTTACACCTAGCAACCCCATTCTAGCCTACTTAGGTTCATCTTACGGTGGACATGTTTGCCTGAAAAGGAATATTTGAAATGTTTCATAGTTTTAGAAATATAGTGCTTTCAAATTTGAGACATTTAACATAGGGCTCAATGGCAGCTCTATAGGCACGTCAAAAGTCACTTTCACCTAGAAACTCCATTCACACTTTTTATTATTCAGCTTACTGTGGAGACACATGCTGGAACTTTTTTTTATTTTTATGTTTTGTAGTTTTTGAGTTATTTAACTTAAACGGCCAATGCATTCTCTATGGCAATAGCACAAACTTTGGCATGCTACTAGTCCTACATACTTACACCTAGCAACCCCATTCTAGCCTACTTAGGTTCATCTTACGGTGGACATGTTTGCCTGAAAAGGAATCTTTGAAATGTTTCATAGTTTTAGAAATATAGTGCTTTCAAATTTGAGACATTTAACATAGGGCTCAATGGCAGCTCTATAGGCACGTCAAAAGTCACTTTCACCTAGAAACTCCATTCACACTTTTTATTATTCAGCTTACTGTGGAGACACATGCTGGAACTTTTTTTTATTTTTATGTTTTGTAGTTTTTGAGTTATTTAACTTAAACGGCCAATGTATTCTCTATGGCAATAGCACAAACTTTGGCATGCTACTAGTCCTACATACTTACACCTAGCAACCCCATTCTAGCCTACTTAGGTTCATGTTACGGTGGACATGTTTGCCTGAAAAGGAATCTTTGAAATGTTTCATAGTTTTAGAAATATAGTGCTTTCAAATTTACAATGGGGCTCAATGGCAAAAATGATGAAAAACGGCGTGCTATAGTATGCCGTACGATATGGTCCAAAATGATGAAAAACAAGATTTAAAAAAATATCTAAAAATGATGGGCTATAACCCATCGTTTTTTTTATTTTTTATTTTTTTTTCAAATCCTCAAAAATGATGAAAAACGGCGTGCTATAGTATGCCGTACGATATGGGCTATAGCCCATGGTCCAAAATGATGAAAAACGAGGATATTATTTTTTTCAAAAAATAAAAAAAACAATGGGCTATAACCCATCGTTTTTTTCATTTTTTCATTTTTTCCAAATCCTCAAAAATGATGAAAAACGGCGTGCTATAGTATGCCGTACGATATGGGCTATAGCCCATGGTCCAAAATGATGAAAAACGAGGATATTACTTTTTTTCAAAAATTAAAAAAAACAATGGGCTATAACCCATCGTTTTTTTCATTTTTCCATTTTTTCCAAATCCTCAAAAATGATGAAAAACGGCGTGCTATAGTATGCCGTACGATATGGGCTATAGCCCATGGTCCAAAATGATGAAAAACGAGGATTTTTTATTTTTCAAAAAACAATGGGCTATAACCCATCGTTTTTTTCATTTTTTCATTTTTTTCAAACCCTCAAAAATGATGAAAAACGGCGTGCTATAGTATGCCGTACGATATGGGCTATAGCCCATGGTCCAAAATGATGAAAAACAAGGATATTCTTTTTTTCAAAAATTTAAAAAAACAATGGGCTATAACCCATCGTTTCTTTAATTCTTTAATTTTTTCCAAATCCTCAAAAATGATGAAAAACGGCGTGCTACAGTATAGTATGCCGTACGATATGGGCTATAGCCCATATCCTTGCGGTGTATAGCGGTGTATGAAATGGGTGTTGCGGAGGATGAGAGCATCCTCCGCAACACAATGCATTCTCTATGGCAATAGCACAAACTTTGGCATGCTACTAGTCCTACATACTTACACCTAGCAACCCCATTCTAGCCTACTTAGGTTCATCTTACGGTGGACATGTTTGCCTGAAAAGGAATCTTTGAAATGTTTCATAGTTTTAGAAATATAGTGCTTTCAAATTTGAGACATTTAACATAGGGCTCAATGGCAGCTCTATAGGCACGTCAAAAGTCACTTTCACCTAGAAACTCCATTCACACTTTTTATTATTCAGCTTACTGTGGAGACACATGCTGGAACTTTATTTAATTTTTATGTTTTGTAGTTTTTGAGTTATTTAACTTAAACGGCCAATGCATTCTCTATGGCAATAGCACAAACTTTGGCATGCTACTAGTCCTACATACTTACACCTAGCAACCCCATTCTAGCCTACTTAGGTTCATCTTACGGTGGACATGTTTGCCTGAAAAGGAATCTTTGAAATGTTTCATAGTTTTAGAAATATAGTGCTTTCAAATTTGAGACATTTAACATAGGGCTCAATGGCAGCTCTATAGGCACGTCAAAAGTCACTTTCACCTAGAAACTCCATTCACACTTTTTATTATTCAGCTTACTGTGGAGACACATGCTGGAACTTTTTTTTATTTTTATGTTTTGTAGTTTTTGAGTTATTTAACTTAAACGGCCAATGCATTCTCTATGGCAATAGCACAAACTTTGGCATGCTACTAGTCCTACATACTTACACCTAGCAACCCCATTCTAGCCTACTTAGGTTCATCTTACGGTGGACATGTTTGCCTGAAAAGGAATCTTTGAAATGTTTCATAGTTTTAGAAATATAGTGCTTTCAAATTTGAGACATTTAACATAGGGCTCAATGGCAGCTCTATAGGCACGTCAAAAGTCACTTTCACCTAGAAACTCCATTCACACTTTTTATTATTCAGCTTACTGTGGAGACACATGCTGGAACTTTTTTTTATTTTTATGTTTTGTAGTTTTTGAGTTATTTAACTTAAACGGCCAATGCATTCTCTATGGCAATAGCACAAACTTTGGCATGCTACTAGTCCTACATACTTACACCTAGCAACCCCATTCTAGCCTACTTAGGTTCATCTTACGGTGGACATGTTTGCCTGAAAAGGAATATTTGAAATGTTTCATAGTTTTAGAAATATAGTGCTTTCAAATTTGAGACATTTAACATAGGGCTCAATGGCAGCTCTATAGGCACGTCAAAAGTCACTTTCACCTAGAAACTCCATTCACACTTTTTATTATTCAGCTTACTGTGGAGACACATGCTGGAACTTTTTTTTATTTTTATGTTTTGTAGTTTTTGAGTTATTTAACTTAAACGGCCAATGCATTCTCTATGGCAATAGCACAAACTTTGGCATGCTACTAGTCCTACATACTTACACCTAGCAACCCCATTCTAGCCTACTTAGGTTCATCTTACGGTGGACATGTTTGCCTGAAAAGGAATCTTTGAAATGTTTCATAGTTTTAGAAATATAGTGCTTTCAAATTTGAGACATTTAACATAGGGCTCAATGGCAGCTCTATAGGCACGTCAAAAGTCACTTTCACCTAGAAACTCCATTCACACTTTTTATTATTCAGCTTACTGTGGAGACACATGCTGGAACTTTTTTTTATTTTTATGTTTTGTAGTTTTTGAGTTATTTAACTTAAACGGCCAATGTATTCTCTATGGCAATAGCACAAACTTTGGCATGCTACTAGTCCTACATACTTACACCTAGCAACCCCATTCTAGCCTACTTAGGTTCATGTTACGGTGGACATGTTTGCCTGAAAAGGAATCTTTGAAATGTTTCATAGTTTTAGAAATATAGTGCTTTCAAATTTACAATGGGGCTCAATGGCAAAAATGATGAAAAACGGCGTGCTATAGTATGCCGTACGATATGGTCCAAAATGATGAAAAACAAGATTTAAAAAAATATCTAAAAATGATGGGCTATAACCCATCGTTTTTTTTATTTTTTATTTTTTTTTCAAATCCTCAAAAATGATGAAAAACGGCGTGCTATAGTATGCCGTACGATATGGGCTATAGCCCATGGTCCAAAATGATGAAAAACGAGGATATTATTTTTTTCAAAAAATAAAAAAAACAATGGGCTATAACCCATCGTTTTTTTCATTTTTTCATTTTTTCCAAATCCTCAAAAATGATGAAAAACGGCGTGCTATAGTATGCCGTACGATATGGGCTATAGCCCATGGTCCAAAATGATGAAAAACGAGGATATTACTTTTTTTCAAAAATTAAAAAAAACAATGGGCTATAACCCATCGTTTTTTTCATTTTTCCATTTTTTCCAAATCCTCAAAAATGATGAAAAACGGCGTGCTATAGTATGCCGTACGATATGGGCTATAGCCCATGGTCCAAAATGATGAAAAACGAGGATTTTTTATTTTTCAAAAAACAATGGGCTATAACCCATCGTTTTTTTCATTTTTTCATTTTTTTCAAACCCTCAAAAATGATGAAAAACGGCGTGCTATAGTATGCCGTACGATATGGGCTATAGCCCATGGTCCAAAATGATGAAAAACAAGGATATTCTTTTTTTCAAAAATTTAAAAAAACAATGGGCTATAACCCATCGTTTCTTTAATTCTTTAATTTTTTCCAAATCCTCAAAAATGATGAAAAACGGCGTGCTACAGTATAGTATGCCGTACGATATGGGCTATAGCCCATATCCTTGCGGTGTATAGCGGTGTATGAAATGGGTGTTGCGGAGGATGAGAGCATCCTCCGCAACACAATGCATTCTCTATGGCAATAGCACAAACTTTGGCATGCTACTAGTCCTACATACTTACACCTAGCAACCCCATTCTAGCCTACTTAGGTTCATCTTACGGTGGACATGTTTGCCTGAAAAGGAATCTTTGAAATGTTTCATAGTTTAAGAAATATAGTGCTTTCAAATTTGAGACATTTAACATAGGGCTCAATGGCAGCTCTATAGGCACGTCAAAAGTCACTTTCACCTAGAAACTCCATTCACACTTTTTATTATTCAGCTTACTGTGGAGACACATGCTGGAACTTTTTTTTATTTTTATGTTTTGTAGTTTTTGAGTTATTTAACTTAAACGGCCAATGCATTCTCTATGGCAATAGCACAAACTTTGGCATGCTACTAGTCCTACATACTTACACCTAGCAACCCCATTCTAGCCTACTTAGGTTCATCTTACGGTGGACATGTTTGCCTGAAAAGGAATCTTTGAAATGTTTCATAGTTTAAGAAATATAGTGCTTTCAAATTTGAGACATTTAACATAGGGCTCAATGGCAGCTCTATAGGCACGTCAAAAGTCACTTTCACCTAGAAACTCCATTCACACTTTTTATTATTCAGCTTACTGTGGAGACACATGCTGGAACTTTTTTTTATTTTTATGTTTTGTAGTTTTTGAGTTATTTAACTTAAACGGCCAATGCATTCTCTATGGCAATAGCACAAACTTTGGCATGCTACTAGTCCTACATACTTACACCTAGCAACCCCATTCTAGCCTACTTAGGTTCATCTTACGGTGGACATGTTTGCCTGAAAAGGAATCTTTGAAAGGTGTCATAGTTTTAGAAATATAGTGCTTTCAAATTTGAGACTTTTAACATGGGGCTCAATGGCAGATTTTGGCACGTCAAAAAATCACTTTCACCTAGAAACTCCATTCACACTTTATTTTATTCAGCTTACTGTGGAGACACATGCTGGAACGTTTTACTTTGAAATGTTTTGTAGTTTCTGAGTTATTTAACTTAAACGCCCAATGCATTCTCTATGGCAATAGCACAAACTTTGGCATGCTACTAGTCCTACATACTTAAACCTACCAACCCCATTCTAGCCTTACTTAGGTTCATCTTACGGTGGACATGTTTGCCTGAAAAGGAATCTTTGAAAGGTTTGTGCTATTGCCATAGAGAATGCATTGGGCATTTAAGTTAAATAACTCAGAAACTACAAAGCATTTAAAAGTAAAAAGTTCCAGCATGTGTCTCCACAGTAAGCTGGTGAAAGGTGAAAGTGATTTTTTTACTCTCCTCCTGCCTGGGGCCCTCTCGCCTACTCTCCTCCTGCTTGACCCCCCCTGGCCTACTCTCCTCCTTCCTGGGGCCTCCTTGCCTACTCTCCTCCTGCCTGGGGCCCCCTCGCCTACTCTCCTCCTGTCTGGGGCGCCCTCGCCTACTCTCCTCCTGCCTGGGGTCCCCTCACCTACTCTCCTCCTGTCATCCCACTAAGTATTCTATGGATATTATCTGATTTATCCACCGGGCCACTTAATGGCACACAGTCATACCTACTCTAGGTGATGGTGATTTGAACCAGCACCATCCTATGTTGGGTTTGAACCGGCAGACTTCTACTAGGTATTCTATGGATATTATCTGATTTATCCACCATCCACCAGGGCTCTTAACTGCACACTCCTACCTACTCAGCATCCTACTAGGAGTATGTGGCTGGCATACTTCTACTAGGATATGGATATGGACAGTGTCAGTGATCTATGGATATCAATTATCCACTGTCTGTGATTTGAACCGGTTTTGAACTATTAGATATACTACGGATAACATTTGACTTACCCGTTGGGCCACTGAGGCACACAATCATGGGAAATTTCTCTGCTGCTTTAAAGTTGTCCTTCTGAAAGTCAGTGTGCAAAGCAAAGTGTCACAGAGCCACATGACTAATGTGGGATTTGAACCCTGGACCTGTGGATCACAAGCACAGCCACTCATCACACTGAGCTAACTGCTGGTTACTACAACACAGCTTTTCTGTGCTACTTGATGTTAGTGTGGAATGCAAAGTGTCACAGTAAAGACTGGGGTGGGATTGGCCCCTTCATTCTTTTGTTTGAACTTGAGTGGGGTTTGAACCCACCGTCTCCCGATCATGTGGCAGCGTTCTAACACACTGAGCCACTGGTTCCAGACAATTCACACTGCTTTTTTGTTTGTTTTGTTCTTCTGTAAATCGGTATTGAAAGTAATGAATTGAGTGGGGCTTGAACTTACCATCTCCCGATTATGTGGCCAATGTTCTAACACACTGAGCCACTGGTTCCAGACAATTCACACTGCTTTGTTGTTTGTTTTGTTCTCCTGAAATTGGTCTTGTTCATCTAGTTTTTCACCCAGTGAGATCAGCCTAAGAGTCATAGGATTTTCTGTACCTCATTTCAACTGCCGAAAGCCTGGATTGAACCAGGGACCTTTAGATATTCAGTCTAATGCTCTACCAACTGCGCTATTTTGGCTTGTAAGTGTCACATCCAGAATATATTTTTCAATGTATTGTTAGTTCTCAAACAAATAAACTCATACAGTTTTCCCCCACTGAGATCAGCCTGGGAGTCATACAGTTTTCTGTACCTCATTTGACCTGCTGAAAACCGGTTCCATTTGTACACTGTCAAAGTCACTAACTTATACTATCAACATATAGACCCTCTACAACAGTGGTTCCCAAACCTTTTCTTGTCAAGGACCCCCGAATTTACACTTTATTAGCCCGTGGAACCTAACCCGACTATAATCCATGGTCAAAAACGATGAAAAACGAGGATTTGACAAAAGACAAAATCACTTCCAGACCATGGGCTATAGTCCATCGTGTCGGAGTGATTTTCGTCCTCAAAAATGATGAAAAACGGCATGCTACAGTACCCTAACCCTAACCCTTGATCGTAGGAGATAGTAATGTAGAACTCTACATATCGAGTGCTATCCAGTCATAAAATTTGAACACTTGAAGAAACTACTACAGAAAACTGGAAACACTGCCAATGTGGCGCACTGCATCCTATCCGTAGGAATGAACAATCGACAGCAGGACGGAAGACAATGAGGGCGGACACAAGTGTGGCCTACATGGGTCACATATAATTCGCCCAGCTGGTACCCACTTAAGGCCCAATCAGATCTTAGTTCAAACCCAGATAGGCAAACACAGGTGGCGCACACATGGTTCTGAAATAAAATGGCCCATTTGGATACCACCTAAGATGCAGTTAGAAACCCACGTAAGCCCATATGGGCTAACACGGGTGGGCCCTTTGTGAAAACTGGGTGCACGGCCCACTTGGAACCCATGCCCATAGCCCATGTCAAAACCCAATTGGGCCCAGATGGACATGTTAGCTGGGCTATAGTCCATCGTCTCGGAGTGCATGCTAGGGTGCCATTTTTCACGATTTCTGAGGATTTGAAAAAAAGGTGAAAATCACGGAAAAGCGACAGGCTATAGTCCATCGTCTCGGAGCGCATGCTATAGGGTACCATTTTTCACGATTTCGGAGGATTAAAAAATATATATATATATATCGGAAAAGCGACAGGCTATAGTCCATCGTCTCGGAGCACATGCTATAGGGTGCCATTTTTCACGATTTCGGAGGATTTGAAAAAAAGGTGAAAATCACGGAAAAGCGACAGGCTATATAGTCCATCGTCTCGGAGCGCATGCTATAGGGTACCATTTTTCACGATTTCGGAGGATTAAAAAAAAATATATATATATCGGAAAAGCGACAGGCTATAGTCCATCGTCTCGGAGCGCATGCTATAGGGTGCCATTTTTCACGATTTCGGAGGATTAAAAAATATATATATATCGGAAAAGCGACAGGCTATATAGTCCATCGTCTCGGAGCGCATGCTATAGGGTGCCATTTTTCACGATTTCGGAGGATTTGAAAGTCTTTCAAATCCTCCGTCTGCCGTCTCCGTCTAGGTACTACCTTCTAGTAGAAGGTACTACCTTCTAGTAATCTTCACTGTGGACCACATTTTGGAGAAAAATGGAAAGCTGAGGAGATTCTCAGAGAGCATGGTGGCTCTCTGTGATAAGCTGCTGTCTATGTGAGCCACAGGTCGTCGGTTCAAGTTCAGCCCATAACCCATGGTCTCGGACGGCATACTATAGCATGCCGTTTTTCATCTTTTGAGACCATCAGCTATAGCCCATGGTCTCGGAGTGATTTTAGTATTTTTTCAAATCCTCGTTTTTCATTTTCGACAAAAATCTCGAACAAAAATCGCGAACAAAAATCACGAGCAAAAATCGCAAGCAAACAAAATCGTGTACAAAACTCACGAACAAAACTCACGTACATAAAAATCACGTACATAAAAAGAACGTAGCCTACATAAAAAGAACGTACATAAAAATGTACAAAATCACGTACAAAAGATCAGTTACAAAAAACACGTACAAAAATCACGTAGGCCTACAAAAATCACGTACAACAAACACATACAAAACACATACAAAAATCATGTACAATACTTCAATCAATCAATCAGTCCGACGGGTCCTTGGGAGACGAACATGTACGTGTGAAATGTCAACAGTTGGCTACACAGAGTTGTGCACATGCACTAGCTCTGCTGCAGCACACGTACCATAAACGGTCATTAGGGGGAGCCATAGTACAGTCTACAGTGTAATGCAGTGGGGAACAGCTATTGATTCATTGATTGAATACTTTATTGGCAGAAATGTAATCATACAGGAGGGGGTACAGTCTCAACACATGTCCAAAGACCAAAGGGATCACCAGTCTTGTTTCCATCCAGGTCCTGGGTAATCAATTCTTAATCATGACCTTTTTTTTTTAAATACCGTGGAATACCGAGGTTAGGTATTATAGGTTACCAATACCGGCACCATACCGTATTGTAAAATGGCACCGTGGTATGCGTAATAGTGAGTATATAGTGAGTATACACTATACAGTGAGCATATTGAGCATACACAGTACAGTGAGTACACTACTGCAGAGCTCAAGAACCATGATGTTGGATAGGAAATTGTGGAGGGCAGCGCCATCCAGGAATCCCGAGTTGGTGTTGGCTAGACCTCACTCTCGCAGCAACTAGTGAGCATATAGTGTCATAAATTAACTAGTTTTTTAGTTAGCACAAGCATTCCATAGGGTAAGTATAATGTATTAACCCATTCTGAACGGGCACCCATTTTGGTGTCAGCATCATGTTATGCTTTAGCTATTGAAAAATAGCAGATCTACAAGCTCATAGCGCGCCACCGAGTGGCGCGCTACGAGCTTGTAGGTCTGCTATTTTTGAAAAATCGAAGAGCGACTGACATTTCTAGAATCTGATCTCAGGTCAGAATGGGTTAATCAGACCAGTGTGTGTCCAGTGGAAACCTCGTATGAATCTGATCTCAGGTCAGAATGGGTAATAAGTGACTCACTGCTCACCTCAACGGTCACCTAAAACTGTATAGGCCTTTAGAGAACAGCAGGACTTGAGTTACAACTTACTTTGACCACGTTTTCCGTCTTCACCAATTCCCTTCTCCACAAATAGCCGATCTACAAGATCACAATGCGTCATGCTGCAAAACATTGTGAGCTTATTAGTTCTGCTATAGGGGTTCAAGTGGTTAAAGAAAAGACGAGGCTCTCCTGAATGACACCAACAGCACGCGTCGATGAAGGTCATTTCACAAGAACTGCTGCTCGGAGCAGGAGATACAGTCAGAGACAGACTGGCACCCTGCCCAGTAGGTCGAGGCCTCCTCCCTGCAATCTGTCTTTCCAAAAGCATCCTGCCAGCCCCTCAGAGGAGCGACAAAGTGTTAATAATCGAGATGGTGTGTGTGTGTGTGTGTGTGTGTGTGTGTGTGCGCGCGCACGCGCGCGTGTGTGTGTGTGTGTGTGTGTGGTAACCTCACGTCACAAAAGGCTTTCCACACGGCCCCTTCTCCCCATATAAAGTGGACCAGACCAATGGGGAAGATGCCGCCACTTTGAACTCTTAAAACAAAATCACACCAGTGTGAACCAAGTGGTGCAACTCCCGTCTATTGGTTCTCTGTATCGTTCCAATTTGTATCGTTCCAAATTCTTCTCTGTATCGTTCCAATTTCTTCTCTGTATCGTTTCAATTTCTTCTCTGTATCGTTCCAATTTCTTCTCTGTATCGTTTGCGTCCAGCAGGTGGCAGCCATGTCACATACTTCTCTCGTTCCAATTTCACGCATGCGCACACCACTCGTGCTCACACAGGTACACACATCACAAACAAACAGGTACACAGGTACATGGACATTGCATGCTGGATGTAGAAGTGGTTGCACCACTTAAAAAAGAAACAGTATAGGCACAACAAGACAGGCACCGGAGCAAGGGCTCGTCTCACACGTACAATCCTATTCATTTGACATTTCACCCTGAGCATGCCGTGCACAAATGGAACCTAATGGACCTGCATGGTTCCATTTGTGCACTCTCAGAATTTGGATTTGACTGTTCTCCCCATTCGTGCCCAAATTCTGTCTAATACATTTTTCAATCAAGACACACACACACACACACACACACACACACTCGCGCGCGCACACACACACGCACGCACTCACGCGCGCGCATTTTTTTTTTTTTTTTACTTTTACTCAAGTACATTTTGAATTCCGGACTTTTACTTGTAACAGAGTACTTCTATATTGCAGTATTGGTACTTTTACTTAAGTGCAACTTTATCCACCACTTGTAGACTCTCACGTTTCTAGTTCTGACTTCTGTCCTGCACCTGGGGCACTTTAGAGTGTATGTGCATGCTCGTTGCTATACCCACAAGTTCAACAGCACTGGAGCCAGTAGGGTTTGAAGTGTTGAAGCCACTCCAACCCCTCTCTACATTCCTGGCGAGATCCCCCCTCCCCTCTTAATTTATTGACAACATGGACACTGTGGGCAGGACCATAAAACCTGGCCAACAACCTAGCCTCTTAAGTGGATGCAGGGGAAATGGGCAGGCTGAATGCCTCATGGATCAATCCATAGCAAAGATCACACATGGTTAATATATTACAGATATTTGCTATTCATCGTACAACAAAGGATAGGCCATAGTGCTAAATACACTTCTCACATTTCTCCAGTCTTTTCCATGGGTGCAACTTTGAATCTCTGAATACTGTACACCGGTATATGCAGTGTATGAAAGTTTCAAATATGAAATGTGAGAACATAATATTACGCAAATTCCTAAATTTGATATCCTTGTCTCCCTCTCCTGAAGGAAAGAGGTAACTGCAGCGGGTGTCCGAACTACAATACAGATGGCGACGTGTCTAACGTCTACTGCAGCAGCAGCAGCCATATTGGAAAGAAATTGGGCCCTCTTCCTTACTTCTTCCACATGCGTTATACGCTCTAATACCTCTGTCCCATTCTGGTCAGACAGAGTAGGGTGGTCAGCATGTTTGCTCATGAAAAACACCTGCTACACCAGTGGGTCTAAAAGTGTTGTCCAGTGAACATCAGGATTCCTTGAGGTCGTTCTAAAAGGCCCCTCACGGGTAACTCTGAGAGTGTAGGAATGGAACCAAAATAACTTGTGATTATGTGACCCGTGGGCCGTGGCAGCACACCTACACCTAACCTTAACCCATGTCTAACCAATGACTAGTCTGTCTAAACTAAGTATGCACCCCCTGGCAATTATAACTCTTAAAAACACAGCAACATATATATTTAAGGTGCACTGTTTAAAAGTGTGGGTGCATATTCACTGTGATTAAATGCCAGAGGTTGGACAAAATTGGATTATTTTGTTTCTGATTCTGACAGGAAATTAGGTCTACTAGCCAGGGGGGAAAAGAATCTACCCTGATCTGCTCACTGCTAATACCCTGAATTTGCCTTGGCCCTATTGATAACCTATAAGCCAACATTTTCTAAATGTCATTATGCTTTAAGTAGCATGAGACAGCTAGGTTTTTTCATGATTCTGAATCCATTCCAAGCATTAGTTTCGCATGAAAAACACCCCTTGGGCTAAAAACGTCATGCAAAACGAATGCTTGGAATGGATTCAGAATCCTGAAAAAACACATCACATGCTACTTAAAGCATATTGACATTGTGTGCGTGCGTGCGTGTGTGTGAGACACACTGTGTGTAGACTGTAGATGGACAACCTAAATTATGCTGGGTTGATTCTCGTAACTCAAAACAGCTGACTTTTAACACCTTCCCAGTAGAATATTTATGCCGTCTTGTTTTATTTCCGATTATAAATCACGGCTGAGCGGCCGGCCACTCTTTAACGGGCGGAGCGGCGGAGCAGTGGTGACGATGTAAACACAGCCCAGAACAAAGGCCTGCCGCTGCGTGGCCTCATATATATAGGCCTATGCATATCACTCACGCTGCGGCGACACGGCTACCTATTGAGGCCTCTTTGACGGCAGAGGTTTCATTTTGCTTGTACATGTTGCTTGTAGGTCTGCTATTTTTGAAAAATCGAAGAACCACTGACATAGAAACATAGCTTTTTCAGAAAACTGTCAGGATGTAGAAGACATTTTTTAGAATCTGATCTCAGGTCAAAATGGGTTAACTCCAGTGCAAATCTGACTGAGAAACTTAAACTTGTAACTAGTAATATTCAACCAGGAGTATCTATACTTTGACCGAACTACTGGCGTTGAGTAGTTTGTTTACCACTGATAAAGAGTGAGTGTTGTTTTACAGAGCTGGTATAGGCAGCTATAGCGGATCCCCCCCCATGCAGCCAGATGGAGGAACTAAAAAAGCTTGTTGTCGTGTTTGGCTCAAAGAAGTTCAATGGAGTTTCCACTAGAATGATGCCAGGCTGTCACACATGTTTGGCATCTTGGATGAATTTGAGACTAAGATGTTTGGATGTGTTGTTCTACTGCTCTGGATGAACCCATATCGATGTCAGACTGTGCACTCCTTCTGCTTCACAATACCAGGGAAATGATGCACTCCTTCTGCCTCACAATACCAGAGAAATGATGCACTCCTTCTGCTTCACAATACCAGAGAAATGATGCACTCCTTCTGCTTCACAATACCAGAGAAATGACGCAATCTTTGGCTCAAAAGAATTGACTGAACATCCACCAGTTTGCTTTCATGAAATATTCAAAATGCATTTCCGAATAAATGCGTCAAAGTAGCAAGCAGCAGAATGGGATTCTAATTATGGCCTGCAGTCTCAGGTTTCCATCACAGAATATAAGAGACTGTAGATTACATGATGACAGAATAAAAAGTCATACATGTGGGTGTTGCAGTACAGGTTGCTCGGGGAAATTGACTGTCTCCTGACGTTGTTACCCTGACAATTTCGGCAAACTACAAATTCATCTTTAATTAATCTTTAACCCATTTAGACCGGGTGTCGATTGAAAAAAACGCTTTGTAAATCGTCTCAAAAACTATTCACAAAATAAACGATTTCTCAGCCTCTGTAGCACATGGAAATGTGAAATGACAACGGTGCTTTCCCGGATTTAAATGTACAAAGACGTATAGGTTGACAACAGGTCTATATATAAGACAGAGAAGACATGGTGAAGCTGGACCAAAGTGTGGTGTCGGGACACGGGATAGACTTGACGCAGGGCTGTTTTTATTTTCATGTTCTACAATGTCAACAAGCGTGTATACAAAACAGAAAGCGTTAAGACTTGTTCACGTCAGTTGAGAGGACACATGGGGAATAGCACCTTGCGCCCTCCCCACGTCGAGTACACAGCACCATATGTTCATACAGCACTGTATGTGTTTGAGTGTGCAGCGAGTAGAGCTTGGATCAGGCTTTAGTGGCCCCATCGTGGCGTCGGGGCTAAGGCCACCGTCGCTCCGCAGATGGAAGACGCAACATATGTCTTCTTTCCAGCATACTTCTGCAAAACGGCCAAGCCGCCAATTTCCATTGGATTAGCACCGTTTCCCAAACAGTGGGTCAGGAGGAGTCAGGACCCTTATGTGGGTGGCAGTCTTGCAGAATGCAGACACATTTTTATGGGTCCCTGAATTAAGTTTTGTTTCCTACATTTTCTTTTGAGTTATTTCAAAACATGTGGCTACATTGCAGAAGTATCCCTTCAAAAAGTAATGCGGCATAGGAGGGAAGGTGCACTATACAGTAGCACGATATGAGCCAGGGCTCAGTCCAGAAACGATTTATCTCGTTCTCTGCCGTGTCGTGCGTCCATGAGCCAGTATAGCTGCATGGGGGAAGGGGGCACGCGTTAGTCCGACAGTTAGTCCGACCGTTAGTCAGACTATGTGGCCGGTCAAGACTCACCCGTGGCTTCCGTATATATAGGTTAGGGTTTTGGGATAGCCCTAGCTTTATGCTTGGAATATTGGTTAGCCGAATTTATGGGTGTCGGATTATTAGGATGTCGGACTAACGCTAAACACCCCTAGATGGGCAGGACAAGACATGGCAGCAAACATCCTGTGCATGGAGGTCAAGTTAACCCTAATACGAAGCTCAGAGGGGAGCCGATTCTGCAACAAATCCTACACATGTTTTTTTAATTGACAAAGAAAACCAGGAATGACCTGGAATTGGCGTCTTAGGGTCAACTTAACTTAAAAATTAGCTGCCTTATATAGGTGGAAGAAGCTGATACGCGCTTGTCAGTACCAATGACAGAGGGTTTTTTTGTTTCTGGACGGAACCCATGGTGGAATCTCTGCACACGTGACACAGGGGGCTGGACGTTGAACCTTTTCTATTCGTCCCTTTGTTGCAATGACGCCTTCACCCTACGACTTTCGCTGTGCGACCCATTCTGACCGGGCACCCATTTTGGTGTTGGCATCATGTCGTGCTTTAGCTATTGAAAAATAGCAGATCTACAAGCTCATATCGCGCCACCGAGTGGCGCGATACGAGCTTGTAGGTCTGCTATTTTTGAAAAAAATCGAAGAACGACTGACATTTTTAGAATCTGATCTCAGGTCAGAATGGGTTCATCAGACCAGTGTGTGTCCAGTGGAAACCTCGTATGAATCTGATCTCAGGTCAGAATGGGTTAAATTAGGCTTTACAAGTGCAGGACACCCGCCTAGGAGGAGGAGCCCTGCTGTGACCACACCCCTCTGTTCTGAGAGAACGGGTGGGTCTTTGGGACAGCTTCGGTGCTCGTGGCCCTCCTTCACGTCTCACACACACACACACAAAGCAAACAGACACACACGTTATGCACCCCTATACTTGACCTGGAGTCACACAGGGCTCCATACGAGGCCTAATTCCTGGTTTTGCGCCACACAGAGCCCATGGGGACACTATAGGGTTCAGGTTTAATGCGCAGAGCGCGTCAGTAATTGTGAGTGGAGGCTTGTGTGACTGCGTGTTGACGTGAAGGAGCCGGGGCGCAGGTTGACGCCATTGTCACAAGCAGTGCAACAAAGCGCTTAAAATGACAGCAGGACTCCCCTCCGGCACAAACAATAACCCGGACATTTCTCTTGTGCAGAACATGAAAACAAAACAAAAAAAGCATACCTACTCATATAAATTGTATGTATACGGTATACGTATGTGTGTGTGTGTGTATAACAATATACAGCATACTACACTGTACGCATGTACTGTATGTATACATATTATATACAGTATATGTATACACATATTGTATTTGTTATACACACATACAACAAAACAGCCAAATCCATGTCTTTTTCTGCTTTAACTTTAAATTCAAACATGTATTTCTTTAAGTATATATAGATTTGCATTTTTCTTAAACAACAATACGTTCACATAATACAATGGCAGATCATTTGGAGATGGTCTAAAAATGATGGTTTTCTTGCTGACGTAAAGACATCAAAGAAGTTACAATTACTTTTTTTTCTTCTTCCTTTGTTCGTAACGAGTGATGTTTAAGGCCGCGTTCAAAACGACGGCAGCCTGAAAGTCTCAAAAAGTGAAAAATGAAAAGAAAAGAAAAAAAGAAATAATTTCACCGCTCTCCAATCTCATGTCTGCACCCGTTCACCGGGCGGCAGATAAAAGAGATTAGTCCGAACGATGCCAGCATTTTGAGTTTTGATACCAATCCCGATTTCGGCGGGTCCTAGACTGACTTTGGACAATATTTGGTCATCACTGGTTCCCAAACAGTGGATCGGGACACATTTGTGGGTCGCGAACACATTTTTTATGGGTCACATTATTCTTTTGTTTCCTACATTTTTTTTTTTTTTTTTTAAACATTTCCAAAAAGCATTCCCAAGAAAACCAATCATGCCTGACGCATTGTGAGCTTGTAGATCTGCTATTTTCACTAGTTGGGTCCCAGAGACTCCCGGGGAGTCACAGGCTAAAACATTTGGGAACCACTGAACCAGACTTACTTTATTTATACATTTTCAAAAAAATAAGTGATCTACAAGCTCACAGATCGGCTAATTTGGAACATCTTTGACCAAGAATGTTTCATAGAGAACAACATGCCCGAAGTATAAGGACGGAAGGGTTCCAGGTGGCAAAACATCGGGACACATCGGCCATGGAACTGCCGACACCGATGTTGTAAAAAAAAATAATCAAATAACCATTGATATATCGGCCAGACTGATGCATCGGCCGGGCCCTAATCAAAACACAAATCATCTACATGAACATACCGAGAGGGACAGATATAACAAATACCAACGGTGGAGCAAAGATGTATGAACGCAATAAAGAGCTGTGAGTTTTCAGGTGCCATGGTAGTGATGCTAGGTGGCTAGCTTAACCACTTAAGACCCCAGCATCCTTACTGTGGGGAAGGCTTTCGCAGGAAAAATTGCCAATCGACTATTTTCAGCCAAAGCCTTCCCCAAAACAGTAAAACAGAAAAGACACTAGTATGGAGCCCTGCAGGACTCCGGTCAAGGTTTAAGTGATTAAGCAGTGGTGGAAAGTAACCAAGAACATTTACTCAAGCACTGGGATTAAGCAAAACTCTTGAGTATTTCAATTTTCTTTTGGACACTTCTACTCCGCTACATCTCAGAGGCAAATACTGCACTTTTAACGCCACAACAATTACTTGAAAACTTTAGTTACTTTGAAGATGATTACAAAACAAACATTAACCAATTAAGCAGTATTTTATACTTACAGCTAGTTGAAAATAGCTTATGTAGCTTGTAGATCTGCTATTCTTTCAACACATTTTGAAAAATATTAATACTTTTTATTTCGGTACTTTAAGCATATTTTGGTGCCACAACATTTGTACTTTTACTCCGGTAAATGTTTGAATACAGGCCTTTCACTTGTACTTGTAGTATTGCTACTTAAGTAAAATATTTAGTACTTCTTCCACCACTAAGCTTGAGTGAGTTTATCAGCTGGTGTTGGTTCTGTGCAAGCGTTGTGTGTGCTAGAAAAAAAAAAAAAGAAAGGAAAAGCCCGACTAAAGACACGGTAACATAAAGGTAGCCTACACGTCAGAAGTGTTGTAGACAACACATGCCGAGGCTTCAGAAGAACACGTCAATTATCCATGTTGTCTTGTCCGCTGTGGAGATTGTTTGACATTGGAATGGCTGGCTCACTGAAATGAAACTACAACCAAAATGGCTGCCGAATGGACTATATGGCGTTTCATTCCTTTGGGTTGACGACTTAAAAGTTCAATGATGTCAAACGCCAACTTCAGACATGTTGCAAGCCACAGGTGTGGAATAGAAGCTCTACCCCTTTGCTCGCATGGAATTGAAGTGAATGCGAGGCTGGTCTTTCTGACATGTATGACCGTGCCCTTATGCTATTGTCGCTGGCCTTGTGCAAGATGCACAGGTTGGTTAGACATACTAACAGTCCGACAGGCATTAGTCCGACAACACCGTCGCTCCCGACATGCATGGCCAGTTACAACTGACCCGTGGCTCCCGGCGTGTGGCGGGTTAAAACTAACCTATGGCAGGTTAAAACTAACCCGTGATGTTAGGTTTAGGGTTGGGTTTTGGGTAGGGTGTCGGACCAATGCCTGTCGGACTGTTAGCACCGACAATAGACAAACAAGCTCAATTTCAAGGTGCAGTTTGGCTATTGTCGGAGTGCGTGGCCCGCGCACAAGCTAGCATAAACCAGGCAATAGGGCCCGGGGTGCATGCACTAATGACAGATATGATACTCTTTTTCAACTTCAATACGCAAAGCGTCTTGGAATAATGTTCTGTACATAGCTGAACAGCGACCGCCAGGAGTCAAAAGCAAGTAAACCTAGTGGTCAAGAAGGGTCGTCACAGATAGGTCCAAATAGTAAAACCCACCCCACTTTTACAAATCCCACCCATGACCCATGTCAGTAACAAGTCCTTCAGCCTATCACGAGGCCTGTAGCAAAAGTCAAGAGTGGAAGCTTTCTTTGATCTTTCCGCGGCGCTAGAAAACATGTGGCATCCTTCGAGCGAACCAATTGGGGCTCCCCGCCCTCCCCCATCTGCCCTTCCCCCCCCCACCACCCTGCCACCCCACTCCAACCCTCCGTTAGGCTTGGTGGTGGCTAATGGGGAGTGGCCGAAGACTGATTTAGGAAAAACTGGTTGGCGTGGTAGTGGCCAAAGGGTGTTAACAAGTGCTCAGTCACATACAGTACAAGTGCCTCAAGTTTGGTTTGGAACCAACCCCCATCCCATGTTAGCTGGCCCATAGAATGGACCGATGGGGTAAACACAAAGTGAGTTTGTTTCGCCAGGTAAGTGTCAACGTTGGGACCATCGATCGATTGGTGTCCGTCTCTGAATGCTGCCGGCGATTTTACGGCCCGGCCCAAACCGCTTATCTCCGTTGCCCGAGATGCTCATCTTTAACACTCCCACGCACACACCCACACTCTTAAACTTGACAGTTGGTATAGTATAGGCAAACAGAGTCCTTTTCCAATGAAAAAGTACATCAACAGTCGACATGGCACCTTACAAAAAAAAGCAAAAAAATACTTTTTTTTTGGTTGCAAAGTTGAGTGTTATGAAATACCAGCCATTGAAAATGCTGCCGTGCTCAACCATAGCTTTAGCTGCTGGGTCTTTGCTTTATTTAGAATCACATCCCTGATAAAACAAAAACAAAAAAACAACTGACAGGATAGAAAAGTGGGATTAAAAAACAGCTCATTTTATCTGGTTCTTGTGTTGTGTTATAGTTTTTTTGCATTGATTATTCCATATGGATGTTACATCCTTTAGCCTTTGTCATAGAACTGCATGGATGGAGGAAAGTCCTGAAGGTCAGGTTGGTTGATCACTTGGTTGGTAATAGGAAATAAAAAAACAAATCTACTTAAAACGAGAGATGAACAGACCAAAGGGAAGAATCCCAAACATGGAAAACAAAGGATCATAATCAAATGTGTGTTGATGTTTCCAGAATTAAAAAAAAGAAAGAAACTGAAAAAAAAAGTAATTATTTTCTTAGATAAAAAATCTTCTGGTCCACTTTTTTTCGTTTTTGACTTGATGTTCCATAGGAAAAGAAAAAAACACGACTTTTACAAAACTTAGAAAGACATTTTAAACACATAACCCAACATAGAAAAACGACAGGCCGTTATTTTAGCGTGTCGCTGCGGGTTCGCACTGTCTTTAGCTGCATTAGAGATGCCCTAGTGGAGCGAAACACAGAGGGGGGTGACGTATAGGAATGCAAGAAGATGGGCTCATGCAGCCAGCCTGGCAGCCTGGCCGCCATTTTGGTTCATCCTACACTGTCGGGGAAGATGAATGGTGGATCCTTCCGAGTGTGCAAAAAATATGGACATTTGCAACGCTCTCAGAGTTATACAGACCCGCCAAGGGTCCATTTAGACTCCAGGTTGATCCCTGTTCCGCATGGTGATGGGGGTTATAACGGGACAGGGGCGCGTGGGATGTGTGTGTGGGGAGGGGGGGTTTGGTGGGTATAGTGATCGTGTTGAGCACGTGAGATGAGCACAGAATGAGCGGTCCCCCCCTCCCCATTCTATTCCTCTTGGTGACAAGGCTGGTCGTGGCCTCAGTCGGTGAATCTCTGGCAGGCTTTCTTCCAGCGACAGGCCGTGCACCACATGTCGCGGTTCTCCATCCCGTACACCTTCCGACACTTCTTCCCCTCGCCGCGCACCTTCCGACTGCAGAGGGGGAGAGAGTCCGAGACGGGACAAACAGAAAAAATTAAGTGAGGTTCAACCCATTCTGACCTGAGATCAGATTCATACGAGGTTTCCACTGGACGCACACTGCTCTGATGGACCCATTCTGACCTGAGATCAGATTCTAAAAAATGTCAGTCGTTCTTTCGATTTAAAAAAAAATAGCAGACCTACAAGCTCGTATCGCGCCACTCGGTGGCGCGATATGAGCTTGTAGGTCTGCTATTTTTCAATAGCTAAAGCATAACGTAATGCTAACACCAAAATGGGTTCCCGTATAGAATGGGTTAAAGTGTTGATCCTGACAATGGTCTTTTTGGTGGTTTGGCGACAGCTATAAGAACAGCTATGGTCTTGCCTGTACTAAATGTTGTACTTTGCACCAGAGGTTGGGAGGTTTTCTAATATTTGCTTTTATCTTTAATTATCGCTTCCTTTCATACATTTTTAAAGTGCACTGTTGTGCACTTTGAATTAGTTTTTAAGTACGTGCAGTTGCCCAGGTGTATGGAAGGTGCCTTTGCATGACGGCTAATAAAACAGGAGTGGAATACATCAAATAAAACACTCACACACTCCTAGTTTAGTTGTTATAATGCATAGCCTAGCCACTGTGCATACGGTATTCATTTTTAATTTAATTTCTTTTTGCTTTATACACCTTTTTCCTTCCCCAACACACATTTCTTTGTTGTTACTGCCGTTATATCATACTAGCTGTCTTCACCTGCCAGTGAGGAGCCCCCCAACCCCAGCCCGTAGGCGTACTGTACGACGTATAGTTACAACCTCCCCGCCCGGCTTCCCTCTTTCGAACACAGGCTGGGGCCAACGGTGCTCATATGACACTCGGCAAAGCTGGATGCACCTGTGGATTCTAACCCACAGACTCCACGGTATATAAGTAGACAGCTGCTTTACAATGCTTCAGGTTGGATGTTACGGTAACTGAGAGAAGCCGGTAGCTCTCCCACCATAACATCCAGTTTGGATGTTATGGTGGGATGCACACGCAGATTAGACACACCGACGGACCGACATGCGGAAACGACGGTCGAACATGCGCTGCTCCCGTGCTTGCGGGTTAGGGTTAGGGGTAGGTTGTCGGTCTAATGACAGTCGGCCCAATAGTTGCGAACGCAGTGATTGCGAATGCAATGATTGCGAATGCAATGAGCACTAACTATGAGACCCTGCAGATCATGTCTGTGTGTCCGTGTGTGTGTGTCTGTCCCGCTGTTACACCACCTGCCCGCCACCAGAGGGCGCAGCTGTATCACACAAAACACACACACGCACGCACGCACTCACACACACACAACTTAACAAAAACTTAACTTAAAAAAAAAACTTAACTTAAAATGAAAAAGAAAAAACTTAACTTAAAAAAAAAACTTAAAAAAAACTTAACTTAAAAATAAAATCTTAAAAAAACACAAAAAAACTTAACTTAAAAAAAAACTTTAAAAACACTTAACTTCAAAAAACTTAACTTCAAAATAAAATCTTAAAAACTTAAAAAACACAAAAAAACTTAACTTCAAAAAAACTTTAAAAACACTTAACTTAAAAAAACTTAACTTAAAAATGAAATCTTAAAAAACACAAAAAAGAGAACCTTAAAAAAGTATGTAATTTATTCTAATTGTTGCTATTGCCATTTACGAGCTGCGTTCACTTTCCCGCGTTTGCGCGTCTTACTTGTCTAAACTAAAGCCTGTTACAGTACCTGAGAGAGCCGGTAGCTCTGGGAGGAGAGGACAGCACAGCGATGGTCTGGGCCCGCTGCTCGCCGAAGCCCTGGCTCTTACTGGGAGAAACCTGAGGAGCAAACACACCAAACACCACCACTCAGCAAACCAATGCCACTTGTTGTTAGCGTAATATAAACCCTCTTTTGCATCTGGTTGCTCCCGGGCAGAAACCTCTTCTCTCCAGTAAAAATGGAGAACACTAATCCGTGTGCATGTGCGTGCGTGTGTGTGTGTGTGGTTCTCACAGAGTTTCCGGTGAAGCTGACAGGCGGGGACTGCCATGAGATGCTGAAGGTGTTTCCGTTGGTGGGAGTAAAGCTCCCGCCTGCCGAGTCGGCGTTGCTGGATGGTATGGACACTGGAGCGGTCGCCTGCAGGACGTGGACCCAATGTTACCACAGGCAGGCCAAACATTATTCATTATTTGTTTCACATCATGTTCAGGCGTCTGTCAATGTTTATCAGGCCAAGTCCGCCTTGTTTGTTAACTTTCTTTTTCTATGAATGTGTTGATGTCGTTGACTAGAAGGATGACTTTTACGACTTTTGGGGATTTTTATTGATTAACCCTTTTACTGCTGCCATTTATTGAGAAATTAGGACCTAATTCATGCCAGCATTTTTTTAATTTGAGCTCTTATTTTGAAAAGCCACATTTTGCCTCAACCGGAAGTGAGCTTATCCCTGCCAGCTTTACGTTGCCAAGACAACCTTTGTTTACATGATCGAATCATGCCGGTACATTTTAGCACTCCACAACGTCGGCTCGTGCCGTCAAAGAAACGCTGTTTTGACCAAAAATGCCATCTGGGACAAGGAATAGGAGATACAGGCGATTGAAAGAAACGGATAGAATGGATTCTTATGGCGACGGTGAATTAATATGAACGATCCAGTGCAGTGCTAACAACATTGCTAGCTAACCGGCTAACGTGAGTAGCATTATGGCTTGATCAATCATATTCACTATAAAAGCGCAATTGCCGAAGGGCTTCGGCAATGGCAGCAAGCGTTAATATCAAATTAATGCTTCAATTGCCGAAGGGCTTCGGCAATGGCAGGAAGACGGTTAAGTTAGATGGCGCTCTTCACCACTGTATGAATAGCTCTCGGGTGCTTATGCGATCGATAAACAGAAAAAGGAATCGGAAGCGAAAACGTCTGCCTCCGTCCACTTCAATGTAAACTGTTATTTATGTTTTTAATCCATTTATCTCCAATTCTTTTCCCAGATTGCGTTTTTTGATCAAAACAACATTTATTCAACTAAAGCTTCGCTGGTCGCCGTTACAAAATGAATGTTTCAGGTAAATTAAAACAAACATCGTGGGACACTTTTACACGGTTTTTACTTTCGGTTCACAGCCTAGCGTGATCAGGTTTGGAAAAGTGGCTATGGCTGTTTTTAGCCCAAGGAGTGTTTTTCTTGCAAAACATAATGCTTACAATGGATTCAGAATCATGAAAAACCCTATTTGACTAGTCACATGCTACTTTACTTAAAGCTTTGAAAATGTTGCCTGCATAGTAGGTTATTAACGGAACCCCAAATTTCAGCAGCTGTTACAGATTCCTATTAACACAAAAATGTGTTACTAAACACCCGTTTGCCTAATGTTCCTGAATAGGAACACTAGTATGTTTTCAGTGGTCATGATAATCCAACTGGTTCTTCTCTGATGGACCATATTGAGGTTAACCATAAACTTTACATTTACACTGCCTGCAGTAGCCCTTACTGTTGTGTGTGTAGTGTGTGCATGTATGTTTGAGAGAGAGAGAGAGAGAGAGAGAGAGAGAGAGAGAGAGAGAGAGAGTTGTGTAGGCATATTGATCCTGATTTAGTTTGTATTGACTTTATCTTATTTTGTGTGTGTGTGTGTGTGTGTGTGTGTGTGTGTGTGTGTGTGTGTGTGTGTGTGTGTGTGTGTGTGTGTGTGTGTGTATGTGTGTGTGTGTGTGTGTGTGTGTGTGTATGTGCGTGTGTGTGTGTGCGTGTGTGTGTGTGTGAGAGATAGCAAGCTGAGGCGTTCAAAAAGATAAAAGCTGTTCATTCGTCTTACTAGCAAATGAAAGTTGCATTTCGATCTTGTGTGGGGATGTGCGTGTGCGTGCGTGTGTGTGTGTGTGTGTGTGGTCAAGCGAGACGCCATTGATCCTGAGCAGACGTTGACCCACACTTCACCTGATTGACTGGGAGGGGACACAGAATGAGTCACCAGTGTGTGTGTGTGTGTGTGTGTGTGTGTGTGCGTGTGTGCGTGCGCGCGTGTCCTGACCTGGTAGGCGTGGTCTGCGTGGATGAGGTAGAGGGCACTGGGCGCCGAGCGGGACAGCGGCGTGCCGCCGTGGCCGTTGACGATGACGCGCGTCTCCACGGAAGAAGGCGGGAGGGGCGGAGGAGGGCAGGAGGGAGCGGAGGACTGGGGCGGGGGAGGAGCGGGAGGCGCGGGAGGAAGAGGAGGAGGAGGCACAGGGCAGGAGGAGGACAGGACGGAGGAAGGGGAGACGGGGGACAGGCTGCTGAGGCCGTCGGCCACGGAGTCCGTGTTGAGCTTGATCTCCGCGTAGTAGAAGTCCTCCTCGCCGTCACTGGATTCCGAGTCGCAGTTACGCCTAGAGAGAGAATTAATTGAAAGCCTTTATCCCATTCTGACCTGAGATCAGATTCATATGAGGTTTCCGCTGGACACACACTGGTCTGATTGACCCATTCTGACCTGAGATCAGATTTTAAAAAATGTCAGTCGTTCTTCGATTGTTCAAAAATAGCAGACCTACAAGCTCGTATCGCGCCACTCGGTGGCGCGATATGAGCTTGTAGATCTGCTATTTTTCAATAGCTAAAGCATAACATGATGCCGACACCAAAATGGGTGCCCGTTCAGAATGGGTTATTGCAGACTGAAGGCACATAGAGAAACATACGAAACACAGAATACTCTTATTAAATGATGTATCCCAGTTGCCATTAAATAACACCCGTATTCGTGTCTTCTTTGCTGGCGTAACGGCCGCAAAGAAGATGGTTGCTTCGCACTGGAAACCGCCTCATACATTGTCATTTCAGCCAATGGGCTTTGACCTTTCTAGACATCATTTATCTAGAAATGTCTACAGCAAGATTGCATGGTGCAAAAGAGGAAAACATTGAGATTTTGGTCTGGTATTGCAGATTTGGTTAAGGGCATGGTTTAATCATTATTATTAAAAAACATTTGATAACTAAAAAAAAACAACACAGAATACAACATATATACATCCAATGAAAAACAGTCCAAATGTTCATGTTAGACAGGCATTTGTGACAGTTATAAATATCTAGTGCAGTATCTAGTGCAACTCTTGACAGGGTTATTTATACTGACGATGGTGCTATTCACAGACAGATGATTTTGACAGCTAATTTTGATCACGTTTTAGTCAGTCTTTTGAATAAAATGAAAGGTATATTCAGTGATTTCACTCAAAAAACCTTAGGTTTAGTTTTTGGCTGTGGGACCCAGCCTTTCGTCCAATCAGGATAGAGAGTCAAAAACGAAACCTAAAGTTTTTTGACCCCCAGGGGTTAACTGGGGACAGGGAGGAACTCCTTATATGGTCAGCACACTCTATAGTAGGGAGGATTATCACAACAAAACAAAAAAATAAGTGATATTTGAATTAAGTGAAATCACTGAATATACCTTTAAATATCATGCAATTTTAGTCGACTACATCTACATTTATGACCAAACTTGACACACAGTAAGTCATTGGATCTTTTTGTTTTGTTTCTTCATGTCGTATGAAAGCAGGGAATCATAGCTTCAAATTGACATATTGGTTTGACCCACCACCAGGTTTGGAGATATGGCGTAATGTCTTACAGAAAACGGCGAGTTGAGAAAACAGGCTTGAAAAGGTTCACTTCTGTGGTCTCTAACATTACACCTATAGCTACATGTTTAAAGCGCAAATAACATGCATTTTAAAACTGCTTTTAATATTTAATAATCATATTGTCTATGTCCCTCAAAGTTATTTCTAATGGTTTGAGCCTCAATCACCACTGATATAACCAGGCCTTGTCAACTCTTTCTGGACTTTGAAAGCAGTTTTAGCTGCAGTACCACACTGTCCTGAGGTGGAGAGGGTGCTGATATGCAGATTATTTAATATTTGAGTCATTATAATACTGATGCTAGATAAAACCAGGCTTGTTTCCATTCCATGCCAGCTTGGAAAATCAACAATAGTGGACATTGTAAACAAAGTGGAAATGCAAATTTGCAACTGAAGACTGAAGAAAAGGAGGAATTATACAAAGTAGGGTGACATTGATGACATCACGATGAGACCAAAATCAGTCGAGCTGTTTCTGAGAGCAATTTCCATTAAAACACCCATATGACATGAAGGCCTGATTGTTCAAAATTGGTTATTTGTGGGGATAGAAAACACACATTGGAGCCCCAAAAACACAAAAGAAATTGAAAAAGTTGAATTTTATGTTATAGGTCCTTTAATCATTTATTTCATATTTACATTTAGATTTCAGCTCTGACATTTATTTCAGACATGCTCTATATGTGAAGAGTCTGCCTGTGCCATTAAGTCATTTTGGATTAAAAAATAAATAAAGACAAAAAAAGGTTTTTCTCCTATCCTGAACAGTTACTGTAAGTCTTCCCGCCATGACTGTCTCTGTAGCAAAAAGAGTCACATTTGACTAAAATGAGTCACATTTGACTAAAATGTATTTTGGCAGGCCTTGACGGCGTTGTGATGCTTTTACACTTACAACAAAATCAACACAGCGAGAGAGAGAGAGAGAGAGAGATATGTTGGCGGGGCGCAGTCGTTCTCAACCTGTTTCAATATCGGGGGGGGGGGGGGGGGGGGGGGGAATTACGCCCACTGTGTTTTAGCTAATCACTGCACTCTAAAACACAGTCACGCTTAATTGCATCATGGGATAAAGATAGGGAGAGGATGGTATCTTGATCGTTCAATCAATCAATTGAGCAATCAAGAAGAATGGAAGCAAAGAAGGTAGAAATGAATGGAGGAAGGAAGGAAGGAAGGAAGGAAGGAAGGAAGGAAGGAAGGAAGGAACAATGAACTGAGGATTGACGGAGAGAATAAAATAATCAACAGCGCAACACTCAGTCCATCACAACGTTTATGAAGTAACGGAAAGTGTTCTCGACCTTTTCAGGCCGTGATCCCCCAGAATCATCCTATTTGAACTGCCCCACCCCCCCCCTGACTAGAATCATAAGAATCATACAGTAGAATCATGCATGACACGTTGCATACATTAAAATAATTCAGACGGTAGCATCACGCCCTCAACCGTGACACGATCAAGGCCAATGACCTCCGAACTCTAGCCCATTCTGACCTGAGATCAGATTCATACGAGGTTTCCGCCGGACACACACTGGTCTGATGAACCAATTCTGACCTGAGATCAGATTCTAAAAAATGTCAGTCGTTCTTCGATTTTTCAAAAATAGCAGACCTACAAGCTCGTATCGCGCCACTCGGTGGCGCGATATGAGCTTGTAGATCTGCTATTTTTCAATAGCTAAAGCATAACATGATGCTAACACCAAAATGGGTTCCCGTTCAGAATGGGCTAGAGCCTGGTTCTGCTCCAGGTTTCTTCACGCCCGCCACATGCAGGTCTGCTGCAAACTCTTATTTCTTTTAAATGTCCGCCGCTGCCATTCATTGATTCTTCTGCATTGCAAGTTTTATCTTTTTCTTCTTTTGTTTTTATTGTATTCTAATGTCCTTTTACAATGAGTTTCCTTTTCTTAATGTTTTGTGTGAAGTACACTGAATTGCCTTGTTGTTGAAATGTGCTATACAAATTATCCTGCCTTGCCTAAAGGGGAGTTTTTCCTTGCTTACTGTCACCAAATGCTTGCTCAGTGGGGAAATGGTGGGCCTCTCTGCTCTAAGTTCCTTGTGAGTTTGGCACTAAAATAACGTTTAACGACCCGTATTTGATGAAAAACTGAAAAAACAACAACAATCTCCGTACCCGGCCTTCAGCCTAGAGGATATCAATATGATAAATTAAGGAAATGAAACACAAGGTGAGGGGAAGGGGGGGGTTGGTGGAAGAGAGAGAGAGATGAAAGGCAGCAGCAAACAAAATCAAATATGGTCTTTAAGTGTTGCTTATTCCCAATTTAATCGGCATGGCCCGAAGGCAAGAGTCTATTAAATCACAAGGTGTATCACAGCTGCGTGCGTGCGTGCGTGCATGCGTTGAGCTCCAAGCTTATATAAGCCATCATTTACATAGACAGGCTAGTATTATACCCATCAATTTTACTGCTCTTGTGTGTGCACTGAGAACAACCACCAAACTACAACTTTCACTGTAATTTCACTTTTGAAGTAACGGCCAAAACCTCATTGTTCCCAGAGGGGGTCATTCGGTCACTAACAGGAGGGGCGGTGTAGGACATAATTTAGATCTGCAATAGATACGTAGAAGGAAATCAAGAAAGAATTAGTAACAGAATGAGTTTTGTGACCCATGGACACGAGGCCTTAATTGTTACTTTGTCATAATCATTGCTGTCGGGCAAGAAACCTCTTATGTCCATATTTTAACTTTCTTTTGGGGTTTTTCCTTGATCATACTACCACAGCGTCACAGAAAAGCATCAAAAGTAGCAGATGCGCTTGTAGATCCACAACTGGCTAAGGGGTCATATCGCCAAATTTACGAGCTGAAGGTGATGGAATGCCATTCAGTTGAACAAAACATGTCGCTGATAATCTAGCCTCGGGTCGAAAGTTTGAGTTTGGTTTATCTCCCCGTGAAAAAGACTTGCTTGCTATTGCTAACTCATTGATTGTGCGTGTGTGTGTGTGTGTGTGTGTGTGTGTGTGTGTGTGTGTGTGACTGAGCAGAGCGGAGGTGTCTCTGGATGTGACTTACCCCAGGTGAGCAGTGCGGATGTGTCTCTGGATGCCGGCAGCAGTACTCAGCACCTTGCCACAGTTCTTCCACAGACATTTAAACATCACCTTCATGGAGTTCTACACACACACACACACACACACACACACACACACACACACAGTAGGGTAAGAGAACACAGCAAACATTGTCCTTCTTAAAGTGCAGGGGTTATTCAACTGGGACGGAGACAGTGTAGGAGAGACACAGACTTTTATATATATATATAAATATATATATTTTTAGATGTATAGGAAAAGAAAACAGGATTTTTTACTGGAGCCAGGCCTCTCATTCCTTCCCACAAGAATGTCTCGCATGTTTTGTCTTTTTGGCCAATGTATGCGTGTATGCGGGGAGTCCTTGCCAGAATTGCGCAAACAACTGCTGCTCCTGGCAAAACTCAAGCCCATATGCAAAGACAAAAACATCAAAGGTGAGACTATACTGCGATCACTTGTACATGTCAATCCTTCTCTATGCTTGTGAAACTTGGACCCTTACAGCTGAGCTTCAGAGGAGAATACAGAGCATGGAGATGAGATGCTACCGAAGACTCATGGGTTATCTCCTACACCCAACACAAACAAGGAAGTACGGCAAAAGATCAGCCAAGCCATCGGCCCACATGATGACCTTCTTACCACTGTCATAAAGCGTAAACTGAGGTGGTACTATGGACACATCACCAGATCCTCAGGCCTTGCAAAGACCATCCTGCAAGGCACCGTACGAGGTGGCAGGAGAAGAGGGAGACAGGAGAAAAGATGGGAAGATAACATCGGAGAATGGACACACTTGAAACTCAGACAGAGAGGGATGGAGAGAGCTGGTCAACAGATTGTCTGTGGTGCCCCAACGACCCTCCGGGGGTTACGGGACAGGTGAGGTGAGGTATGTGTATGCACACAACCATAATCCCTCCCCTGTGTATTGTTTTGTCTTTAGGTGACAAAAGCCTGTGTGTGTGTGTGTGTGTGTGTGTGTGTGTGTGTGTGTGTGTGTGTGTGTGTGTGTGTGTGTGCGCGTGCGTGCGTGTGTGTGAGGGAGAGAGAGCATGTACCGGTAAAATACCAAAAGTAGAAAGTACCCATTATGCAGAATGTATGTATAAATATCAAGCTCACAATGCGTCGATGTAACACATTGTGAGCTTGTAGATCGACTATTTTCAATTGGTCTATAGGGCAATGTGGGTAATGTAATGTTTAGTGGAAGGAGGTATAGGGCCCGCACACCGACTGGTCCTCCCTTAACCAATTCTGACCGGGCACCCATTTTGGTGTCAGCATCGTGTTATGCTTTAGCTATTGAAAAATAGCAGATCTACAAGCTCATATCGCGCCACCGAGTGGCGCGATACGAGCTTGTAGGTCTGCTATTTTTGAAAAAAAATCGAAGAACGACTGACATTTTTTAGAATCTGATCTCAGGTCAGAATGGGTTAAGCCAGCCTGCTTCATATCTCTCAGAGCTACGGGGGTTCTTGGCCTGATAAAAACAACCGAAGATCTAAACGGAATCCAACCTCGATCTCCATCCATCCAGGTACACGGCAGTGACTGACCTTGCGCTTTCGTGGGATGGGCTCGTCAAAGAGCAGGCTGCTGCCGTCCTGCTCCTCCAGGCTGGGGTCCTCGGGCCCCCCCCCCTCCTCCTCCTCCGCCCACGGGACCCCCCGGCCCCCCCGGCCCCATGCTGCCCCCCAGGCTGGGCATGCGGAAGGGCTTGAAGCTGTCGGCGGAGAGCGGCGGCGACGGCGTGGAAGGGTTGGACTGGTCGCTGGGCGCCGACCAGCTCCAGTAGCCCCCGGACGAGCTGCTGTCCTTCCACGAGCCGCTGAGACCCTCTGGATGGGGAGGTGGAGAGACAACAGACAGAGGGGAGAGAGAGAGAGAGAGAGAGAGAGAGAGAGAGAGAGAGAGAGAGAGAGAGAGAGATAGACAGAGTGAGAGGGGGTAGTTAGTGAGTGAGAGTGAAAATCATGACTTTAAAAACTTTTTTTGGGGGGTGGGGGAGGTTACATTCAATGACATTTCTTGCCACTGTTTGCAGTACAGATAATGAAATAGCTAAAGATACCCATTCAGGATGCAGGATAAAGAAGTGAAATTGTGATAGCACAAAAAACGTGCAAAATTGGAACTGAACTCGATGAAATTGAAGCCGATAAATTATCTTTTCTTCCCCTTTTTGGATAAAATTGGAGAGACTTGGAGACCCCGGTTACTAAAACACTGTGGTGATGATTACTATCACAATATAGAGCTTAAACTATAAACAACCTCTTTATGCCTTTTTCATAGTTCATATGAAAATTGTTCACAACTCAAAGAGTGTGAGGGGGACCTGCAAGCTCAAGAGATTGTAGATCTGCCATTTCTGGCAAAGATATTTGGCAGAGGACGTGACAGTAATCATCACTACAGAGTGTTTGATCAGTAACAGGGGTCATCTTTTCCTTTGGTGAGAGAGAACTCCACAAAGATATTTTATCAGCTTCAATTTGATCGAGTTCAGTTCCAATTGTGTTCATGTTTTGTTTTTGTTGCATTGCTTCCAATATCGCTTGTTTAGCCAGCGCTAAATACTACAACAACTTCACATAATATTTATTCTGTCAAGTGTTGCCTTTGGAAGTTTAGTCTAAAAGTCTAAAACCACAGTCTAAATCCACACTTTGAATTACTTTTAATGAACAGCAAAGACAAGCATGGTTTCATTTCAGTTATCTTTATTGGAACATTAGATGCAGATTTAACAACTTGGACCCCAGCATCCATATTCCGGGGGGAGCACCAGCCCCAAATTGCTGATATACAAGCTTGTTGTGAGCTAGAGTGGAGATCTTTAAGTGGTTAAAAATACAATCATTTGCTAATTTGTCATTAGGCTACTCACCAAGACAAAATACAAAAAAAAAATGTTTGTAAGGGCACCGCCCACAATTCCACCACTTAAATAGGATTGGTGGTGTCATGGATGACATCACTGGGCCAAACCAAGTGGAGGGGGTTTCATTTCTCTGGTGGATATTTATTTTTGTTTGACACATTCTAAAGTAATGTTTGATGATTGCTTATAGACAGCCATTCAGATGTGCACAGAGCTTGTAAATGAATCCAAGAATGTTCAAAGTTTTCCTTGCGTCATGGTTAGCAGGTATTTAGATCTAGCTGTGAATTGAACACCCTATATAAAATATTAATACATTAGAGCATATCCGTGGTCATAAAGCCAGGAAATATAATTAACAATAAGATTCAAGATTGCTTTATTTGTCAAAAAAAGAAAGAAAAAAAGCTATCTTGAATCTCATTGTTAATTATCTTAATTAACTATAAGAAGTATTTTTAGAGAAAAAAATTAAATACATAAAATATTGTTTATTAAAGGTTTTATGACATTCATTTTCATTTATTTTTCTTTTTTCTTTTAGGTTTTATGACCTCAATTACACCCAAAAAACCTGAACTTTGAACATTCAGTGGATTTTCTGTGGTCTGAAGTTTTCTTTGGGGTTTGGAAGCCTTTTGAGCTACAATGAAAACAGGCAACACAGTGAAAACAGTGACATCTGCTGGCAAATCCCATTGACATAATATGGGATTTGCAGGATCTTACATCACAATCTGCTGGCAAATCAGAGCACCTGTTTGAGCCAGAAAACCCCAGATCACAGAAAATCTACTGAATGTTAAAAGTTCATGTTTTTTTGGGTGCAATTGAGATTAGAAAACCTAAAAAAAATAAGAACAATTCCAAAACCTTTTTTTTAATGTCACAATCCCTTTAATAATACATTAAATATTGTTTAATTTGTTACTTCCTGTCAAACGAAAACATGATGTGCCCACAAACATGGGTAAATTCTCCTTCAAAAAGGCGAATCACTGGCGTCCTTAAAAACAGACCAGAAAATCCACCGTTCAGCAGTCCAAGAGGGACATGACTCTGACCGCTCCTCCCTTAGTCAAGTACTACCCCCACCTCTTTATAACCCCCTTCCTTTTTCCCCCAACCTGTACATGTCTTTTTAATTATTTCATTGTGATGATTTGAATTTAGTTGTTATTTGTCAAGTCATGACTGTACTCTGTACCGTTTACATTTCTGCCTAATAAAGTAATCAATCAATCAATGGATGGAATTGTGGACAATATGTTATCTTAACGACAACAACAAAAAGTCTTGGTTCCGACTTCCGAGAGGCTATGTCTTATCAAATGGCGGTCCGTATACGTGGCTCAAAGAAACAATGGGCCTTGAACTGATATGAAGAGGGTTGACAACCACTGGCATGTCGAGATGACTCACCGCCACAGTTGATTTTGTTGACTAGTACTATGTCAATTAGTCGACTACCATTTTTCACTGACGAAATTAAATGGAAACTAAATGAAAACTAAATTAAGACTAAATATATTGACAATTCCGTCAACAAATAAAAACTAGACAAAAATGTTAGGAAGGGACTAGTGGACAAGAGATCCAGTATAAGTAAAAGACAAGTCATTTTACACTTGGTTGCAAGCTGAAAATTTTTCAGCATGTGTAAAATCAGCCATTACATCAAGGCCCGCCAAAATAAATTTCACTTGACTAAATCAACTGTAGATTTAGTCGACTAAAATCTTACGATATTTAGTCGAGCAAAACTAGACTAACACTAAAACATTCCCGGTGACTATGAAATGCGACTAAAACTAAATGAAAATCATTCAAAAGACTAAAATTAAAAATCTAAAAGTTGCTGTCAAAATCAACACTGACTCACCGCTGACTTTGACGGGCGGGCTGCGGACCAGCGGGCTGGTGGAGAGGCTGGTCAGCACCATGGCTGCCGTCACCTTGTCCATGTCTGCCTCTGCCTCCGCGCGCCTGGACAGGAGAGAGACATCACGTCACCACCATTTCTTATACTTTCCAAGGACATGCACCCCCGACTTAACCCATTCTGACCTGAGATCAGATTCATACGAGGTTTCCACTGTGGACACACACTGGTCTGATTAACCCATTCTGACCTGAGATCAGATTCTAAAAATGTCAGTCGTTCTTCGATTTTCTTTCAAAAATAGCAGACCTACAAGCTCGTAGCGCGCCACTCGGTGGCGCGCTATGAGCTTGTAGATCTGCTATTTGTCAATAGCTAAAGCGCGACATGATGCTAACACCAAAATGGGCTCCCGTTCAGAATGACTTAACCTGACTCCGCCAGATTGTGGCAGTATTGAGTTCACAAGTTCCCTCCTATACTGCCTGCATCTGGGCTCTCTCAAGCAGAAACGATGAACCGAAGCAGCGGGACAAGACATCCGATATATCCATAGTCATTTCAAGTTGTAGTCTTGTTAGGTTGTGTTTATAATCTGCGCTGTGGCACAGCTTCAATACGTCACCAGTCTCGCGTTTGATCCCGCCTCTAGCGGCCGCATACTTACATTTTCTTTTATCAATTAGGCCCTAGACACACACTATGAAGCCTTGACTTCACCGAGGTCGCTCGATGGCCGCTAAGTTGACGACTGGGTCAATCAGTCAGTATAGGGGACTCAGTAGCCTAACCGGAGACTCCAGCGGTCATGACATCATTGGCTCAGGAATGCAACAAAGACAACACAATCTCCGTGAATTAAAGCAGTGGTTCCCCAAAGTGGGGTCAGAGGGGACCCCCAGGGGTCCGTATAGCTTAATGCATGTCAAACTGGTGGTCCTTGAAATGAAAACGGTTGAAAGTGACTGCTATAGAGCCGGACAAATGAGGGGTCCGCAAGCTAATACATACAATTTGGGGGTTTCCTTGACATGAAAAAGTTTGGGAAACGCTGAATTGAAGGCTTCATGAGGCGTGTAATTGAATTGATAGAAAATAAGTAGGTTTTGGGTGAACTACTGTATACTTGACAGAGTGTACACATTTGTATTGTGTCAGAGTCAGACAGATCATCAAACATTACTTTAGAATGTGTCAAACAAAATAACAGGAGCCCTGAGAGTGTTATGGATTGAATACTTTATTAACAAACAACAACAACTGATGGGGAGTCGGGACTTGTTTTCATTGTGGCCCTACAGTATGTATTCAATTCATCAAAAGAGCATAGCAGTTAATACTTCACAATCGGCGGCAGTGCATGACCCATCATTTCAATGGGAATTAATAATGAACTCCACTTTTCCTGATACAGTAGATGCTTTTTTCTAATTGGCCCATCTCTTATTCTCTTGTGTACATTGCCATCACAGTGCATTGCATTTCCTGATGGCCTGCATTGTTGTGTTCATTTTGTATTGAATATACAGTAGCGCCACAGTGGAAACAAGTCTCCAGGACCTAAATATGGAGGTTTCTGTCGGACAGCAATGAAATGTACTTCATTACGTTCCAGCTCTACATTTATTGGAGGGTTTAACCCATTCTGAACGGGCACCCATTTTGGTGTTGGCATCATGTTATGCTTTAGCTATTGAAAAATAGCAGATCTACAAGCTCATATCGCGCCACCGAGTGGCGCGATACGAGCTTGTAGGTCTGCTATTTTTTGAAAAATTGAAGAACGACTGACATTTCTAGAATCTGATCTCAGGTCAGAATGGGTTCATCAGGACCAGTGTGTGTCCGGCGGAAACCTCGTATGAATCTGATCTCAGGTCAGAATGGTTTAAAAGCACTCCAAGGGACGCATGGACAGAATGCACAGGGTGTGGAATCTTGGCCGAACAGAATGAGGTCAGGGGTTTACGTCGTCTCTAACGGCACCATGCAGAGGAATGTGATGTTATATCGACAGCCAACGATCCATATTTGACAAGCTGCGGCACGCTCAACATCCCCGCCATTTGTCTCTGCTAATTGGTGTGAAAGGGGAAGAAAGATGGCTGTGTTAATCCTGCGGCGTGTGTGTGCTAATCCTGTGGCATGTAGTTGTACTCCCTGCAGAGACCAAACGCACGCACACACACCCATTCTGACCTGAGATCAGATTCATACGAGGTTTCCACTGGACACACACTGGTCTGATCAACCCATTCTGACCTGAGATCAGATTCTAAAAATGTCAGTCGTTCTTTGATTTTTTCAAAAATAGCAGACCTACAAGCTCGTATCGCGCCACTCGGTGGCGCGATATGAGCTTGTAGATCTGCTATTTTTAAATAGCTAAAGCATAACATGATGCCAACACCAAAATGGGTGCCCGGTCAGAATGGGTTAAGTACAATGTAGAGGTATTTTTTTTTACTTTACCGAAGTGCAGTATTTACAATTTTCAATACATTTACTTCTTTGCCACAACATCTCAGAGGCAAATATGCTACTTTTACTCTGCTACAATTATTTGAAAACGAATCCTGAAAACTTGTGAAATGGCACATGTTGCATAATGCATATGAGTACTTTAACTTTTGTTACTTTAAGTAAATTTGGATGGGTGCATGTGTTTGTTTCCGACGTACTAACAACAGTCCAACAGGCATTAAGTCCGACACCCCAAACCCTAACAGCAAAGCAACGGGTGAGTTTTAACCGGCAATGCATTTCGGGACTCCACAAGTGAGTTTTAACCAACCACGCATGTGTTGTTGGACTAATGCCTGTAGGACGGTTAGTACAGTACGTCAGCCCCCACAGGGCTATATTATAATTGTGACTCAGGCTGGGGAAAAAGTGCCGCAATTCGCCAATAGTGAAATGGCAGAAAATTAGAACTTTACCGGTAAGTTCAATTTTGTTTTTGTGTTTGAAACTGAAACTGAAACTGAAAAATGACCAATGCCCACATGCGCCACAAAGCACTGTAGCCAGTCACATTTTGGTCCAATCCTTTTGGTAACTAAAGGTTTCAATTGATTGCAGTGAAGTAAAACATGCAATATTTGCATTGAAAAAACAACAACTAAATACTCAAATTATACAGTAAGCAAGTCAATGTTCTTCATTATGTTCTACCACTGGCAAGTCCAAGTTGATTTCCTGTCAACTAGGTATTTGCAAACACAAACAGAATTGTCCTTTTTTTTGCCTAAGTAAAAGACAACTGATAAAGGGACACACTTTGTTCCTTGTTTTTGGGAATGGCACAAGTTCATATATACACAAGTTCATAACAGCTCATAACAGCCCATATACATGTACTAAAATACAGGTTGTAACCACTTAACCCATTCTGACCCGAGATCAGATTCATACGAGGTTTCCGCCGGACACACACTGGTCTGATGAACCCATTCTGACCTGAGATCAGATTCTAAAAATGTCAGTCGTTTTTCAAAAATAGCAGACCTACAAGCTCGTAGCGCGCCACTCGGTGGCGCGATATGAGCTTGTAGATCTGCTATTTTTCAATAGCTAAAGCATAACATGATGCCGACACCAAAATGGGTGCCCGGTCAGAATGGGTTAAGATTGAGGTAGGTAGGTATAGGAAGGGAGGTAGGTAGGTAGGTAGGTCTACGCCAAATGTATTTCCCCAAAATATCCGATCTACAAGCTCACAACACGTCACAACAAGCGGTCTTTTATATCGGCTATTTTTGGCTGATGTCACCCACCCCAGAATATGGATGCTGAATAGCAACGCACTCTCTAAAGAAAAGGGTTCTCTGGCTTTGATTTGCCCTAGAATCCGTTTGGACTCCTCAGTGGTCCGTACGGTCACATTCATACCATTATCACCAGACAATCAATCAGTCACACAGCATCATTTCACGTGAAAAAAAGGAGTCTCAAAGTAGCCATGACCTAAACTAAAGTCATATAGAGAGAGAGACAGACAGACAGACAGACAGACAGACAGACAGACAGACAGACAGACAGACAGACAGACAGACAGACAGACAGACAGACAGACAGACAGACAGACAGACAGACAGACAGACAGAGAACGAGAGAGAGACAGATGGATAAATAGATAGCAGCAGAGGCATAACAAAGAAACTTCCTCTCGGTCTCCATTAAAGACCAGCAGCGTCTTAATTTACGATCCTCTCTCCCGTCGTATAGAATATGATGTCATTACAGCGTCCACATAAATCACAGCCACGCCTCCGCCTGCACTCGACCGTCACCGTTACCCAGAACCCCCATCCCTCCCCCCCCCCCCCCCCCCCCCGCAGCCTCATAAAAAAAAAGAAGGGAAAGAAAACCACACTTCTTGGTCACCTTGGGAGGCCGCCGTGTGACAAAGAGATGTTATCGTCGTATATACAATCGTACTACAATTCCCATAATGCTTTGGTACACTGCTCCTCCTTGTGGGTAGGGGGAGGGCTGTCTTACTGAGACAACATGTAGTCTATAGGAAGTAAGTGAGCCCATGACATCAGAGACACTGGGCTCACTGCTAAAATCTAAAATATCTAAAACCACATTCACACAAAGTCTTCTAAACGCCATTGACATATTCTTTTGCAAAAAAGGGTGAATTGTCCCTTTAAGCCCCGTTTCAAATACTGTGAAAAGGGCGGATCTACAAGCTCCCCGGCGAGTTTGTAGATCTGCTCTTTTCACAAGTGTGACCTTGTCATGCGCTATGCGAGTTAAAGTTTATAGGCATAAATCTGTAGCAGGAAGGCATTACGGAGGAAAGCCGTAATTGAGATGTGATGTATGGATTGAAATAAATAAATGTAAGAAGGGATGAGACGGGGTGGGAGAGGAACGTGTAAAGTCCCAAATTGCATTTGTCATTAGCGCTCTTATCAAACCTCGTTTCGGCCCGAGTGCTTATTATGGTGAGGTAATTAAGATGATGCGAGGGTGTGTGTGTGTGTGTGTGTGTGTCTGTGTGTGTGTGTGTGTGTGTGTGTGTGTGAGACATGATAAACTGTACATGATACATGTGACACAGGAGACTTAAGCCGGGGATGGCTAATGGATTGGTAAGTGAATTATGACAAATGGGTTTCATATATTTCATATATTTCTTGTCTGTGTGTGCGTGTGTGTGTGTGTGTGTGTGTGTGTGTGTCTGTGTGTGTGTGTGTGTGTGTGTGTGTGTGTGTGTGTGTGTGTGTGTGTGTGTGTGTCTGAGTCTGTGTCTGTGCACGCACGCGCTTGCACGCAAATATGTTTGTAGGCCCCAATGCTTTTGCTTTTGCTAACTTGCAACAGACACCTCCATACGCACGCCGCAAACGTTGCCAGTCCTGTTGAGTATAAAACGACACAGGGATTATTAGTAGCGAAGAACTCGTTTACGTACAGGAAATTAAGCAGTGGCGGTTTTCATTAACTTGTGCCGAGCATTCATAAAGATTGCAATTGACGACCTCTTTGGGGTACAGCGTATATATACGATGTATTATTCATCAGTGTTAATGTAGGACATATTTCTTGCGGGGGAAAATATCATTAGAGTAATTATTTAGGCTGTGATCTTCAAATGAAAAGCGGGGTTTCAATACCCAGGGTACATTTAATCAAGCGCTGTACAATTTTGAGGTATTGTTGGTTGACTAGACTAGAGTATTTCCAATTTGCAATACCTTTACTTCTACTCCACTACATCTCAGAGGGAAATACTGTACTTTTGGCCCACTACGATTATTTGAAAACTTT